>NC_033794.1:58368625-58389426 GCF_001876935.1 Asparagus officinalis
GGTCGACGCAGTCCGACCCGCGCGGACGCGGGGTTTTGGCGTTTTTGCTGAGTCCTTTGGTGTTTTTCGGTTTTTTTCGTGACTTGTATTCTCCACCGTTTTGCGTGATTGATCGTCTTGTTGACTTGTACGCTTCGTTGCGAGACTGACCGTCAAACGCGTATTGGTTGACGTGCACGTGTTGATCGATGTGTACGAAATAATTGATGCGCGCGTGTTGATCGACGTGCGCGAGCTGATTGACGCGCGCATGTTGACCAACGTGCACGAGCTGATTGACGAGCGCATGTTAACCAACGCGTGCGAGCTGATTGACGTGTGCGTGTTGACCGATGCGCGCAAGCTGATTGACGAGCGTGTGTTAACCAACGCGCACGAACTGATTAACACGCGTGTGTTGACTGACGCGCGTGAGCTGATTGACGAGCGCGCAGACCACTCGGTTCGCCACTTCGTTTCATGCACGCGTCGGCGTCAGATAATCCTCTTAGACTCAGATATCAACGTTCGTCGTCTTCTCTCTATCTCGAGCTGTGTACGGACACCTATAGGCATTTTTAGACACCTACAGATACCCCCTCCAAAGCATTTCAGACTTATTTCTTTTATAGAAGAGTCTGGAAAACTTTGGATAAGATAGGCCTTTTCCTCAATTTTGTAGAGGGGCCTGTGAACTGCTTCAATTCTTAACTTCTTCAGCCTTCGGTCTATTCAGTGTTTTGTCAAATAGATGAAGTCTTCTGACGCTGCGTTTATCGTCTGACCGTTGTCGAAATTTTGAATTGAAGTTGGTGTGTAAGTTTCTGAACTTAGCTCGTGTCATTGAGTTGACTTTGAACTGATCATCTTCGTCAGAAATTCATATCTAAATCTGATTGAACTCCCTGAAATCATCGTTTGCCTTAGTTTTGCGAGATTGCTGATGCGTTGACCGGCATCGATCTTTACTGTAACGCGTTGACCGGCGTTAACATAGTTTATACTCGTACGTTTACTGGAGTTTACACAGTTTAAGATCTTAAGGCATTGGAGCATGGCGATCCTAAATTTTAGGCTGCAGGACTAACTATTAAAGTTGTTTCGTCTGCAGATATGGATCTTATCCCGAAGTCTTTAGATACTCAAGTCACGAGACCAACTAATGAAGCTGATGCGTCAATGACTCACATTTATAGAATTTTTGGCAAATTCTCAGCCATCAACGGGTTTGATTTGATTAGCCTTTACCGATTACCGTTTGAGTTGGGCTAGCATGCAGATTGTTTAGACCCGTTCTGTATGTAACGTTGTGCTAAAAGAGTTAACTCTTTTAATGCTACGATATTGAATACGCAGGCTTCGTCTTTCTCACGGGAATAGACTATCCGACAATGCGTGTTAGACGCTGACTTAGGATTTTTGGCAAATCCTCAGCCTTCAACGGATTTGACATGCCTTTACTGATTACCGTTTGAGTCGGGCTTGCATGCGGATTGTTTAAGTCCGTTCCGCATGTAACGTTATGTTAAAAGAGTTAACTCTTTTAGTACTATGATATTAAATACATAGACTTCGTCTTTCTCACGGGAATAGACTACCCGGCAATACGTGTTAGGTGCTGACTTATCCCTACTTAGGTTTCGGGATAAAAATCCCCAGACTCGGATTCTGGTGTCTTCTTCAATCGGTGAAAGACTAAACCGGTAACGAGTTTTAGACGTTAACTTATCCCTTCTTAGGATTCGGGATAAAAGTCCTCGTGCGTGTGAAGCACGGATTTTAGCATTATGAATAACAACCTGCCATAATGTCGAATATATGGGCTTTTATTCTTTTTACGGTTAAGAATTAACTGGGAACGCGTGTTAGGCATTGACTTGTCCCTGCTTAGGATTCGGGATAAAATTCCCTGTGCGTGTGAAGCACGGATTTTGGTGTTATGAATAATAACCTGCCATAATGTTAAATATGTGGGCTTTTGTTCTTTTTACGGTTAAGAACTAATCGGCAACGCGTGTTAGGCATTGACTTATCCCTGCTCAGGATTCAGGATAAAATTCCTCGTGAATAAAAGGCATGGATTTTTGTTGCTACGATACTGAATATGTAGACTCGGTCATTTTTATGGGAACGAACCACCCAACAACACGGGTTAAGTGCTGACTCATCCCTACTTAGGCTTCAGGATAAAATACCCTAGATTGGTATTCTAGTATCTTCTTCAATCGGTAAAAGACTAAACCGGTAACGCGTATTAGGTATTGACTTATCCCTACTTAGGTTTCGGGATAAAACTCCTCATATGTGTGAAGCACGGATTTTGGCGTTATGAATAACAACCTGCCATAATGTCGAATATGTGGGCTTTTGTTCTTTTTACGACAAAAGACTGCCCGACAACGCGTGTTAGGCGCTGACTTATCCCTACTTAGGCTTCGGGATAAAATTCCCTAGACTCGGATTCTGGTGTCTTTTTCAATCGGTAAAAGACTAAATCGGCAACCTGTGTTAGGCGTTGACTTATCCTTACTTAGGATTCAGGATAAAATTCCACATGCGTGTGAAACACGGATTATGAGAGTTAAAAATGTGGTGTCTTCTCTTAGGGTAAAGACGAACCCGATACTGGAAAGGAAGAGTTTTATATTCTATTTCCAGTTGCGAAGGAAACTCCAAGTGGGATCTCCACTTTGAGAATCCGGACAAGCCGAAACTAAGAGTGGGATCTCCACTCTGAGAATCAAAAAGATTCGGATAATCCTAACTGTCGGAAGGTTTGATTACCAAACTAAAGATGGATTTCTCGTTTATCGAGAGTGAATTATGGTTTTGGTCCTTACATTACCAAACTAAAGATGGATTTCTCGTTTATCGAGAGTGAATTATGGTTTTGGTCCTTACTGTAGGAATGTTTGACCAAATGAGAGATTTGAGACGATCCTAACTGTAAGAAGATTTGATCGCTCAATTTATGGACCTCTCATTCATTGGAGGAATCGAGAGGAGATTTTGGTTGTGGTCCTAACTGTAGGAAGGTTTGACCGAGTAAAAGTGGGAGTGTGAGATGACCCTAACTTTTATAGGTTTGATCATTCGATTTGTGGACCTCTCGTTCATTGAAGGAATCGAGAAGGAATTTTGACCGTGGTCCTAACTGTAGGAAGGTTTGACCAAGTGAACAGTGAGAGTGAGAGTACAAATTATAGTGAGAGTGTTGATTCGTACAAATCACTCAAAAGGGATTCCTAGTGTTAAGTGACAAATACTTAACACGGAGGGGGTTTGATAATCGTCAATGTTAAGTGCGCAGATGCATCAAAAGTTTGAGTGGATTCAAATGAAAGGAGTTTTGATGGTCCCACCGTCAATTAGGCTGATCGGTGGGGAATTTTGTGGTGGAAGACTGTGAGTCGTCAAACACCAATAGGAGTTTTGTGAGGGAAGATTGATCCAACGAAGTGATCGAATCTCGTCTCAGCAAAAGAGTGTTCGGAAATCATGGTGGGTTTAGTGTTTATCACTTTATTTGTAATGATCGGGTTATCCCTAAGAAAGTTACATGTAGCATTCTTCCGGGAACTTTTCGTTATATGAATCATCCACCCCCAACTTCCTTTGTGGAACTGGGTCTGACATTGTACTCAGTTACATGATCGGGTTATCCTTAAGAATATTACATATAAAAATTCTCCAGGAACTTCCCATCAACGGTAGGAAACAATTTAAACTCATATACCTATTAGAGTATTAAGAAGCAGTTTATACTCGTATACTTGTCGGAGTGTCGCCATTCCCATTTGGCTTATCCTAGCGTTATGAAGCCGGCTTCTACCAAGGTTTGGATGCTATTCTTGAGAGCAAAGCAATCCTTGGTGGGATGAAGGACCCTCCTGTGGTACGCACAGTACTTTGGATCCGTAGTATTGTCACTTTCCTCCTGATTTGCGATAGGTGGTTGTAGGCGTATAAAACTGCCTATAGGTCCCTTAACACAGCTCGACAACGCCGATTCGACGAACCGACCATCGGGCGATGTATGCAGACACGATTGTTAGTCCACAACGCCGAAGCCAAGCGATACGCGACGAAGCGGATTAACGAGGCTACGAAGATAATGAACCACACGCAAAACCACGCCTAAGGGTGGCTCGGCCCAGTGCCGGCCACCTATAGGTGGCCGACCCAGTTCTGTGCGCGGGCACAGTGAAGAGAGGCTATAAATAGGAGAGGTGGTTCATTTGTTCAAGGGTTGGATTTTTTGGAGGCGAAGCCCTGCTGGATTGAAGACTCAGATCTAAAAAAAGATTCAAACTTTAGGACTTCGAGGACTTGTTCATCCAGATCTGGTGCTCGGCAATCATCAACGCCAAATAAGGCAAGAGTTCGAGAGGACCGGATCTCAGATCTACGCAGGCATACTCCGGATCAAAGCTTGGTCTTTGATCCCGAGATTTGGGCAATTGTTTCCTTGGTGAACCAATCCCCCCGGCTATTATTTCCTTCGTGAAATAATACCCGTCGTACTGCGTAGATCCGACCGGATCTAGATCTCGCGGTGGTCCACGGATAAACCCCGGCGCAGGCGAAGAACCCACAAAAGCGAGCGACCGCAAAATAGGAGCTCGTGATTCGTTCGACACAAAAGGAGAAAGTTGTAATCTTTTTCTTTTTCTTTGATTTCGTTGTAACCGGATCTAAAAAAGACCGGATCTTTTGTAACTCAAAAAGCTGTTATTTAAGATGACAATGGAATCAACAAGAAGTCCAAGTTCTCCTCCAGGAGAAAAACTCGTTGGTATGAAGACGTTGAAAACACCAACGAAGATCTCGCCCCGTTTGATGCCAAAGTCGCATCGGGTGAGATTCCTCCAATTCCCAACCAGGTCGGAGTTGCTCTGGCCAACCCTTCTACCGCAGGGGACGTGGTGACTCTCTCGAAGAGAGCACGCCAAAGACAACGTCAACGCCTTGCGAAACAATTCGCAAAGGCCATGGAGTCTGTTGACGGGATCCGCTACAACGTGGATCTGAAGAACAGAGGAGGCAAACAGCCTCAACAACTAAAGTATGGCTCCGTGTCAAACGGAACCGATCAACGCTGGAGGAACGCATTCGCAAGCACCACGCACTATCAGCGCAGGCGCGGGCTCAAGCCGAAGAAGCCCGCAGGAGATTGCAGAAGGATGTGGCCAAGAAGCCGCCACTAACCCGCCAAGTGTGGAGGCCGAAGCAGCCTCCAACAAAAGTTTAACCACCAGCGAATCAACCCAAGTCGCCGGTAATTCCAATAGCTTTTTCGGGAGATCGTGCAGAATCGTCCCAAAGGAAGAAATCAGTTTTGGAGCGCCTCGGTCCAATTCCCGACGAGAGAGGCAAAGCTCCAGTTCAAGAGAGTTTGGGCCCAATGAAGAAGCCCAGAATGACTCAACACGCTGGGGGTCGCCTTCACCTCCAACGTGATAAAGAAATCAGGGCAGCTATGCGCACCAATTTGCGCATTGAAGTCCAAGAGCCCGCTGAGAACTCACGCCCAAAAAGGCATGTTTCGAGGCGCGTAACTTTTGAAAGCCCGAAGAAGGTAGTTCGCTCTCAGAAAGAAACGTTATCGTCTGATGATGATTACGTTATACCTGAGAAATCGTGCCAACACACGATAGGTTGCTCCGACTTTCAAACGGATGAGCTGTACTATCGTGCTGGGGGTACGAGCAAAGCCAGAAAGAGAAGTCCTCGAAGGCTAGAAACTCGGTGCCCTTGTTCAAAGCTCATTCGGGCGGTACTGTCTGAGTGCAACTGCATCAAGGCAGTCACCGAGAGAGTTTCGGTGTTCGAAAGGCTTAGTACCGAAGTGCCAAAACCAAGGCATAGGCGTTTCCGGTAAAGAAGAACGGTGGTTGAAGATGGAGAATTTCCGAGGGTCACTACCAATATGACCAGCAAAAGGGCATCGACAAGGGATAATCCCGAGTCAATTCCGCCGATACCCCAGTATCTAACTCGTCTGAGGTCTGGAGCCATCATACGAGGAACTTATGGTAGGGTTCGGACAAGATTACCGTCAGAAGATGAAGAATCGGATTCCTGCTCTGCTGTCGCATCAGACAATATGGTGTCCAGCGAAGGACAACCCCGCGAGTCATTCATGATAAGCGCGGAACAAGTGGCCAAGATGCTCGAAGAAGCCATGGCTAAACAACAGGAGAGATTCAGGTTCGAAATGCAGATGGCCATGCAGAGTATGAGAGAAATGCATGAGCAACAAATTCAGGCACTGACGAACCAGCAAGGTGAACCAAGCCGCCGTAACCAGGTCGTTCAGGAAGAGGAGCACACGGATACGGATGAAGCTCGCAATGCCAATAATCCTCCCGTCAATGCAGGGGGTGGGAATGAGGATGCTAGTCATAATGCCACACTTCCGCCTCAGAATCGTGCTAACGAAAACACATGCGAAAGTCTGAAGATCAAAAACCTCGAGAGCAAAATCAACACATTGATCTCCGCTCAAGAGACGAAGAAAACAGGCATTCCCTGTCCATACCCAAGAGAGTGGGAATCGATCCCATATCCGGCGAAGTTCAACCTAATTAACTTCACGCCGTTTGATGGGAAGGGTTCGCCCACTCAGCATGTGATTTATTTCAAATTACACCTGGGGGTAATCTCTGGCAATGAGCCTCTGATGGTGCGGTCATTCGTCGGCACTCTTCGCGGAGCCGCCTTCGATTGGTATCGCCGCCTTAAGCCAGGTAGCATGAACAGCTGGGACGATATGGAGACCATGTTCCTCACCAATTTCTTCGACGACAACACCGAGATATCTATCGGATCATTGCTCGATGAGAAGCAGAAAGATGGGGAGTTAGTCAACACCTTCGTCAGGAGATTCCGGAACAAGGCGATGAACTGTCGGGACCCGATCACTGAGGAGTTCATCCTCCAGACTTGCCACAACAACCTTGCACTGGACGTGTAGGAAGCAATGGGAACAGCACCGTCTGATACTTGGAAAGACTTGAAGGTGCGCGGTGAACAAGTTGAACGCTTCCTCCGAAGGAAGAAGGCCGAGAGGAACCGACCGACGGTTAATCCGCTCAACTCAAACTTCGCTTCTCGTGGTAAGGGCAAGGCACCTGCAGCTGCTGATGGTGCTAATCAAACGTCAAAACAGCAATCCCGAAGGCAGCAAAAGACTTCGGGTCCGAGACTCCAAAAAGAGTACTCTTTCAAGGACGAAGACGTTCCAGCCATCTTCGAATCCCTCCTTGAAGGTAACAAGATCAAGCTACCACCTATCACAAATCAGGAGGAAGCTGACAACACTACGGACCCAAAGTACTGTGCATACCACAGGAGGGTCGTTCATCCCACCAAGGATTGCTTTGCTCTCAAGAATAGCATTCAGACCTTGGTTGAAGCCGGCGTCATAACGCTAAGGTAAGCCAATTGAGAACGGCAAAACTCCAAAGAGTATACGAGTATAAACTGTTTCTCAATCCTCCAACAAGTGCATGAGGTTAAACTGCTTCCTTACATACTCCAACAGGTATATGAGTCTAAACTGTTTCCTTTCTTTCACGGAAAGTTCCTGGAGAATACCATGCTTGATATTCTTAAGGATAACCCGGACACCCAACCGAGTACAATACCATACCCAGTTTTGCAAAGGAAGCTGGGGGTGGATGATTCATGTAACGGGAAGTTCCCAAAAGAAATCCATATAGTGTATTCTTAGGGATAATCCGGTCACCACAGCAAGATGATGAATAAGAAACTCCCATTCAAATTCTCACCGCGTCTGTGCACTCAACACTCTCCCCCTCTCGATTCCCCCAATGAACGAGAGGTCCACAAATCGAGCGATCAAACCTTCCTACAGTTAGGATCGTCTTAAACCTTCCATTCGGTCAAACCTTTCTACAGTTAGGACCAAAACCAAAATCCCCTCTCGATTCCTCCAATGAACGAGAGGTCCACTTTCAAATCGAGTGATCAAACCTTCCTACAGTTAGGGTCATCTCAAACTCCTGCTTGGTCAAACCTTCCTACAGTTAGGACCAAAACCACAATTCACTCTCGACGAGTCTCCTTTCCAGCTGAAGATAGAATATAAAATTCTTCTTCTTCAGTGTCGGGAGATAGAATATAAAATTCTTCCTCTCCCATTTTGGGTTCGTCTTTGTCCCAAGAGAAGACACCACCTTTTTCAACTCCCAAAATCCATGCCTCACGGGTACTAGGAAGTTTATCCTGAATCCTAAGCAGGGATAAGTCTGCGCCTAACACGCGCCGCCGGTTTAGTCTTTTTCCATAGAAAAAGACACCAGAGTTCAATTCTGGGGTATTATATCCTGAAACCTAAGAAGGGATAAGTCTACGCCTAACACGCGCTGCCGGTTAGTTCTTAACCGTCAAAAAGAACACCCGTTCACATATTCAACATTGTGGCAGGTTGTTATTAATAACACCAAAATCCATGCCTTACACGCATGGAGAATTTCATCCTGAATCCTAAGAAAGGATATGCCGATGCCTAACACGCGTCGCCGGTTTAGTCTTTTTTTTCCGTAGAAAAAGACACCAGAGTTCGATTCTGGGGTATTTTATCCCGAAGCCTAAGTAGGGATAAGTCAGCATCTAACACACGTTGCCGGATAGCCTATTCCCGTGATAATGGCGAAGTCTACGTATTCGAAGTCGTAGCACCAAGTCTAAGAGAATTCACTCTCTTAGCACAACGTTACATGCGGAACGGATTTAGACAATCCGCATGCTAGCCCGACTCAAACGACAGTCGGTAAAGGCTTATCAAACCCGTTGAAGGCTGGGGGTTAGCCAAAAATCCTAAAGTCAACACCTAACACGTGTCGCCGGGTAGCCTATTCCCATAATAAATGGCGAAGTCTACGTATTCGAAGTCGTAGCATCAAGTCTAAGGGAGTTCATTCCTTTAGCACAACGTCACATGCGGAACGGACTTAAGACAATCCGCATGAAAGCCCGATTCAAACGGTAATCGATAAAAGCATGTCAAATCCGTTGAAGGCTGAGGATTTGCCAAAAAATCCTAAGTCAACGTCTGATACACGTTGCTGTTTAGTCTTTTCACAGGAGAAAGACGAAGTCTACCCTAGGGTCAACGCCGGACAACACGTAACCCTAGGTCAACGCCAGTCAACGCGTTGCGATCAAAAAGTCAACGTACGACGTTCAAAACCCTAAGGTTAATGCCGGTCACCGCGTAACCCTAGGTCAACGCCAGTCAACGCGTTGCAATCAAAAAGTCAACGTATGACATTCAAAACCCTAAGGTTAATGCCGGACAACGTGTAACTCTAGGTCAACGCCAGTCAACGTGTTGCGACCAAACAGTCAACGTATGACATTCGAAACCCTAGGGTCAACGCCGGTCAACGCGTAACCCTAGGTCAACGTCGATCAATACGTTGCAATGAAAGAATCAATACTCCGAAAAGTATACGAGTATAAACTGCTTCTTAAATACTCCAATAAGGTATATGAGTATAAACTGTTCCCTATTTTTGGTTGAGAAGTTCCTGGAGAATATTTTTCTAAATATTCTTAAGGATAACTCAACAACACTACGCCGGACAACGCGTCACAAATAAAAACTCAACGCCAGCAATCGATGGTCAGTTCTACGAGCTAAAGATCGAAAATCAGGAATTGACTTCAAGTTCAAATTTCCGACAACGGTCAGACAATAAATGCAGCACCGAAAACCTTACAGACATTCGACAAAGCACCGAATAGCCTGAAGGATTGAAGGAATCAAGAACAGAAGCCATTCCAAGGTCCCGTTACACCAACTGAAGGTTGGGACAATCATATCCAAAGTATTCCAGACTCTTCTATAAAAGAACGAGGCTGAAATACTTTGGAGGGGGTATCTGTAGGCGTATAAAACTGCCTATAGGTCCCTTAACACAGCTCGACAACGCCGATTCGACGAACCGACCATCAGGTGACGTATGCAGACACGATTGTTAGTCCACAACACCGAAGCCAAGCGATACGCGGCGAAGCGGATTAACGAGGCTACGAAGATAATGAACCACACGCAAATAACGGAATAAATCCACTCGCGTGCGGAATCAAGCCAAGGGTTCGAAGAGTCAACGAGTCATCCAACCAAGGGCAGACTCGGACGAATCACGATCGAATCAAGATCAGTTTCGGACTCGAACTCAGAAGTGGATTTACTGCCAAATCAGGAATCGGATTTACTACCAAATCAGATCAACAAATCAGAGTCTAAGTCAACCGAATCACGGACAGAACCGGGGGGGCTCGCCCAGAGCCGGCCACCTAGGGGTGAGCACGGTTCGGTCCAAACCAAAAAAACCGACCGAACCGACCCGAACCGACCCGAAAAAATCGGTTTTAAGAATAAGGCGGTTCGGGTCGGGTTGACAACTTTTCAAACCGACCCGACCCGAACCGACCGAATTTCACACCCAAATTTCACACCCGTTTGCGTTACCCACTTACCCGACCCGTCCCAAACCCTCAAGTCTCAAGATTCTCAACCCTATTTTCATTTCCTCAGTTCCTCTCCTCTCATTCCTCCCAGCCGCCGCTACTCCCTCGGCCTCATCCCTCAATCCCTCGACTCTCGCTCTCTCTCACTCTCCTCAGCCGACAGCGGCCACCCACGGCCACGATAGCCGACAGCGGCCACCCACGACAGCCGACACCCGCACCAGTTTCCCCATTTCCGCGGTCTTCAATACTTCATGGATCTAACTCCGCCTCAAGATCAGGCTCCAGATGTACCTCCGGCTTTGGGGGGGACACCCGCACCAGTCACCGTCGCCGAGGCCGAAGCCGAGGCCGAGGTATAACACCCGCACCAGAATTTATTCCGCAGTCTTTTAGCTTTTCTTGTCATGTGGATTTTTTTTAATTTTATTTTCGTTTTTAACTTTTTATCCTGATGTTGGTAGTGGTAATGGATCTCGAAACCATGAATCCAACTCTTTTAATCAGAACAAAGATCCCAATTCGATTAAATTCGTCTATGAATTTGATTATTTTATTTTCGTTTTGTTGTAAATATCTGAAGAAGTCTAGATAGCTAAATTGGGAGGGAATGTTGTGTTCGAGCTTTGTTGTAAATATTTTCGTTTTTATTTTCGTATGTACTGAAATTATGCGAGTGATAAAAATGTTTATTTTGCTTGTTAATGCTTCAGAAGACTCAAGTCATATGTGAATAATATGCAAGGAATTTTATCCTATGTGAAATTGTGTGGTATCCGTATATCCATTTACAGGGAGACCTCTTCGTCGAATTCTGTGTTTGCTTATTCGAGGGACATAATGAAAGGAGAAAAACAACGCAGTATGTGAAATTATGTCATACATTCCATTTACAGAGAGATAATTTGGAGTTTAATTAACTTGTAGATATTTTTTCTTATAGATTTACGTTATCGGGTTATTGGTACATTTTACTGCCATTGTTCGGCATCGTATATATGACAGAAATACAAATGTTATCATATAATTCTTCTTAGTTCGCACATAATATTTTAATATATGGTGCAAGTAATGCAGTCATTTCTCAACGTTGTGTTTATATTGTTTGAAAAATCTCATCTCAATCAATAATTTTCTTTATAGACACAAGGATGTTGTATGCAAATGATATGTCAGCTAGAATTTTTATATTTTTGAGAACTATGTCAGCTAAGGTTTTATAGAATAGTTTTCATAAAATTTAAATATTCGACTTTATTGAAACACGTATTTTCCTTCTCCATTTTTGATTTTGTTCTGCTGTGATTGCCTGATTGGAACCTATGACATTTTCTTCTAATGTTCGCATTTTGGTTTGTTTTTGTAATTTGAAATCTGAGAACATGTTCTGACTCTTTAATGAAATCTTTTGTTTTTCTTATGATGTGCATTATCTTATATTTTTTGATATGATTATGCATCTGTTTGTTGGAAAAGAATGTAAGGTGAACTGTGTATCTCTATGATCAAAAGTTAGTCCAGTTAAGAAAGACTTTGGTTTTGATTTTATTGGTTTTGATATTTTTTGATATGATTATGCATATTAGTGTGCTAAAAAGTTAAAAACCCTAATTTAGTTGAATTGTTGAAATAATATGCAGGCTTCTCAAGAGGAGAATCCTAATGTAAATGCAAGTCAAGTTGATTCTAATCAATCTACACAAGTCTCTCAGACTTTGACTAAAAGGAAAGCAATAAAAGGAAGATCGGAGGTATGGGATCATTTTACTAAGTTTAAAGATAAAAATGGTGACCCAAAAGCAAAATGCAAGTATTGTGAAAAAGTGTATTTTGCACATTGTAAAAAAAATGGTACTACAGCTCTTCGCAATCACATGGAGTCTTGCAAAAAGCATCCACATAATGTCGACACTCGACAGAAGTTATTAAATTTACAGGCAAATCGTGATTCACAAAGTGGATCTAGTACAAAAATGGGAACCCTTGGTAGTTGGAGTTATGATGAAGGAGCCATAAGAAAAGCCCTTAATTATTTTATCATTTTGGACGAGCTTCCATTCAAGTTAGTAGAGGGTTTAGGGTTTAAAAATTTTATGTCAACCGCTTGCCCTAGATTTCATATTCCTTCTCGTTGGACAATCCAAAGAGATTGCTATGAAATTTACCTTGAAGAAAAAAAAAATTTGAAGAATTTATTGAAAGCTACATGTCAGAGGGTGTGTCTAACAACCGATACTTGGACTTCCATTCAAAATATTAATTATATGTGTTTAACGGCACACTGGATTGATAATGATTGGAAATTGAACAAAAGAATAATAAACTTTTGTCCTATTTCAAGTCATAAAGGAGATGATCTTGGGAAGGTGGTCGAGAAGTGTTTACTAGATTGGGAAATTGAGAATGTTTTCACCATCACGGTTGATAATGCTAGTTCAAATGATACCATGATTGCATACTTAAAAAAGAGGTTCAACAATTGGGGAGGCACAATATTGGGTGGGAAATATCTTCATATGAGATGCATTGCTCATATTGTTAATCTTATTGTTAGTGATGGGCTCAAAGGTTTGGGGGATTCCGTTGCTCGTGTTCGTTCGGCGGTGAGATATGTGAGGCAATCTCCATCTAGATTAGCTAAATTCAAAACTTGCATTGAACTAGAAAAAATTGAATTTGGTTCATCTTTATGTTTGGATGTATGCACTAGATGGAATTCCACTTATTTGATGTTGAACATTACTCAAAAATATGAAAAAGCTTTAAAAAGATATGGTGAGGAGGATCCCTTCTTTAGATTTGAACTAAGTAATGGAAATGGAGCTCATGGAATGCCATTGGAGGATGATTGGGTTAATGTGAGAAGGTTATGCATTTTGCTTGAAAAATTTTACAAGCTAACATTACTTGTTTCAGGTTCCTCATATGTGACAAGTAATTTTTTTCTTCAAGAAATTGGTAATGTTGCTTGTGATTTGCAAAAATGGAGATTGTCTGAAGATGCATTATATGCTAGAATTGCTAATAAAATGACAGATAAATATGAGAAGTATTGGGGAAGTTGGGAGAAGACGAACATGTTGATTTACATTGCGGCGCTTCTAGATCCACGAAATAAAGAAGATTTTGTGACTTTTATTCTTGAGCTTACATATGGTGAGAAAGAAAGTGTTGATAAGTTAAAATTCATCAAAGATGCCGCATTTGCATTATTCAATGACTACAAGCTTAAATATGCAACTGAAAAAAATGCAAGTGAGCAATCAATTGGTGCTTCATCTAATAATATTGACAGTGGTGATGTTAATCAAATAACCGATGTAAGAAGTCAATTTAAAAGGTTGAAAGCCGCAAAAGGAAGTGTCGAAGCAAAATCAGAGTTGGAAAAATTTCTAAGCGAGGATGTTGAAGCCGATCAATGGTCTTTTTAAATCAACACTGTGATTCCTGTTGGTGATGTACTGATGTCTTCTCTGTGATTCCTGTTGACAATGTATTTTCATGTTAGTATGTAAACTTTAACTCTACAACACTGTGATTTTCATGTTACAAAGCTTTGTGTTTGCTTTCAAAAAATCAATGTCAACAACTTGCTACTGTGTTTATTTGCTTGGTCCTTGGATGCTTGGATATAAATTTTCATGTCAAGCAATATTTGATTATTTGTGCCTTTGATTGTTATACTCGATGAAAGTTAGAACCGAACAAACCGAACCGAACCGAACCGAACCGATTTGCAACGGTTCGGTTCGGTTTTGAATTATAGGTGGTTCGGTTCGGTTGTTCAAATTTTGGTAAAAACCGACCCGAACCGAACCGTGCTCACCCCTACGGCCACCTATAGGTGGCCGGCCCAGTTCTGTGCCCGGGCACAGTAAAGGTAGCCTATAAATAGGAGAGGTGGTTCATTTGTTCAAAGGTTGGAACTTGGAGAGCCGAAACTCTGCCGAATTGAGAATTGAGCTTGGAGTTTTGAAGACTTGGAGACTTGAGCATTCAGATCTGATTCTTGGCGAGCATCCACGTCACAAAAGGCAGGAGTTCGAGAGAGAGAAAGATCAGATCTGAGATCTACACGAGATCATACTCCGGATCAAAGCTTGGCCTTTGATCCCGAGAACTAAGGACGATTATTTCCTTGGTGAATTAATCCCCCCGGCTATTATTTCCTTTGCGAAATAATACCCGTCAAATCGTGTAGATCCGACCGGATCTAGATCACGCGGTGGTCCACGGATTAACCCCGGCGTTGGCAAAGAACCCACACAAGCGAGCGACCGCAAAACAGGAGCTCGTGATTTGTTCAGAAGGAAAGTTGTAATCTTTTTCTTTTTCTTTGATTTCGTTGTAACCGGATCTAAAAAAGACCGGATCTTTTATAACCAAAAAGCAATTACTTGAGATAACAATGAATTCAATGAAGGCAATTTTCACCGCGAACAGTGGTAGCTTGATCTTGTTGTTTTCAAGGAGGGATTCAAAGATGGCTAGAACGTCTTTGTCCTTGAAGGAGTACTTTTTTTGGAGTCTCGAACCCAAAGTCTTCTGCTATCTTCAGGATTGCTATTGCGACATCTGGTTAGCGTCAACAGCTGCTGTAGGTTCTTTCCCTTTACCACGGGAGGCAAAATTTGATTTCGAAGGGTTAGCCGTCGGTTGGCTTCTTTCGGCTTTCTTCCTTCTGAGGAAGCGTTCGGCCTGCTCTCCGTACACCTTTAACTCTTTTCAGTTGTTGGACGTGTTAAACCCTAGAGGAGGGGGTGATTAGGGTCTTATGCTAATCTAATCCCGATTAAATGCTAATTAAAATTATGTTGATTAATTTGTTCTTGCAAGAATGATATAAGATAGATATGAGCAAGAGAGATATGAATAAGCACAAAAAGAACGCTAAGCAAAACACAAACAAACGATATATTTACGAGGTTTGGTCACCACGACCTACATCCCCGCTCCTCACCTCGAGGAGATCTCCACTATCACAATCCGGTTTGAAAGCCGGAACTTCTACACACTCGGTTTACAAGATCACCGAAAACTCTCATACTACACAATCACTAATCAATCACACTTTACACACTAAGTGTAGGAACCTAGCCCGTGTCCTCCTCCTCAAGTGCTCGGATGCAACCTCTCCCTAGGTTCATCAACCGACGCCACTCCTATTGGATTCGACCCCATCTCTCACCTCACACTTCTCTCGGTGTACAAGTGTATTACAAGTGATACTCACAAATTAAGATTAAATACAATGATTTGTTCTCAATAACAAATGAGAACGCAAATGAAGCTCACACTCACTAAATCACACTCCACAACCCACACTATATAGTATGAAGATATTAAGCTCAATATGTGTGTGTGATAACAGTGAATAAAAAATAATACAACTCAATAAATATAGCTAAGATATGAAAATTAAGTAGAAAGCTATATGTAAAGATGAGTTAGAGCAAACTTCTCCATAGACAAGAAGAACAGTGGATGATGAGATTAAAAATCCTCTTCTTGTAGTAGGAAAACTTCTTTTGAAAACAGACTGATGGAATCAGCTTAAACATCTCTTTTAAACACACTTAAGATTTTGTTAAACACAAAACTTAGATCTATGAAAGAGAGCAGCAATGGGGTATTTATACCCACTCAAGATATCAGCAAAAACAAACTTGAAATGACCAAAACCCCCCAGAGAACCGTTGTAAAAATAGCCGTTAAAAAGCAATGATGACATCGGCGGTCAATCGTGGAAATCTCGCGGTCGACCGCGAGGCATAAAAAATTCAAAGAACAGGGTTTTAAAGCTGGCGGTCGACCGCGGCGGTCGACCAAAAGTCTTTGGATGAATCATGGTCGACCGCGGGCATATAAAATTCAGACTTGATAATTTGTACATGGCGGTCGACCGTGGCGGTCGACCGCAAACTGGCACAGTCTGAAAACCTGTTTTTGGGCTGATTTTGAAAATACTTTAAAAATAGCAAATCAATTCCAAAAATAATAAAACTTTGGAAAAAGTTTCTAAATGATAAAATGAACATGTTAGAAAATGAAGTTTTGGAAAAATAATTTTTGTTTGCAAAAACACACTATTTTTGAAAAGTATTCGTAAAACCTGTATTTTACGAATATGAAAATTTTGATATTTTTGAAAAGTATTCGTAAAACCTGTATTTTACGAATATGAAAATTTTGATATGACTTATAAACATGCAAATATATATCATGCATATATTATATGTATATAATAAAGCATGAAAGAGCTGTAAACATGAGATAAAAGATATTGTAACAACGTTTGATAAAAAATTATTTATATGATAGAAAACGTCAAAAATCGTGTTAAGTGTACATATATTGAGCTTAAATATAAACATACAATATATGTAAGTAAACTACTCTTATACCTAGGAAACTCCACAGATATGAACTTGAATCTTTAACGCTTGATTGTCGTGTGTTGAAATACCTGTAAAGAGAAACATAAAAACAAAACTAAAGAATATATTAGCGATAAATTGGTTGACAAATCATCATCAAAACTATAGGGTCAACAGGACGGTGCTACTCCCATAACTTCCAATACGTCCAAGGAGAGGTTGTTGTGACAGGTTTGAAGGATGAAGTCCTCTGTGATCGGATCTCTATAGTTCATTGCCTTATTCCGGAAGCGTTTGACAAAGTCGTCGACCGTCTCGTCGTCTTCTTGCTTCTCATCGAAGAGTGTCCTGATTAACACCTCAGCGTCATCGTCAAAGAAATGAGCGAGGAATAGGCTCTCCAGGTCTTCCCAGTTATTAATACTTCCGGACTTAAGACAGCGGTACCAATCGAAGGCGGGCCCACGAAGGGTGCCAACGAATGACCGAACCATCAAGGCTTCATTACCGGAGATCATACCCAAATGGGACTTGCAACGAATGACCGAACCATCAAGGCTTCATTACCGGAGATCATACCCAAATGGGACTTGAAGTAGATCACATGTTGTGTGGGCGAACCCTTCCCGTCAAACGGCGTGAAGTTAATCAGGTTGAACTTCATCGGGTATGCTATTGAGTCCCAGTCTCTTGGATAGGGACATGGAATGCCGGTCCTTTTCACCTCTCGAGTAGACATTAGAGCGTTGATTTTACTCTCGAGATCTTTTATTTTCTCATCCTCACTCGTATCGGGCCTAGGATGATTCTTAAGAGGAATAATGGGGGCACCCCCAATGTTATCGTTTTTAGTAAGACCACCCCCAGCGTTATGATCAACGGGAGGGTTATCAGCATTAAGGTGTTCATCCTCATCTGAATCACTAGCTACTTGGTTAACATTATTGCGATGACTGGATTCACCTATCTGATTCGACAAGGCTCGGATCTGTTGGTCATGCTCTTGTCTCATCTCCTACATAGCCATTTCCATTTCGGTTTTGAATGCTTTCTTCTATTTGGCTAGAGCATCCTCAATGATTTTGGCTATTTACTCAGTATTGATCATGAATGCTTTGCGGGATTGACCAAGGCTGGATACCGTATTGTCAGAAGCGATTGCAGAGTTGGCATCTGATGTTTCGTCATTCGAGAATAATCCTCTCTGCATTCTCTGATAGTCCCTATGTCTAATAGTCCCTTGAACGGCCGATTGTTTCTTGCGGAAACGCCTTGGCTTCAACTTTGCCATTCCATTGGAGATCCTCTCGAATACCGAGACCCTCTGCGGAGCGGTCTTGGGGTAGCTACACGCTGATAATACTGCCCTAATAAGTTCAACGCACGGGCAGTGAGATTTTGTTTCTCAGGTATATCTCTTCCGAGACTTGTTCATACCCCCAGCCCGATACGCACGGGCAGTGAGATTTTGTTTCTCAGGTATATCTCTTCCGAGACTTGTTCATACCCCCAGCCCGATAGTACAACTCATCGGTCAGATGACCGGCATACCCCCAGCCCGATAGTACAACTCATCGGTCAGATGACCGGAGTAACCTATCGTGTGTTGACACGAGTCCCCTGGTATAACGTTGTCATTGTCAGATGGATACGTTTCTTTCAGGGGATTTGCTACTTTATTAGCATTCTCAAGAGTCACGTGTTTAGAACTACGCTTTTAGGAGCGCAGGATCTTAACATGCTCCTGGTTTTGGATACACACCCCCAGGCGGGTGGAAACCGTAGTTTTCCCTTTATGAGAAGGCTTGAAATTGTTGCGAGGGCGTGCGCGACCCCCAACTTGACGAGTCACTTGGGGTGCAGTCACCGGACTTAAGCGTTCTTCGATCAAAAATTTGCCTCGATCTTTACGTAAAGGACCCAGGTGATCCGCCATCCTCATCTTGAAACAGAACAAGTCTACGCAGTCGTGGGGCTCTACCGGAGATGCGGAACTCAAAAGGATCGACGAAACAGGTGCAGAACATCTTCTGCCTTGACTCTGGCGCGGGTCAGATTTGGGTGACCCGTGGGTCGGAGGGTCGGATTTGGGTGACCCGCGGCTTGGAGGGTTGGATTTGGGTGACCCGTAGCTTGGAGGGTCGGATCTGGGTGACCTACGAATTGGCGGGTCGGATTCGAGTGACCCGCGTTTCGGCGGGTCAGATTTGAGTGATCCGTGTTTTTCGATCTTTTCGATGGTCGTCTTGGACTTTGGCCTCCAAACTTTGTGCAGTTTTTGTGGTTTCTTTTCCACTTCTTCCCTCTGCAACCTTTTGGCCTCTTGCGTAAGAATCCGCGCGTGCGCAAGCAGTGCGTGGCGCTTTTTGATCCATTCTTCAAGAGTTGAACGGGTCCTTTTGACTTGTACACATTCACTTGTTGGTGATTTGGAGGAGAGGGTATTTGTCCGCTATTGGGGCGCTTGGCGTTGCCTAATTTTCAGATCCGCCTCATAACGGATCCCATCAATTGACTCCAAAGCCCTAACGAGTTGGCACGCAAGGCGTTGGCGCTGCCTTTGGCGAGCTCTCTTTGATAAAGTAGGCGTGCCTTCTGTACTCAACTCCTTGATTGAGGAGGAGTTCAGATCTACAGATCTGGACTCATTAGAGGCCGGAAGGGCGTTGCAAAGTTCAGCTACAGCGGTAACAGGGGCGTTGATCTTCCTGCACTTGCGATAAGTAGAGGATCTGGAGGAGGAGGATGAGAGGTATTCTTCGTACTTTTATTGATCGAACTCGTATTCGACCACCTCTTCAACCGGGATCTTAATCATCGATTGCGACTGTAGGCATATAAAATTGCTTATAGGTCCCTTAGCATAGCTCGGCACAAACCGACGAACCAACGAAGCGACGAGGTTGACGAATCGCACGCAAGTAACGGAATACATCCATTCGCGTGCGGAATCAAGCCAACGGTTCGGGGAGTCAACGAGTCATCCAACCAAGGGCAGACTCGGACGAATTACGATCGAATCAAGATCAGTTTCGGACTCGAACCCAGAAGTGGATTTACTGCCAAATCAGGAATCGGATCTACTGCCAAATCAGATCAACAAATCAGAGTCCGAATCAGCCGAATCACAGACAAAATGACGAAACCATGCCTAAGGGGGCTCGGCCAAAGCCGAGCCACCCATAGGTGGCTCGGCCAAAGCCGAGCCACCCATAGGTGGCCGACCACTTACTCATCCAGATCTGGTGCTCGGCGATCGTCAACGCCAAATAAGGCAAGAGTTCGAGAGGACCGGATCTCAGATCTACGTAGGCACACTCCGGATCAAAGCTTGGTCTTTGATCCCGAGATTTGGGCGATTGTTTCCTTGGTGAACCAATCCCCCCCGGCTATTATTTCCTTGGTAAAATAATACCCGTTGTACTGCGTAGATCCGACCGGATCTAGATCTCACGGTGGTCCACGGATAAACCCCGGCGCAGGCAAAAAACCCACAAAAGCGAGAGACCGCAAAACAGGAGCTCGCGATTTGTTCTAAAGGAGAAATTTGTAATCTTTTTATTTTCTTTGATTTCGTTGTAACCGGATCTAAAAAAGACCGGATCTTTTGTAACCGAAAAATAGTTATTCAAGATAACAATGAATTCAATGAAGGCAATTTACACCGCGAACAATCTGGCGACCACAGTGGGAGCCACCGATCTCGCTGCCGAGATCGGAGCGTCACAGCCACGGATCTCGATCGGTCGCGGAGAGGAGGTCGAATACGAGTTCGACCAACAGAAGTTCGAGGAATACTTGTCGTCCTCGTCCGGATCAACCTCCCCACGCAAGTCCAAGAAGTCCAAGTTCTCCTCCAGGAGAAAAACTCGTTGGTATGAAGACATCGAAAACACCAACGAAGATCTCGCCCCGTTTGATGCCAAAGTCGCATCGGGTGAG
>NC_033794.1:58389554-58397708 GCF_001876935.1 Asparagus officinalis
CGAATGGATCCGGGTCAAACGGAACCGTTCGACACTTGAAGAGCGGATTCACAAACGCCGCGCGTTACTCGCACAAGCAAAAATTCTTGTGCAGGAGGCCAAGAAATTGGAGGAAGAAAGAGTGGCCAAAAAGCCATTACCAACCCGCCAAGTATGGAGACCGAAGCAGCCTCCAACAAAAGTTCAACCACCGGCGAATCAACCCAAGTCGCCGGTAATTCCAATAGCTTCTCCGGGAGATCATGCAGAATCGTCCCGAAGGAAGAAATCAGTTTTGGAGCGCCTCGGTCCAATTCCCGACGAGAGAGGCAAAGCTCCAGTTCAAGAGAGTTTGGGCCCAATGAAGAAGCCCAGAACGACTCAACACGCTGGGGGTCGCCGTCACCTCCAACGTGATAAAGAAATCAGGGCAGCTATGCGCACCAATTTGCGCATTGAAGTCCAAGAGCCCGCTGAGAACTCACGCCCAAAAAGGCATATTTCGAGGCGCGTAACTTTTGAAAGCCCGAAGAAGGTAGTTCGCTCTCAGAAGGAAACGTTATCGTCTGATGATGATTATGTTATACCTGAGAAATCGTGCCAACACACGATAGGTTGCTCCGACTTTCAAACGGACGAGCTGTACTATCGTGCTGGGGGTACGAGCAAAACCAGAAAGAGAAGTCCTCGAAGGCTAGAAACTCAGTGCCCTTGTTCAAAGCTCATTCGGGCGGTACTGTCTGAGTGCAACTGCATCAAGGTAGTCCCAGAGAGAATGTGTTCGAAAGGCTTAGTACCGAAACGCCAAAACCAAGCATAGGCGTTTCTGGCAAAGAAGAACGGTGGTTGAAGATGGAGAATTTCCGAGGGTCACTACCAATATGACCAGCAAAAGGGCATCGACAAGGGATAATCCCGAGTCAATTCCGGAAGTACCCTGGTATCTAACTCGTCTGCAGTCTGGAGCCATTACACGAGGAACTTATGGTAGGGTTCGGACAAGATTACCGTCAGAAGATGAAGAATCAGATTCCTGCTCTACTGTCGTATCTGACAATACGGTGTCCAGCGAAGGACAACCCCGCGAGTCATTCATGATAAGCGCGGAACAAGTGGCCAAGATGCTCGAAGAAGCCATGGCTAAACAACAGGAGAGCTTCAGGTTCGAAATGCAGATGGCCATGCAGAGTATGAGAGAAATACATGAGCAACAAATTCAGGCACTGACGAACCAGCAAGGCGAACCAAGCCGCCGCAACCAAGTTCATCAGGAAGACGAGGATACAAATGAAGCTCGTAATCCCAATAATCCTCCTGTCAATGCAGGGGGTGGTAATGAGAATGCTAGCGAAAGCACAGACGAAAGTCTGAAGATCAAAAACCTCGAGAACAAGATCAATACGTTGATTTCTGCTCAAGAGGTGAAGAAAACGGGCATTCCTTGTCCATACCCAAGGGAGTGGGAATCAATCCCATATCCGGCGAAGTTCAACTTAATCAACTTCACGCCGTTTGATGGGAAGGGTTCACCCACTCAGCATGTGATTTATTTCAAATCACACCTGGGGGTAATCTCCGGTAATGAGCCTCTGATGGTGCGGTCATTCGTCGGCACTCTTCGCGGAGCCGCCTTCGATTGGTATCACTGCCTCAAGCCAGGTAGCGTGAATAGCTGGGACGATATGGAGACTAAGTTCCTCACCAACTTCTTCAACGACGACACCGAGATATCTATCGGATCATTGCTCGATGAGAAGCAGAAAGACGGGGAGTTAGTCGACACCTTCGTCAAGAGGTTGCGGAACAAGGCGATGAACTGTCAGGACCCGATCACTGAGGAGTTCATCCTCCAGACTTGCCACAACAACCTTGCACTGGACGTGTTGGAAGCAATGGGAACAGCACCGTCTGATACTTGGAAACACTTGAAGGTGCACGGTGAACAAGCTGAACGCTTCCTCCGAAGGAAGAAGGCCGAGAGAAACCGACCGACGGTTAATCTGCTCAACTCAAACTTCGCCTCTCGTGGTAAGGGCAAGGCACCTGCAGCTGCTGATGGTGCTAATCAAACGTCACAACAGCAATCTCGAAGGCAGCAAAAGACTTTGGGTCCGAGACTCCAAAGAGAGTATTCCTTCAAGGATGAAGATCATAACGCTGAGGTAAGCCAATTGAGAATGGCACGACTCCGATAAGTATAAGAGTATAAACTGCTTCTCAAAACTCCAAAGAGTATACGAGTATAAACTGTTTCTCAACACTCCAAAGAGTACACGAGTATAAACTGTTTCTCAAAACTCCAAAGAGTATACGAGTATAAACTGTTTCTCAACACTCCAAAGAGTACACGAGTATAAACTGTTTCTCAAAACTCCAAAGAGTATACGAGTATAAACTGTTTCTCAATCCTCCAACAAGTGCATGAGGTTAAACTGCTTCCTTACATACTCCAACAGGTATATGAGTCTAAACTGTTTCCTTTCTTTCACGGGAAGTTCCTGGAGAATACCATGCTTGATATTCTTAAGGATAACCCGGACACCCAACTGAGTATAATACCATACCCAGTTTCGCAAAGAAAGCTGGGGGTGGATGATTCATGTAATGGGAAGTTCCCAAAAGAAATCAATATAGTGTATTCTTAGGGATAATCCAGTCACCGCAGCAATATGATGAATAAGAAATTCCCATTCAAATTCTCACCGCGTCTGTGCACTCAACACTCTTCCCCTCTTGATTCCCCCAATGAACGAGAGGTCCACAAATCGAGCGATCAAACCTTCCTACAGTTAGGATCGTCTCAAATCTCCCGATTGGTCAAACCTTCCTACAGTTAGGACCACAGTCAAAATCCCCTCTCGATTCCTCCAATGAACGAGAGGTCCACAAATCGAGCGATCAAACCTTCCTACAGTTAGGATCGTCTCAAATCTCCCAATTGGTCAAACCTTCTTACAGTTAGGACCACAGTCAAAATCCCCTCTCGATTCCCCCAATGAACGAGAGGTCCACAAATTGAGCGATCAAACCTTCCTACAGTTAGGATTGTCTCAAAACACCCACTTGGTCAAACCTTCTTACAGTTAGGACCACAGTCAAAATCCCCTCTCGATTCCTCCAATGAACGAGAGGTCCACTTTCAAATCGAGTGATCAAACCTTCCTACAGTTAGGGTCATCTCAAACTCCTGCTTGGTCAAACCTTCCTACAGTTAGGACCAAAACCGCAATTCACTCTCGATAAACGAGAAATTCATCTTTAGTTCGGTAATCAAACCTTCCGACAGTTAGGGTTATCCGAATCTTTTCGATTCTCGGAGTGGAGATCCCACTCTCAGTTTCACCTTTCCGGATTCTGGAGGTGGAGATCCCACCTCGAGTCTCCTTTCCAGTTGAAGATGGAATATAAAATTCTTCTTCTTCATTGTCGGGAGATATCCGTATATTCAACATTGTGGCAGGTTGTTATTAATAACACCAAAATCCATGCCTTACACGCATGGAGAATGTCATCCTGAATCCTAAAAAAGGATATGCCGACGCCTAACACGCGTCGCCAGTTTAGTCTTTTACCAATTGAAAAAGACACCAGAATACCAGTCTGGGGTATTTTATGCCGAAGCCTAAGTAGGGATAAGTCAACGTCTAATACACATTGCCGGGTAGCCTATTCCCGTAACAATGGCGAAGCCTATGTATTCAACATCATAGCACAAAGTCTCAGAGAATTCACTCTCTTAGCACAACGTTACATGCGGAACGGATTTAGACAATCCGCATGCTAGCCCGACTCAAACGGTAGTCGGTAAAGGCTAATCAAACCCGTTGAAGGCTGGGGGTTAGCCAAAAACCCCAAAGTCAACGCCTAACACGCGTCGCCGGGTAGTCTATTCCCGTGAGAAAGACGAAGTCTACGTATTCAATATCGTAGCACTAAAAGGGTTAACTCTTTTAGCTTAACGTCACATGCGGAACGGACTTGAACAATCCGCATGCTAGCCCGACTCAAACGGTAGTCGGTAAAGGCTAATCAAACCCGTTGAAGGCTGGGGGTTAGCCAAAAACCCCAAAGTCGACGCCTAACACGCGTCGCCGGGTAGTCTATTCCCGTGAGAAAGACGAAGTCTACGTATTCAATATCGTAGCACTAAAAGGGTTAACTCTTTTAGCTTAACGTCGTCTCGTGACTTGAGCATCCAACGACATTTGAAACCCTAGGGTCAATGCCGGATAACGCGTAACCCTAGGTCGACGCCAGTCAACGCGTTGCAATCAAACAGTCAACGTACGACGTTCAAAACCCTATGGTTAATGCCGGACAACGCGTAACCCTAGGTCAACGCCAGTCAGCGCGTTGCGACCAAACAGTCAACGTACGACGTTCGAAACCCTAGGGTCAACGCCGGTCAATGCGTAATCCTAGGTCAACGCCGATCAATGCGTTGCAATGAAAGAATCAATACTCCGAAAAGTATACGAGTATAAACTGCTTCTTAATACTCCAATAAGGTATATGAGTATAAATGCTTCTTAATACTCCGAAAAGTATACGAGTATAAACTGCTTCTTAATACTCCGAAAAGTATACGAGTATAAACTGCTTCTTAATACTCCGAAAAGTATACGAGTATAAACTGCTTCTTAATACTCCGAAAAGTATACGAGTATAAACTGCTTCTTAATACTCCGAAAAGTATACGAGTATAAACTGCTTCTTAATACTCCGAAAAGTATACGAGTATAAACTGCTTCTTAATACTCCGAAAAGTATACGAGTATAAACTGCTTCTTAATACTCCGAAAAGTATACGAGTATAAACTGCTTCTTAATACTCCGAAAAGTATACGAGTATAAAGCAAGTAACGGAATACATCCATTCGCGTGCGGAATCAAGCCAACGGTTCGGGGAGTCAACGAGTCATCCAACCAAGGGTAGACTCGGACGAATCACGATCGAATCAAGATCAGTTTCGGACTCGAACCCAGAAGTGGATTTACTGCCAAATCAGGAATCGAATCTACTACCAAATTAGATCAACAAATCAGAGTCCGAATCAGCCGAATCACGGACAAAACGACGAAACCATGCCTAAGGGGGCTCGGCCAAAGCCGAGCCACCCATGGGTGGCTCGGCCCAGAGCCGGCCACCTATAGGTGGCCGGCCCAGTTCTGTGCGCCGGCACAGTGAAGAGAGGCTATAAATAGGAGAGGTGGTTCATTTGTTCACAGGTTGGAAAATTTGGAGAGGCGAAGCCCTGCTGGATTCAAGACTCAGAATTTAAAAAGATCCAAGCTTTAGGACTTCGAGGACTTGCTCATCCAGATCTGGTGCTCGGCGATCGTCAACGCCAAATAAGGCAAGAGTTCGAGAGGACTGGATCTCAGATCTACGTAGGCACACTCCGGATCAAAGCTTGGTCTTTGATCCCGAGATTTGGGCGATTGTTTCCTTGGTGAACCAATCCCCCCGGCTATTATTTCCTTGGTGAAATAATACCCGTTGTACTGTGTAGATCCGACCGGATCTAGATCTCGTGGTGGTCCACGGATAAACCCTGGCGCAGGCAAAGAACCCACAAAAGCGAGCGACCGCAAAACAGGAGCTCGCGATTTGTTCTAAAGGAGAAAGTTGTAATCTTTTTATTTTCTTTGATTTCGTTGTAACCGGATCTAAAAAAGACCGGATCTTTTGTAACCGAAAAACAGTTATTCAAGATAACAATGAATTCAATGAAGGCAATTTTCACCGCGAACAGCGACACGATGGTCTCGGCAGCGAGACCGTTGGCTCCCACTATGGTCGCCAGTTTGTTTTCGTCAAAAATTATTTTCTTCATTGTATAACTCATTACAACTTTGATCATTACAATAAGTTCAAAAAATCGGTCTTTTTATAAGACCTTTACACAATGAAAATAAAAGATACAATTCTCTTGAAAATAAATGTAAGATCTGTTTATCGTCTCCTGCTTGCGTGGGTGCCTTCACCTGTGCTGAGGTTTATCCGTGGACCACCTTTGATCAGATCCGATTGCTGAAAATTCGGTAGAGCTCCTACCTCACCAAAGAGGTATTTGCTTAAAGCGCTAAAATCGACCAAGCGAAATCAGTAGCTCTTCTCGAGATTAAGATCAAGCTTAATCTCGAGGAACGGACGGGAATTCAGATCCTTCGAATTGCTCCTTCTTTATGCCGGGATTCGCTGGGATCTCGCTAGCCCTTGCTGAAATTTGTGCTCCCTTGCTCTCCAACTCGGCAGCACCTCCTTGTCTTGATAATTAATCCGCCCGTGAAATGAGCCCCTAGGCCTGTACTTATAGGCTTCGGTTGGGGGGGTTTGGATAAGAATGATGGGTTTCTCCTTATCTTCAGTTAATAACTGATTAACCATGTTTAGAGATAGGATTTAGGCAGTTAGGAACCTCTGGAACTGAGAAGATCTTGTGAAAACCCGTCGAAACCGTCAAAAACACATTTTCGGGTCAAAACTACGCGAAACACACCGCTGACCCACGGGGGGCGCGGGTCGGTTCGGTCCGACCGCACGAACTGATTGATGCGCGCGTGTTGATCGACGCGCACGAGCTGATTGACGCGCGCGTGTTGACCAACGTGCGAGCTGATTAACAAGCGCATGTTAACCGACGCGTGCGAGCTGATTGACGCGCGTGTGTTGACCGACGCGCGCAAGCTGATTGACGAGCGCGTGTTAACCAACGCGCATGAACCGATTGACACGCGCGTGTTGACCGACGCGTGCAAGCTGATTGATAAGCATGCAGACCACTCGGTTCACCGCTTTGTTTCATGCGCACGTCGATGTCAGATAATCCTCTTAGACTCAGATATCAACGTTCGTCGTCTTCTCTCTGTCTTGAGCTATGTACGAACACCTATAGGCATTTTTAGACACCTACAATGCATAGCGTGAGCTTCGTCCTCTGCCTCCTACCGACCCTCGCCTCGAAAGAAGCGTTAGCGGCGTCATCCTCCTGGCACAACGTCGGGAGAATACGCCTCTCCTTTGCGAGATCACCATGCACGGTCTTGCTCTGAATGCGTAGGCCCATCAAAGTTGATTCCTCCTCGGCATACGAGGTCATGTCTAAGAGAATCGAGGAGGTGGTAGACTCCATGTCAGCTTGCAATAGGCATTGCCGAAGATCCAAATGATTGATCAGGGACTCTTTGTCTTCTAGGTCATGCCTTCGTCCTCTGCCTCCTGCCACATTCCGCAATAGAGGCCGGAAGGGCGTTGCAAAGTTTAGCTACCGCGGCAACAGGGGCGTTGATCTTCCTACACTTGCGATAAGTAGAGGATCTGGAGGAGGAGGATGAGAGGTATTCTTCGTACTTCTGTTGGTCGAACTCGTATTTGACCACCTCTTCAACCGGGATCTTAATCATCGGTTGCAACACGACGGTCTCGGCAGCGAGACCGTTGGCTCCCACTATGGTCGCTAGTTTATTTTCGTCGAAAATTATTTTCTTCATTGTATAACTCATTATAACTTTGATCATTACAATAAGTTCAAAAAGATCGGTCTTTTTATAAGACCTTTACACAATGAAAATAAAAGATACAATTCTCTTGAAAATAAATGTAAGATCCGTTTATCATCTCCTGCTTGTGTGGGTGCCTTCACCTGTGCCGAGGTTTATCCGTGGACCACCTTTGATCAGATCCGGTTGCTGAAAATTCGGCAGAGCTCCTACCTCACCAAAGAGGTATTTGCTTAAAGCGCTGAAATCGACCAAACGAAATCAGTAGCTCTTCTCGAGATTAAGATCAAGCCAAATCTCGAGGAACGGACGGGAACGAGCTTCAGATCCTTCGAATTGCTCCTTCTTTATGCCGGGATTCGCTGGGATCTCGCTAGCCCTTGCTGAAATTCGTGCTCCCTTGCTCTCCAACTCGGCAGCACCTCCTTGTCTTGATTAATCCGCCCGTGAAATGAGCCCCTAGGCCTATACTTATAGGCTTCGGTTGGGGGGGTTTGGATAAGAATGATGGATTTCTCCTTATCTTTAGTTAATAACTGATTAACCATGTTTAGAGATAGGATTTAGGCAGTTAGGAACCTCTGGAACTGAGAAGATCTCGTGAAAACCCGTCGAAACCGTCAAAAACACATTTTCGGGTCAAAACTACACGAAACACACCGCTGACCCACG
>NC_033794.1:58397795-58449812 GCF_001876935.1 Asparagus officinalis
CGGGGTTTTGGCGTTTTTGTTGAGTCCTTTGGTGTTTTCCGGTTTTTTTGTGACTTGTATTCTCCACCATTTTGCGTGATTGATCGTCTTGTTGACTTGTACGCTTTGTTGCGGGACTGACCGTCGAACGCGCGTTGGTTGACGTGCGCGTGTTGATCGATGTGCACGAAATGATTGATGCGCGCGTGTTGATCGACGCGCACGAGCTGATTGACGCGCGCGTGTTGACCAACGTGCGAGAGCCTGATTGACGGCGCGTGTTGACCAACGTGCGAGCTGATTAACAAGCGCATGTTAACCGACGCGTGCGAGCTGATTGACGCGCGTGTGTTGACCGACGCGCGCAAGCTGATTGACGAGCGCGTGTTAACCAACGCGCACGAACTGATTGACACGCGTGTGTTGACCGACACGTGCAAGCTGATTGATAAGCACGCAGACCACTCGGTTCACCGCTTCGTTTCATGCGCACGTCGATGTCAGATAATCCTCTTAGACTCAGATATCAACGTTCGTCGTCTTCTCTCTGTCTTGAGCTATGTACGGACACCTATAGGCATTTTTAGACACCTACAATGCATAGCGTGAGATTCGTCCTCTGCCTCCTGCCGACCCTCGCCTCGAAAGAAGCGTTAGCGGCGTCATCCTCCTGGCACAGCGTCGGGAGAATACGCCTCTCCTTTGCGAGATCACCATGCACGGTCTTGCTCTGAATGCGTTGGCCCGTCAAAGTTGATTCCCCCTCGGCATACGAGGTCATGTCTAAGAGAATCGAGGAGGTGGTAGACTCCATGTCAGCTTGCAATAGGCACTGCCGAAGATCCAAACGATTGATTAGGGACTCTTTGTCTTCTAGGTCACGCCTTCGGCACTCTCGCTACCACATTCCGCAATGACGAGCAGAATCCAAGAATAGCATCACTTCGGACTCTAGATTCGCCTGTCGCAGGTCCTCCAGCTTTGTCAAAAGCAATTCCAGATCGATGAGTCTCATCGAACAGTGTATGGCGAGCCTATAGTCGCCCTAGCATACGGGCCACGCGATCTGAGAGAGACTGCTTCAGATCCGCAAAGGCACCACGGCCCTGATCGACGAGTGAGATCACCCGCTTCACGGCTCTCTCCGGTTCCTTGACCTGGGTCTGCAAGTTAATAGGGTCCAAAGGTTTGGACTCCGGACCCCGGCTGGGCACGGCAGAGGAGGAGGGGGCGTCACTCCCTGTCTTCTTCGAAGTAGAGGCCTTCGCTCGCGGTGCCATTCTGAATAAGAAGGGGACGGTGAACACCATAACCTCTTTAACAAGAAAGAAGAAATATATAATGTACAGCCCAAGAGCGTGCCTATCGTTCAATGGTCTAGATTGGGCAAGGGGAACGAAGAAATTCCATCATGCCACCTTTAATGTGAAGCGGCATGCCGACGTCAGCCCAGCTGGCAAGCACGTAAGACCGCGATCAGACACGTGGCTTAATTCGCCTGTGGCTAGAATTCACCCATAACTTGAACTCGCCTGTGTTTAGAATTCACCTGTAGTTTGAATTCATTTGTGGCTAGAAATCCACCCACAGTGACCTCACAGAGCAAGATAAAAGCTGAAGGATAAGAGGCAACAACAACAAGAGGAATATATGCACAAACACATTTGGGAAACCAAAAGAGCACATTATTCGTTCGGTTCTAAGACAGTACATTTGAACAAAGTTATGACTTTACAATCAAACAAGTTATAACGTTACATTGAAAGCGAAATAAGACAAAATGTCTTAACACTACTTTAGCCCTGAGAGCCTAGTCTAGCAAACTGAAGAACACGAGTTCGGTTTTGACCGTGGCCACCCTTCTTGCGTGGTCCTCCCAGGCTTTGTCCTCAGCCTCCTTCTAAGTCCGAACCTCGAAGGTAGAAGCGGCAGTAGAATCTTCCTGACGCAGCAACTCAAGATTTTGAGTTGCCTCTTCGGTAGCCCTACCAGCATTCCAACTCTCAAATTGGAGCCCCTTCAGTGTCGTCTCCGCTTTCTCCAACTCATCCTTCAAACGAGCGATGGTGGAAGTAAGGATGTCCATCCGGGCTTGCAGCAAACATTGTCGGTCTGTCAAAAGGCTAAGGTGGGACTCTAGGTCAGCAATATTTCATGCTCACACCTCCTGTTCCCATGCCCCCTGACACTGGGTGTGAGACAAGAACGGCTCCACGTCAGCCACCGGATCCACGCACAATAAGTGCTCCAAGTGCGTCAGCAGCGATTCCAAGTAAAGCAGCATCGCCATACAATGTGTAGCAAGTCGGGATTCACCCAGCTACCTAAGGTCGGCCACGCGATCCAAGAGGGACTGCTGGAAATTAGAATACACCCCTAAACCAAGACTACTGAGGGAGATCACTTGCTTCGCAGCACTCTCCAGTTCTTCAACACGAGCCGGTATAGGAAGAAGTTCTGAAGGAATGGGCTGTTGGCCACTTGCAAGCATCATGATAGGTGGGACCTTAAGGCAAAGTCCTGCTTCAGGCGATGGAACAGGGTGCGAAGCGGACGCATCTACAGGTTCTCCAGACTCATCATCCGAGACAAGGATAGGCTTGGGCGGAAACCTCTCAACGGTCGGCGCACGATCTCGAACTGATCAACACAACAAAAGGATTGAAAGCATGAAACAACCTACAAAGATTGAATACAAAGATACCTTCAGTAGCGGTGGCCTCGGCAGTAGCAGAGGAGGAATCCCCCCGCTTCTTCTTCGAGATAGTCACTTTCACTCGCGGAGCCATCTCGGACGCAATGAGAAAAAAGCTTGAGTTTCCCCTGCAGAAAATAATAAGTGCTATAACTCCTTCTAACAAGGGAGATGAGCATTATATACATGTTGCTCAGGTATTCACCCACCGTTCGATTAGACAGTTCGAACCGAACAGTCGGAAGTAAAGACGAACAATTTAGAATCCCGCGTGAACGGTCGAGATCTGACGGTTTTAGGCATGATCTCTAGCCAACGGCTCGGATCAGGCACGAGAAACGGAGAACCCACCACCACATCGTCTTAAATATGGAGTGACATGCCCACGTCGTCTTAACTGGTGAGCGTATTAATATGCTAACAGACACGTGGCCCACTAAAAGTGGAGCCCACCTACGAGCCGAATTCGTCATGCATACTCGCATGGTTCTAGTTCGCCTGATAGCCTAAACTCGGGTACCACTTTGGCCCACCTAGTCCAAGTCTAGTTGCAGCTAGAGTCTTTATCGCCTAAAAACTAAACCCAATTGGAGTCTAACCACGGCTTGAACTAGCCTCAAATCTGCCTACAGTTGAAATTCGTCCGTTGCCAGAACTCACCCGGCACAAATCCACCGACAGTTAACTTGACTTTGCCCATTGTAAACGGTGACAAAACAAAAACAAAATTGCGTACACACAGAATAAGAGAAACAATGACTAAGACAAAAGCACGATTCCATTCATTAAGAGAGATTTGGATACAACAATATAATCAAAATCAAAGTTACAAGTCTCTCAGCCGGACTCCACCTTGCGAATCTCTTCAGCACGCTTAAGCTCGAGCCTCTTCAGAATCTCTCAATGAATATCCTCCTTAGAGCACGAAAGCAAGTCTTGGACAGTGTGCTTGCCTCCTTGAGGGCTCGGCCTTTCTCCTCAATAGCGTCAACGGCCAGCTGTCGTCGAGACCCAAGTTCCTCCAACTCCCCTATCAGCTGTTCGCGAGCCTTCTCCTGGGTGGACAATAAGGCTTGAGCATTAGCAATGATTTGTTTGGTCTCCGCTATCTCCGAAGACAGGCGGGAGATACGGGAGTTAGCTTTTTGGTGCTCTAGGCTCACTCGCTCGTCCTCGACCATGACGTGCTCCAGCTCTTTCGTCAGCCTCACCTCCAACGATGTTGTCTCCGCCAGTCTACGATCATGCTCTTTCAATGCTATTTGGATCTCATCGGATGCAAGATGAAGGATCTCAGAGCTCACAACGTGAAGGGCGAGTAGCTGTCGAATAGTCCGCTCTGCCTCCACCAAACGCTTGAAATAAGGATTGGCGGTAGACACGCCAAGCATCTTGATCAAGAAGCCCATGTGATAGTGAAGAGCCTCCTTGAACTCCTCGAAAGGATAACTTTCTTCCAATGTGAGCTTGACGCTATCAGCAAGAGTGTCTTGGAAGTTAGCGAGGGCTCGATCAACCGCCCTCTTGCGTGAATGAGCCAAAGGAGAGAGGATATCCTCATCAACCGCAAATGTCACCGCTGGAGCCATGATCGAAGCACTGGTGGCCACAGCAAATGAAGTGGTGGTGGATACCACTAAGACCGAGGCACCGACCGATGCCATTGGGATCTTAGCTATAGATCCAACCGCAACTGTGGCAGTCACCGTGATAGGGGACGAGGAAGCGACCACCAACTAAGTGGATGTCTCCTCTTGGGCCAGAGACTCCTGGGCGGGTGCTTCGCCCCCAGCCAACGCTTCTTCAGGAATGAGGACTTCTCCTTGTTAGTCTGACACCTCTCCATAAGCTGACTCCTACTCTTCGCTCGACATCGACTCATAGATCGAGGCATCGTCCTCTTCCTCTGATTCACCTGGGTCGTTGAGCTCCGCTTCATCTCCAGCTCCCCCCTCTTCATCGGAAGGAATGGAGATCACTCCCTCAATTGTACCTGCATTAAGTCAACACAAACATCAGGTAGTGCAGATTCGACCTTAAACCCCGAGGATACGGTATTAAGAAGTCACCTTCTGGTACGATCGTTGAGGTCATCGAAGCCCCAGTCACGGGGGATTTTACTCCAGGAATTAGCACAAGAGTAGCATCATCCTGGCCTTCCACCTCTTGGGTAGCCTCAACCGCCTCCTCATGATGGACTTCTTAGCCGCCTCCGCCCTTGAGCTGCCGGTCGTGGCCTTCCGTTGTCGTTTAGAGAGTAGCGAACTACCTGGAGATAGAATAGGCATCCCCATTCATCCAGCTATTATTCCCCGGATCTTTTCTAGGCGTTCACTCACCCGGACCAGCTCATCATATTCTCTTTGCCTACCGATAGGGTCCAACGAAGGACCAGGAGACGGAGCATGAGCCTCAGAGGCCCCGAAGTCCCTCAAACCAGCATGAAAATCCTTGGTATCTTCAGCGGGGACTTCCTCAAACCACTCCCCGACGGTTTGACGACCCCTTCATCTCGTTGGGTGGGGATCTGCCCTTGGTCGGCGCCTACTCTCCGCCAGGCAAGAGTTCTGGAACCGAAATCCCTCAGGATTAGCACTGGCGCCCCGATACCATCGGCAATATAGAAGCGTGTGGTGAAGGTCATAATCCTTCGCAGGTAGCTCGAAACGCGCGTTGGTGCCACCAACATGGGTCCAGAACCACCCTCGCATGCCATCCACTAAGCCTCCTTCACAATGCAAGTAAGGGTTAATATTTCCTACGTACAGCTGGTCATACTCGAACTGACGAGCAAATCTACAAGGAATGTAAGGCTCAAGGTAGCACACGGAGCCTGTTCGCAGGATGTGATACCCTGGCCGAATATTCACCAGCCATCGGAAGGCACCACAGGAGAGGACGGTGTCATGGTTCGTCGTCGATGCATCCCGAAGAGATTCGCCATACCCTCCACCACTGAAGTAGGGTAAAATCGGTGAAATTTGTAGTGACCGAAATGTGACAGCGTCTTCCTTATGTCAGGGATGTCTTTATATTTCCAAGAGCATCTCTCCAAATGTTGGACGAACGAAACAAAACCTTCCCCCTGGAGATCCGCTGGGGCGCTCATCAAGCACTCATAGTGGTAAATGAACCACGCCATCAGGTAGGTGTACGGTAGCCCCACCCTAGGATTAGGAGTCTTAACGACTTCACCATCCCCCTCATCAACACGCAACACACGACAAAATTGGGCCATCAATGTGCAGAGCCCCCTTTGGATACAGGCCACCGGCGCTGACACCAGCGCATAGAGCTTCTCGTAGGCCAAACGAACCGCAGGATAGACGACCTCTACTGGAAGCACCTCGAAGGAATGAGTGGGAACCACGCACCTCTTCAACCACAGCATGAGGTACCCCGCGAACAGAGCCTTTCCAGATATAGGGGACCTAGCCTGATGATGGAATGAGTGAAAAGTCATTCCGGATTTGAACCCACCATCGTCATGCTTAAGGGTTTCGGCGGTTCCCCCTTCGGCCATTCTTCTCTCTACTTCGGCCAAATCACACTCGCCCAGCGACAGAGTAGGCCTTCCCTTGACATCATTTTCTGAGAATAGGTAGTCAGACCAGTTCTTATGGCTGATCCCTAGAGCCCTCTTCTTCTTGCCTTTGTGGTCCACTGCCCCTAAGGTATTGAGGCATATGTGGTAGTGACCGAGCAGCTCCCATAGGGTCTTGACCACCAGAGGGGACCGAGCCGAAAGGTAGTCAATCTCATCTTGACCTGGGACGTCCTCTTTATAGGGGAAGCTTCCTAAAGGCAACCCCGACACATCATACATCTCATGGAGGGTTATGCCAAGCTCACCATTGGGGGTGAAGAACGTACCGCTGTCTGGACAATAAAGTTCCAGGATACTATAGAACTGAGGAGCATTGATCTTCAGACCATGTTGAGTGGCCCAGATAGCCACATATAGCTCTGATTCGCAAGGTTAGAGTTCTCAGCCAAGATGTACTCGGTGGTCTTGGACCACCAAGTGCTGCTACCAGGCACAGAGTGGATCCACCATAGAGCCCTAAAGTCTTTCGGGGGAAACTGCCCCCTATCCCGGAAGAAACGATGATGAAAGGTCTCTGCCACCGCCGTCATCTCCACGACAGGCAATTCGTTGTGCAGCAGGCCAGGACGCAAAGCGGTCACACGCTTGCAAGAGCTGTCGACCCCATACCCAGCTATGGAGCCCGTGAAGACACCGCAAGTCACCCCGTCTTGAGTTGGGATCAGATCCCAGTTCATCATTCTCGGAACTGCAAGCGACCATAGCTCGACGATTGAGAACCCTCTCGGCATACTGGGAAAGTAGTAGTGGACTCCATCCATAATACGGAACCATCTGCTCTCCCCAAGCAACAGAGTCGAAGGGACAGTCACGGCGTCACCAAACAGGAACTGAGGTTTTTTCAGCTCCGTCCTAGCCATGTCTGTCAACGCCGAGTCGGTAGTCAACTCGCGTAATGTCAAGTGATGCCCGTCGGTCACTCTCTTGACCAACTCATCTGGTTTATCAGCAGCAAACACGGGCACTGGATCAAGAAGAGGGAATCGGGGAGGTACCACATTGCTCGTGCCACCGGCGAGACCGATGGCTACCCCCTTTGGGAGGACCTCATCAGAAAAAGTGGCTGCAAAATAAAACCAAGGAGTTAGAACAAAACTCACTCTTGGACTCAGAAATTTTCTCGAACATGCGAAATTAATTTTGCTTGGTGATGTTAAATTCACCTGACAAAGGGCAAATCCGCTTGACTAGAGCAGAACTCGCCAGTCAAAGCAGAATTCACCTTCAGCCAATGAAAGTCGATTTCGCCTGTCAAAGCAGAAGTCGCCTTCACTCGATGATAGCTGAATACGCCTAAAAAAGGCCAGTTTCACCCAAAATCGAGAAAATTACCAAAAATAACAAAATCCACTGAAGAAGATGAACAGTACTCATCTTCTCGACCCAGCATCGGTCGCCAGTGCAAAGCCATTAAACTTACCCAAGTGCGTCCCAGGAGCGCTGGCGGTCGTACCAAAAATTAATTAACAAGTTATCCTAGCAAGTATGAAATACAACAAGATATATGAGCTAGGATAAGCAATATGAACAATGAGATATATCCTATATGATAAAAATATATACAATGATATATAAACTAACACAAGGGTGAAATAAACATAAACAAGATAGTGGATGAAATAAAATAAGCAATGCACAATTGGCGATATAAGATAAATGCAAAAACAAATGCGCCAATGACAAACTCAAACATACTCAAATGATCACGGAGTTCGGACCTTCCATCCTACGTCTCCGCTCCCCACTCCCGGAGAGAAATCCACTATCACAACCGGGTTTTCTACGCTCACCCGAATAACGTTTACATCTCACAATATCGGTTTTCAACGCTCACCGATCAACGTTCACAATCACTCACAATGTCGATTTTCAACGCTCACCGATCAACGTTCACTCCTCACACTAAAGCACAATTACAATAATTGTTTGTTCTCTAATATGGATAAGAACACAATGAAAGCTCACACTCAATTATTACAACTCTCACCAACCCAAATATACTATGTATGAAAATACAATAAGCTCATGTGGGTGTGTGTAAGCAATGAGTGAAATAAAATCAAATCTAAACTCAGTATAAAAACTAGCTTTAATGAATGATAATCAAATAACTAAGCAAATGTAAAGCTAGATAAGAGTTTAGAAAACTTCTCTATAAACACAAAGGAGAGGATGAAGAAGATTGAGGATGAATCCCTTAATTGACAACATAAGCTTCCTCCTTTGTAAACACACCCCAAACTTAAAACAAACTATAAAACCCTCTTAAACTTGTTTTAAAACTCTCTCATTGTCTATGAAATGATAAATACAATATGGTATATTTAGGGTATAAGAAAACAATCCCAAAAATCCCAAAAAACCACTAAAAGACAAAAATCAGCAAGTTACTGTTACTGTGCAACGGTAACATTGGCGGTCGACCGTCGCGGTCGACCGCGAGAAGAAAAACTCAAAAACTGCTCTCTGGACTGCGTACGGTCGACCGCCATGGTCGACTGCACTGTAGCATGATCGACCGTGGTGGTTGACCACACTGTAGCAAACATGCACAGGCAGTTTCCAGTTTTTGACAGTTCTAAAATTTTATGTATCTGACTTTATAAAATCAATTAAAAATAGTAAATAAACTTCAAAAATCATAAAATTTTGAGGTAAAGTTCTAGACATGTATATGAACATGTTAGAGAAAGAATTTCTGAAAAATCACTTCCCAGTTGAGAGAAATAAATGTTTGAACACAGATAAATAGTTTCTAAAAAACTGCTAAAAACTCGGTTTTGTAAATTCAATTGAAAATAACAAAACAACTCCAAAATTAGTAAAACTTGGAGAAATGTTTGTATATATGATGATAAACATGTAAATAAAGAAAATTTTCAAATTACATTTCCCAATTGTGAAAACTCATGTATTTTGTAAGTATGTCCAAAACATGAAAAGTTGATATACATGAATTTTGATGTTTTGACATAAACACAACTTTTGGAAACTTTTGTATGGCTAATATACCCAAGCAATCTTGATCTTCAATAAGCTTGACTTGGTACACTATGCGAATGAAGCTGAACTTGGATCTTGAACTTGAATTGTATAAGCTTTACTCCACAATTCTGCCAACCTCTATTTGATATTGTCATTGAAGCGCTATTCCATCCATCCTCCAACTCGTTGTTTGTCTATAATAAATAGAAATACACAAACACTAGACAAATAGCATTAGTAGTAAATTGTTTGTTAAACATCATCAAAACAATAAGGCCAACAATCTTCCCCTTTTTGATGATGACAAATAATTTTTACAAAAAGGATATATGCATGAAAGAAATGAATATATAAATTAGAATTATCATGCATATAAACAAGAAAGAATATACTCATAATATTTCTCCCCCTTTGACAACATCAAAAAGGGGACAAAGGTATGAAGAGAGCGAAAGCTCCCCCTATCAATATGCATGGGTGAGTATAACACATAGAAAGATATAGGGATTGCTCCCCCTATCAAAATGCCTCATGAATGTATGAAATGAAGATCATGACAAACATATGTGAGCAAGCATAGATGGAAAATATGCTAAACACAACTCACATACATAAAGACAACGAGAACATATATAAATATATCAAAGTGAACATAGTGTCTCATTTCTCAAGCATAAAAACCATAGTGTATAAACATAGATTTATGAAATCAAAAGAAGAGGAACATGAGAAACATGTAAAAAGTTTTCAAATGAAAACAAATTAATTAATGAAATCATAAATCAAGATTTAAGTCCAAAAACAATATTTGATCAAAAAAAATAAAATTTTCTTTGTATAACTTGATCAAACCTCTCATAGAATACATTATAAAACACGAATAGATGATCCATAAGCACAAACACATAAATATCATCATATAAGTGAAATATAATAAATTCAAAGAAACAAATCAAAACAAAGTTTTTGACAAAATGCAAGAGAGGCAATAATACATCAAGCTCTTAAGCTTGTTTCAACCCATATAAGGACTTTTAGTACCCGGTAAACAAGATTTGGGAATAAACAGCCAATTAACCCGAAGGGTTATATAAGCACAAACCTCTCATCAAAATCAAGATTAATAATCATGAAAACAAAAGATTTGATCAATTGAAAAAAAAATTCATACTAAAAGTTTAAAGCATAATTTTAAAAACCAAGAAAAAGAAAAATAACAAAAAATTAAAATTCTTGGTTTAAAAATTATTTTGGCACCCAAGCATTCTTGGTGCCGGAATGTTTAGGGACATGACCCCTATCAATAAAGCTCAAAGCCCTAGGGTTATGAACCCGTTTGGGCACATGTAGTGCACTAACACGGTCAAAGCAATAATCACTCAAATGACCCTTCCGATTGTAATTTGTGTAATGAAAGAGATCCATTTGTTTTTGTGGACCATTAGCTCGTACACGGGAATCATTTGCAAATAAAGATTTTTCTTTTAAATTATATTGCAAATGAGAAACATTATTAAACAAAGATGGTTTACTTGAGAAATTTGGCAAGTTTGAATATTTTTTCAAATCATAACAAAACTTCGTCAAATGGCCAAATCTACCACAAACATCACATTTAAAAACATGTGGTCTACTAGAAACATTTGGCAAATAAAATTTCTTTTTCAAATCAAAATAATATTTTGCCAAGTGACCAAAACGACCACAAAAATCATACTTGAACACACTAGCATGCTTATGATGAACTTTGTGAGAATGAGCATATGAATGTGTAAGTGTACAAGATGAAGAAACTACATGAGATGCACAAGGAGTATTAGAATTCTTATATTTGTGTGCATCATAGTAAAATTTAGCTAAATGATCTTTTCGGTCGCAAATAGACCATTTGTAAATTTTGTTATATATGTGTGCATAATGAATAGATGATGACTTAGACTTGGCACACATATCCATAAGCTTCTTATGGTTGTTAATGCATGTATTAAGAGTTGAATCTAAAGAAGAAATACGGTTTTAACATTGTTCAACTCATCATTAGGCATATTAGCATTAACTTTAGAAGTAGAACATAAATAATCATTTATAAAAGAAGCAGTATCATTTTTTATGTTCTCTACTTCTAACATGGTATTATCTTTTTTATGAGTTAAACTAGCAACATTTGAAGTTAAAGAAACATGATCCAATTTTAATTTTTCATTGTTTTCTTTAAGGATCACATTTTCATTAGAAATAGTTTCAAACTTAGATGCTAACAACTCATGATCGGATTTCAAATCTTCATGCTTGCTTTGTAAATCAATAAAATCTTTATGCAATTTGTTATAGGCATGTAATAATTTTTCACTAGCACAAGCAAGTTCATCACTAGATAAATCATTAGTGGTTTCGAACTCGCAAACCTCACTAGGGCTATCGCCTAGTGGTCGTGTGCATGATGCTCCATATGAACGTGAAGCCAGATCCTCCAAATCTTATCGGATTGCCTCCAAGTCTCCTTGATGTGCTTCAATAAATTTCCATAAGGTGTAAGCACTATCAAAATGAACAAACTTGTTAGGCATAGATGAATCAAGAGAATTTAGCAAATATTCTAACAAAATATTGTTCATTGTAAACATATGATGATCATTTTTATTCCACTTGGATTTCTCCAAAGTGGGCACAATATAATCATCATCTATAATTTTCCATAAATGTTTAGAATGAACAAAGAGTTTAAATCTAACAGACCATTAGGCATAGGGGAAATTATCTAAACGAGGAGCAACATTAATGGCATAACCTAAATAAGGTGCACCGTGCATATCCATAATGTATATATGTACAAGCAAGATAACAATAAAATCACAAAACTATATTAGCACAAAAATACGATAACTTGGATCTTTAACTCAAGGCGATTAGTCCTTAAATCAAAGAGCACCAAGCTCTGATACCAATTGTTAGACCCTAGAGGGGGGGGTGATTAGGGTCTTATGCTAATCTAATCTGATTTTACGCCAATTAAAATTAATTAACAAGTTATCCTAGCAAGTATGAAATACAACAAGATATATGAGCTAGGATAAGCAATATGAACAATGAGATATATCATATATGATAAAAATATATGTAATGATATATAAACTAACACAATGGTGGAATAAACATAAACAAGATAGTGGATGAAATAAAATGAGCAATGCACAATTGGCGATATAAGATAAATGCAAAAACAAATGCGCCAATGACAAACTCAAACACACTCAAATGATCACGGAGTTCGGACCTTCCGTCCTACGTCTCCGCTCCCCACTCCCGGGGAGAAATCCACTATCATAATCGGGTTTTCTACGCTCACCCGAATAACGTTTACATCTCACAATATCGGTTTTTAATGCTCACCGATCAACGTTCACAATCACTCACAATGTCGGTTTTCAACGCTCACCGATCAACGTTCACTCCTCACACTAAAGCACAATTACAATAATTGTTTGTTCTCTAATATGGATAAGAACATAATGAAAGCTCACACTCAATTATTACAACTCTCACCAACCCAAATATACTATGTATGAAAATACAATAAGCTCATGTAGGTGTGTGTAAGCAATGAGTGAAATAAAATCAAATCTAAACTCAATATAAAAACTAGCTTTAACGAATGATAATCAAATAACTAAGCAAATGTAAAGCTAGATAAGAGTTTAGAAAACTTTTCTATAAACACAAAGGAGAGGATGAAGAAGATTGAGGATGAATCCCTCAATTGACAACATAAGCTTCCTCATTTGTAAACACACCCCAAACTTAAAACAAACTATAAAACCCTCTTAAACTTGTTTTAAAACTCTCTCATTGTCTATGAAATGATAAATATAATAGGGTATATATAGGGTATAAGAAAACAATCCCAAAAAACTACTAAAAGATAAAAATAAGCAAGTTATTGTTACTGTGCAACAGTAACATTGACGGTCGACCTTCGCTGTCAACCGTGAGAAGAAAAACTCAAAAACTGCTCTCTGAACTGCATACAGTCGACCATCATGGTCGACCGCCACGGTCGACCGCCTGTAGCACGGTCGACCGTGGTGGTCGACCGCACTGTAGCAAACATGCACAGGTAGTTTCCAGTTTTTGACAGTTCTGGAATTTTACATATCTAACTTTATAAAATCAATTAAAAATAGTAAATAAACTCCAAAAATCATGAAATTTTGGGGGAAGGTTCTAGACATGTATATCAACATGTTAAAGAAAGAATTTATGAAAAATCACTTCACAGTTGAGAGAAATAAATGTTTGAACACAGATAAACAGTTTCTAAAAAACTACTAAAACTCGGTTTTGTAAATTCAATTGAAAATAACAAAACAACTCCAAAATTAGTAAAACTTGGGGAAATGTTTGTATATATGATGATAAACATGTAAACAAAGAAATTTTTCAAATTGCATTTCCCAATTGTGAAAACTTATGTATTTTGTAAGTATGTCTAAAACATAAAAAGTTGATATACATGAAATTTGATGTTTTGACATAAACACAACTTTGAAACATTTTCAAACATTCTTATAGACTTAATAAAAGATATAAAAAGTTGTTATGAAATCTATAGACTAGAAACATAATATTTTCACAAATATGCATAATCTATGTAATATTTTCTAAAACACAAATATGTAATTTGATATTTATAAACATGGAAACCCAAAAACATTTATGTATATATATATAACTATATATATATGCATAAAAACTAAAAACATGTATGTATATATAAAACTATATATATATATAGAAACCAAAACTAAAATGTGCGTATATATGATATCGAGCTTAAAGTATTGAACACACATAATATAAATCTAAACTAATATACCCAAACAATCTTGATCTTCAATAAGCTTAACTTGGTACACTATGCGGATGAAGCTGAACTTGGATCTTGAACTTGAATTGCATAAGCTTCACTCCACAATTCCGCCAACCTCCATTTGATATTGTCGTTGAAGCGCTATTCCATCCATCCTCCAACTCGTTGTTTGTCTATAATAAATAGAAATACACAAACACTAGCCAAACAACATTAGTAGTAAATTGTTTGTTAAACATCATCAAAACAATAAGGCCAAGAACCCTTTCCCTTCACAATGCATTTCTTAGCCTTCGGTGCCATATTAAAAAGTCGGAAACAAAAATGGAGTTCTTTCTCTCTAAAAATTTCGAGCAAGCAGAAATTCCTGAGCACAGTAGTCCTCAAAGGAAGAAGGCGAAGCCTATTTAAAGGCGAGACGCTTGTGGTTGAGGGGCGTGGCCACGATCGAAATCGATGGCCCAGATCGCTCTCAAGAGACGAGACGTGGGCAATTGAGAGACGTGGCCACGATTGAAATTGATAGCCCAGATCGCTCACAACAGTTCGGTTCTCGGCGGTTACAGAGGGACCGTCGAAACAGGGAATGGGTCGGGCAAGTCGAAACCCAGAACCCGAACCAAAATTCATGATTGAATCTAACGACCGAATTCGAAAACTATGGCCATGATTCGTCATTGAGCGAGGCGCACGAAAACGACGTTGCTTTGTCAAATCGCATTTAATGCGACCTGACAAACCCACGCGGCCTTAGCTAGAAAGCACGGCGTTTCACCAACGAACGCGTGACTCGCCTTCCACCAATTCAAACTTCACCTGTGAGGACGAATTTCGCCTGCGAACACGTGGCTCGCTCTCCACCATTTCATAATTTTGCCTGTGAAAATGAAACTCGCCTGCGAAAGTCTAGCTCGCTTCGTCAGTGAGAATGAGTCTCGTCTGAGCCGCTCATTTGTTTGGCCTAGTTCGCTTGTGAAGAAAAATCTCGAGTGGTCTAGCTCATCTGAAGTGTCAAGCTGTCAATGGAACAGTCTCACCTACACAGTCAGACCTACCAAACAATACAACATATTGACACACTCTCCGGGCGCACTCGTGGGTAACAGTCATTTTAGTTTAAGTCGTTACGACACAACCAAACTACAACCTAACGGTTGTAATTGACTCAAACCCATGCCTCAAACGGCTAAAGGTTAGAGCAGAAGTCTTAGTATTAAGCCTAAGAGAAACTACTCGACAACTCATCATACTGAGGGGAATAGTATGGCTAGCCCGATTCAAACGATAATCGGTAAAGGTAAGTCAAACTCGTTAATAGCTGGGGCTTTGCTAAAAATCCTAAGAAAAACAGAAAAGGGAAAGTATATGCACATAACATTAAGTAATGAAAAGCCCAACACTTCATTCAGCCGATATCAAAGACAATTAGAGTGGTGATGAATTGTTCCAACAAATTAACAACAAGTCATCCAAACAGAGTTATAACAAAACAATACAAAGAAGCATGAAAAGGTCCTTAGAACTAATCCCCCGTCGGTCCTAGTTCATCTCGATCAGAGAGGCGAGTTCAGCTTCGATCTGGGCTGCTCTCTCCGCCCGATCCGCTCGAACCCGGTCTTTCGTCTCCTTGTGAATCTTGGCCTCACGAGCAGCAGTTGCAGCGGAGCTCTCTTGACGGAGCGCCTAAAGAGTCTGCGTCTCCTTTTCGACAGCATCGTGAACATCTGTGCTCTTAAGCCACAAGTCCCTTAGGGTCGCCTCCTCCGCCGTTAGCTGAGCCTTCATTCAGGCGATAGTGGAAGTTGAAGCGTCGATTTTCGCTTGTAGTAGACTTTGATGGTGGAGAAAGTGCGAGACGAGGCCTCCTTGATCTGACAGCTCCTTCTCTCGGGTCTCCCACTCATGCGCCCCACTGGCTCGGGCATGAGCCATGAACCGCCAGACAATGCAAGGCCTCTCGAGCTTCACTCATACGCCTGAGAGCGAAGACGCAGCTCATCATGAAAGGCTTAAAGTCTGCATAGGTTCCCCAGCCTAGGCTAGTGATGGAAACCGCCTGCCTCATGGCATTCTACAGTTGTCTGAGGATGCCCTATGCAGATCTGGAACACGGAGAGACAGCTTCCTGACCAACCGGAACCATAGCAATGGGTGGGATCAAAGGGATAACCCCTTCGCTAGGAAGAGGAGACTGAGGAGGCCGCTGAGGGGAAGCATAGGTGCGTTCCTCCTCCTCATCGTCCAAAATGATGATGGGCTCGGGCCCGATAGCCTCCCCCTTCCTCTTTGAAGCATATGTTCCTGCTCCCAAAGCCATTCTGAATCTAAGAAGTCTGAGTTTTCTCTAAGAAGGTTTAAGCAAGAGAACTTACGAGTGTAGTGATCCTCCTGCAAAGGAGATGAATCAACACTATATACGCAAGATCTTAACCGTCAAGATTCACTGACCGTTGAAGCAAACAATTTTGATTCGGCGGTTTCAATCGAACGAGCACAAACAAAGCAGATCATTTGGAATGCCGTGCGAAATGGCCAAGATCGGGCGACTCGTACACAACCACTTGTCGGATCAACGGTTGGGATCAAAAAGGTGTCATCGGATTTCCCCTTGAGGCAAGCGTGCGAAGACGAGGCGTCGTCTTAATTGACAAGTGTGGGAACTTCCCCCGTGGACACACGGCTCACCCTCCGAGCCCGAATTTCGATTGGGGGAGGCCTAACTCAAACGGTGCCAGTCCCGTCCGGGTGCACTCGCACCGCTCGAATTCATCCAAAGACCTCAACCTAGCCGAGGGAGTCAAATTCGCCTTAACTCATCAGGAACCTCTTTATTCAAAGTATTCCAGACCACACACGAGTTGGTTTAGGTTTGAAAACTTTGAAGAGGGTCTTGTAGGTAGTAAAAATTACCTTTTACAGATAAATATGAAATCCGCCTACGTATTCAAGTCGCTCGCGCAACTTGAGAATTGGGCTTACCCGTGTGATTAATTCGCCAGCACGAGCCAAGACCATGCCAAGAACCAATTTTACCTATGCATTTAGCGATCCGCTAAGCAATCAAAAAACTCACCTGCACACTGGACTCACCCGTACGAGTTAAGTTCGCTCAAGAGCCAAATTCGCCTGCGATCGGTAAACTCGCCAGACTCGCCAGAGTACCTGGCGACCGCAATATTACGTACAATGATGGACCTTCCCATTATCCACGATATGAGGGGAAGGACAACAGTACTCCAAGCCCATTAAGTAGCCGTCTACAGTACAAATGACCAGTCAAATCCGCGCAGTCATCGAATTCGCCTATGTACCCGCACGAGCCAAAATCAACCCAAGTGACTGAAATTCGCCTGAATATTCAAGCAACGAGCCTGGTGAATGATGAATTCATCAGACTCGCCAGAACACCTGGCGGCCGCAACATCACGTACAGGGATGGGCCTTCCTATTTCCCACGATGTGAATGGAGGAGTACAGTACTCCGAGCCTATCAAGTGGTCGCTCACAGTACAAGTGAGAAGCATGGTATCTCCCAACAGTACATGGTCACATCCCATAATTTAGGGAGTGGCCATGCCATCTCCCCTCTATTTAAGAACCTCTCCTGGCAATAGGAAACATATCGGAGTTTAAGAGATTGAGAGTTCGTTCATAGTTAATTGATCAAATCAATTAGTTAGCTGAACCGTTAGCTCTCAGTTCTCGGCTCTGATCGCCATTTGAACTTGGAGACTCGGACTCGATTAATGTGAGCTTCTACTACGTACTAAAGCTCACCAACAACCTCGATCGAATCGTCCAAGGGAAGCAGACTTGGTGCGAGAACCGAGCGAGGCATCCTATCGCTATCAAAATCCCCACGTTAAACAAGGAGGGCATTCCCTCCGCTTCTGTTATAATTTCGATTCATTAGTTTGTAATAAGCCATCCTTATAAATACAAACAAAAATCCTAGTTTCGGGAAATCAAAATTTACACCTACAGACTAGCAGATAGGTATAAAGATTAGATAATATTCATCAAATTGTAATTTTTATTTCTTAGTTTTAAATATGTAATGAATTATTTCAGAAAAAGTTACAAATGATAGTGATATATGTAGGTGTCAACCTAGTTAGGATGTACTCATCTATTGTGATACGACGAATTCCGAAATAAATTTATACTTGTAATGGATTTACTAATTATTAATAAAGAAGTTATTTTTATCATCTTCTATTTTTAAAAATTTTTGTACTTGTAATTTATGTCATTTCAAGTTATTAAAAAATTTGTCATTTTTTGTAATTTTTATGTATATTGATTTATGAGGATTTTTAAAAATTTTAAAAAATAAAAAAAATAAAAAAACAAAATAAAGGGCCGGCTCGGGCCCGAACCCTGCTCGGGCCAACCGGGCCCAGTCCGAGCTTCGGTTTTGCTCAGCCCGGCCCGGATGGATAGCCCTACTTTGAACCCAAACTCCTCTATTCAGATCTCTCACTCCTCTCCTCGACACCGCATGTGGAGACTTTTAACTTGATGTCAAGGAGGGGGTGGAGGTGAGATTTGCGGATCGAAACTAAGATTTTCTTTTTTTTTATATCGAGGGAACCTTAGTTCGGAGAGTGCTTTTCTTGAGAACAGAATATGAATTCCTCCTAAGTCAAGTTTCAACCGTAGAGGACTCGATCATATGACCTATTATAGGAGAAATTATTACCTACTCATGGAGTAGGCAATATGCCTACACCCCTCTGTTGGGGATTCGAAACAATCGAATCGAATCTGTGTCCTTCCGGACCTTGTGTTGAGAGTAGGAAAGAAGGAAAAATCATTGTAAATAAAAGATAAAACTTTCAAAAAAGTAAACAAGAAAGAACACACCAAATTTAACGAGGTTCGGCAACATGTCTACATCCTCAGGAGCTACACCACACAATTCTTTGATTAATTAAAGAATATTACAATGCTCACATTAGGCCTCTCTCTCTAAGAAATTTGATCTCAAAGAGCAGTCAAAAACCTCTATTTTTCGTGTCTTATTTAAAGCCTAAAACATATAGGAGTATATATAGAAGTCTGGGTGGAAACAGAATCCCAAACAAAACATGAAACTAGAAACTCGTCGTCGGTCGATCGGACCTGATGTTTCGGTCGACCGACAAGAACGTAGTTTTCTTACATGGTCTGGTGCACATTTTTGGTCGACCAGATGACCACTCTTAGTCGACCGACATAAAGTTTTGGTCGACCGACCAGAGTGACATCTCCTCCTTAGTTTTCTTTAGGGTTCACGGTCGACCGGATATCCTCATCCAGTCGACCGACCAGCAATTTGATTGTTTTCTTCTTCTTTTGATTCCAGCTTTGGGTCTACATCACTTAGACTAACAATCTCCCACTTGGAGACCAAAGCGCCATTAACAAGCTCTCCCGAAACTTCTGACTTCTTCGCAAGCATCTTCTCTTCCCGAATAAATCCATTCTTCAATCATCATCTTCCCAGCGATCCCGTTAATTCCCCTGGTGTGGCTTCGCCTTCATCTCCTACGCGTGAAGGCCAACTAAAATTATGCACAACTCTAGTTTCTCGATGGTTACTGCTTTCGTCAACATATCCGTAGGATTTTGACTCCCCAAAATCTTCTCTAGCTATAACTTCCCGTCCTCAATCAGCGAGCGTATGAAATGGTATCGTACATCGATGTGCTTAGTTCTGGCATGATATACTGGATTCTTAGCAAGGTGTATAGCGCTCTGGCTATCTTAATAAAGAACTCTATTCCCCCGCTTCAGATCTAACTCTTCCAAGCACCTGATCAACCAAATCATCTCTTTGCTGGCTTCAGTCACTGCGACATACTCTGTCTCAGTTGTGGACAATGTTACAATCTTCTGCAGACGTAAGACCCAGTTCACTGCTATCAGCGCTAATGTATAAACATACACCATGGTGCTTCACCTCGTATCATGATCACCGGTGAAATCTGCATCCATATATCCTCGCAGTACCAAATCCTTCCTCCTGAAATATAGTGGCTTGTCCGTAGTCCCTCTCAAGTAACGCAATATCCACTTTACGGACTCCTAATGTTGCTTCCCTAGATTGCTTGCAAACCTACTCACAACTCCTATTGCATGGGTAATATTCAGCCTCGTGTAAATCATCACGTATATAAGACTATTAATGGCTAATGAATATGGCACTTTGCTCATATGATCCTTCTCTGTATCTGTCTTGGGTGATTGCTCCTCAGATAACTTGAACTGACTTCCAAGGGACGTGCTAACAACTTTAGCATTCTGCATGTTGAACCCCTGAAAGACCTTCTTGATGTATTCAACTTGACTCAACTTCAACGTCACGTCAGTTTCATCTCTACCGATTCGCATCCTAAGAATTTGCTTTGCTGCACTCAGACCCTTTATAGCAAACTCCTTCGCCAACTATTTCTTCAAGTTGTTTATATCCTATAAATACAGTCCTGCAACTAACATGTCATCAATATATAATAATGACACGATATAGCTAGACTCGAACCTCTTGAAGTAACAACAATAATTTGAATTGTATCTTTCATAGCCATTGCTCTGCATGAAGTTATCGAACTTCTTATACCACTGTCTCGGGGTCTGTTTCAAACCGTACAAGCTCATCTTGAGCTTACACACCATCTCTTCATTTTCTTCTTCAATGAAGCCAACATGTTGCTTCATGTAGATTTTTTCATCCAAGTCACCATGAAGAAATGCAGTCTTCACATATAACTGTTCAAGGTAGAGATCTTTTGCAGTTACTAAGCTCAACACCATTCTGATGGTTGTAAGCTTTATAACGGGAGAAATATCTCCGTATAATCTACTCCTTCCCGCTGTTGGAACCCCTTCACGACTAATCTAGCCTTGTACCTCTTGCTTCTATCACTCTCCTGCTTGACCCGATAGACCCATTTATTATGTAAGACTTTTTTTCTGCGCATGTATCTAGTCTAACTCCCATGTCTCATTAGTGTGTAGAGAATTCATATTTTCTTGCATCGCATGCTCCCACTGCTGAGATTCACTCACTTGCATAGCCTTCTCATAGCACTCTGGTTCTTCACTATCTGTCAAAAGTAAATAATTTAGTGACGAAAGATATCTGGGATTCGGTTTGGGTACCTTAGATGACCTCCTAAGCTCCATGCCCTGGGTAGTCATCTTTGCACCTGGAGTCTCCTCTGTTCTTCGGTCAGAACTGACGTTGTCTCCTCTATCTGGAAGTTCCTCTAAATCCATATACTCGGATCCACCTGCATCCTTAGTGCTACTCCCACTGCTTTGGTTATCTTTGACATTGTCCATGTTCTTGTATATCATCTCCTTATTGAATATCACATCCCTACTCCTGATGATCTTCTTATTCTTCTCATCCCAAAGACAATACCCAAACTCATCAGTGTCGTATCTAATGAATGTACACTTCTGTGACTTAGCTTCTAGCTTGTCCCTAACATAGTTACTGATATGAACATATACCACACAACCAAATACTCGCAAGTGTGAGAGATTGATCTTCTTGCCACTCCAAACCTCCTCTAGAATCTCGTAATCCAATGGAACTGATAGCCCATGATTAATCAAATAAGTCGCCGTATGCACTGCATCCATCCAAAATGTCTTAGGCAGACATGCATGTAGACACATGCTCCTCGCACACTCCGTCAAAGTCATGTTCATTCTCTCTGTGACGTAGTTCTGCTGTGGCATCCCTGTAATAGCCCTTTCCAAATAAATCCCGTTTAGAGCACAAAACCTCTTGAACTCCTCCATCTCGTATTCTCCACCGTTGTCTGATCTCAGACACTTTACCTTTAGATCTGTTTTGTTCTCCACCATGGCCTTCCACTTCTTGAAGATCCCGAATACCTCTAACTTGTGCTTCATGAAGTATACTCACACCTTCCTCAAGTGATCGCCGATAAAGGTGACATAATATGTCGAACCACCAAGAGAAGATACACTAGCTAGACCCCATACATCTGTATAAACTAACTCTAGCTTTTGAGCTTTAGGTGGCCTTCCACCCTTCTAGAAACTAACTCTCTTCTACTTCCCAAAGATGCAGCCATCACAAACACCAACTTTCATGGAATCGATGCCGGTTAGCTTCCCCTATGAATGTAGAATTTTCATCCCTTTTTCGCTCATGTGTTCTAATCTATTGTGCTACAGATCCGTACTTTCTTTGCTAGCTACAATTACGAGGGTATCACTCATATGTGAGGTGAGGTAGAGAGTTCCTATTTTGTTGTCACTGGTAACAACCATCTTACCATTGGAGATCCTCCACGAATCCCCAGTGAATGTTAAAACATAGTCTTCTGCTCCAAGTTGTCCTACCGAAACTAGATTCCTCTTCAGTTTCGACACGTGTCTCACATTCTTCAAATTCCACTTAGAGCCCTTCATCTGTATTTGCACGTCACCTCTTCTAACAATATTGCAAGGCTCGTTCTCCCCCAAAAATACTTTTTCAAAGTCCTCTGCAACATAATTCTGGAGAAGCTTCCAGTTAGCAATGGCGTGGAAAGAGGCTCCTAAGTCGATGACCCAAGAATTAGAGTCGATGTCCATAGCAATGATCAAGGCATCATGCGCAATATGAGCTTCCTGCTCACCCGCATCCTTCTTAGGCCTTTGCAGACTGAAAACATATGGACATCCCGGCCGCAGTTCTAACACTTCTCTTTGATAGGCCTAACTTTCAAGTTTGACCTCTTCTTGACTGACTTCGACCGATTCTTATTCTGGTTCCCTTTCTTCTGGCTTCTGCCTCTTTGCTCAAAACTTAGGGTTGAACCTGAACCTTCTGATTCAGATGCTTTTCTTCTAATCTCCTTGGATAGAATCATGCTCACAACCTCGCTTAGCTTCAACTTGTTCTTCCTCACCGAATTGCTGATTGTCGTCACACAACATGTCCAACTATCCGACAACTGTAATAGTAGCAATAGGGCATGCACTTCGTCATCGAACATGATGTCTACGGAGATAAGCTAATCAACAATCATGTTGAACTCGCTGAGGTGCATCGTGAAGGACCGTCCTTCTGCCATCTTGAGGTCGAAGAGGGTTTTGATAATATGCACCTTCTTTACGGCGGACGGTTGCTCATACATCTTCGCGAGCGCTTCCATAAGCCCCACTGTTATCTTCTTCTTCAAAATATTATGGGTAACCATCTTGGCGAGCGACAATCGGATTTGCCCTAAAGCCTTCCTATCCAGCATCTACCAATCCTCGTTGACTCCTCTTTCTTCTTTCCCTTAGCCTTGCTAATTAACAGGCGATACAAGTCCTTCTGGTATAGATAATCCTCCATCTGTAACTTCCAGTAGGCGAAGTCTGAACTGTCAAACTTCTCGATCTTATATTTGCTTTCCTCTGCCATGGCTCTAACACAAACCTTCTGAATGAAGCTCTGATACCAGTTGTTAGGGATTCGAAACAATCAAATCGAATCTGTGCCCTTCTGAACCTTGTGTTGAGAGTAGGAAAGTAGGAAAAAATCACCGTAAATAAAAGATAAAACTTGCAGAAAAGTAAACAAGAAAGAACACACCAGATTTAACGAGGTTTGGCAATGTGTCTACGTCCTCGGGAGCCACACCACGTGGTTCTTTGATTAATTGAAGAAGATTACAATGCTCACAATAGACCTTTCTCTGTAAGAAATTTGATCTCAAAGAACCGTCAAAAACCTCTATTTTTCGTGTCTTATTTAAACCCTAAAACATATAGGAGTATATATAGAAGTGTGGGTAGAAACAGAATCCAAAACAAAACAGGAAACTAGAAAACCCATCGTCGGTTGATAGGACCTAATGTTTCGGTCGACCGACCAGAACGTAGTTTTCTTACAGGGTCTGGTACACATTTTTGGTCGACCGGACCATCACATTCGGTCGACCGGATGACCACTCTTGGTCGACCGACATAAAGCTTCAGCCGGCCGGCCAGAGTGACATCTCCTCCTCAGTTTTCTTCAAGGTTCACAGTCGACCGGATATCCTCCTCCGGTCGACTAACAAGCAATTTGACTGTTTCCTTCTTCTTTTGATTCCAGCTTTGGGTCTACATCACTTAGACTAACACCCTCCAATACAATGGGGCATGTGGCATTAGAGGGGAGAATGTGACATCACATTCTCCCCTCTAACGCCACAGGCCCCTCTCCTGTTGTAGGTGTGTAGACACTTTATGTGCTCCATGAGTACCTAAGAATTTCTCCTATTATACACCACATAAAGTCCCAGAGGCATAAACCCCACTTTAATGCTTGTCATATATCCCCATGGTCAGCGTGGGTGGGCTTCTTTTTGTATCGAGAGAACCTTAGTCTGGAGTGTTTCTTTGTTGCATCGCGTGTCAAGCTTCAATTGCTAATACATAGGAGACCCCACTCCAGTTCAACTCTGGACCTGCTACACATTCAAATACCACCCCCCCCCCCCCCCCACCCCCATATAGATCCCACTTACGAGTGTATTCGGTCTGGATACGGCTCGAATATGATACTTATATATCCATATCTCCTACTCATCTCGGATACGAATATGGATACATATATACATTGGTAATGAAAATTCATATAAATATCTGTTAAAATATATATTATATATATATATATATATATATATATATATATATATATATATATATATATATATATATATATATATATATATATATATATATATATATATATATATATATATATATATATATATATATATATATATATATATATATATATATATATATTATATATATATATATAGTATATATATATATATAATATATATATATATATATATATATATATATATATATATATATATATATATATATATATCATATATATATAAGCGGATATATATGCGAATACAAAACGGATATGAGAAAACTAAATAGTATTAAAAATATAGTTTATGTGAAGAGCTCGTTAATATGTTCATTATATCTGAAAAACTAACATTAGACATCTTGATCATCAAGATTAATCTTAAATCCATAATCTAAAGATTAAAACTATCGTAACAGTATGACTAATATGTATTCAGATATTTCGAATATGGATTCAGATATCTCACTATAAAATCATATTCATAACCATAGCCTATCGGTTATAGATTTGAGTAATCATATTTGAATTCTAACAGATACAGTTACAAATGCTTCCTCGGATATAGATACGGTTTAGCACCCCAAATCCCACTTTAATCCTACAACATACCCCGCCGTGAGCAAGTAACCAAGCAGTCAACTTTGGTAAATATCGACATTCAAAATCTATGCAGATTTGGGATCATATAACAACTACAAAATGGTACAATAAAGTTACCAGGTAAACGAATTGAGTTTGGTACGGATAGCTACGAGAAGATGCATGACCACATGCAGAAGCATTTTCATTTCCTGTCAGGAATTGGAACCATAAGATTACTGAATAAATAGAATAAAATCATCTAAATTCTCCAGCAGATGTTCTAGAGGAACCATCAAAAGAAATTTGCCGTTTTCGAAGATGATGTTATTTACATTGTGGAAAAAGATTTAGAAAATCATTTAATTCAGCTTTACAGAAGGATGCTGTTTGCACCCAGATCAACAGAGGGATAGTGCGGAATGCTACCAAGATATAACTACATTATAGATGTCAGCTTTTGAGCAATAGATCTGATAAGACAAAAAAAAAAGATACATAAATTGTCTGATGTTAAGCGAAAATCTAAATGTATGGATTTGCAAAGAGTGATGTTCAGGGTATGCCTTCTCTTCGTTGCCTTCATGCTTGCCTTTATTGTAGGCCCCTGATGTTGTACAAGACTGACTTTTCTTCTTCCCATTAAGGATATTTTCAGTTTTTTCCTCCGCAGTGTTGGCTATATTGTGAGATAAAAGTCAATTTTGCCTTTGTGAATAGTCTCATATGGACTAAGGAGATGAATAGTAGAGGGTTTATAATGGTTCTCCTCCTATTGTGTTTTAAGTTGTATTTTGGGTTTTGTATTATTTGGGCTTTGCATAACACACACGTTTGTGAATAGTCAACATATTTTTTGTTTCCTCCGGCTTTGTTTTGCACATTTTTTGTGTGCATAACGGCTGTGCAATTTATAGGTAACGATCGAACGTTATGAACAAGTTTAGCAAACGTTGAAGAATTTATTGCAGAAGTTTCAACGGCTCTTAGGTATCTGAACCCTATATATATAGAGCCCAAGTCTCTATTCGGAAACACAGAAGCGAAAAGGAAAAACAAAGCTCTCCTCCTCACCCTCTCTCTTCTACCTTTGGGAAATTCTTCCTCTCTAAAATTATTTTTGTTACATTTTACTGGGCACCCTTCTTCATCTGAGCAGAATCTCTGTACTCTCGCCCGAGTTCAAAGGCCGGCCGATTCCTAGGGTTTTTACCGCTAGGGGAGAGGGGATTATCTACGTCAGGGCGTTAGACGGGTCCTTAATCTTCTAAAGAATTGTTTACACGACTGCTTCCGACAGGCCAGATTTTCTTGTTATTTTTATTTTTTGGATTTTTGCATGCTATAATTTAATTTTATTTGATTTTTATCTAACAACCTAGAAGATTAAGTATTTATAGTTGTTCATTCTTTTTAAATCCGAAAAATTATTTTTTAAAAATAAATAAATTTAAAAAAATTTACTGTTCGCCCAAAAGCTTTTTGTTGTTGTTCATTTCGGGAAAATTTTGCTATTCGTAAGGGGAAATTACTGTTCATTTGAAAAAAATGGTTTTTATTCCTCTTGTTAATTAATAGTAATTAATTGCTCTTAATTCCTATTAACTGTTGTTAATTGCTACTAAATATTGTCTATTCAATTTTATTTGTAACTAATCCGAAATTAAATTAGGTCATCATGTTAATTATTGTTTAATTAATTACTGCTGATTATTGTTAAATATTATAATTAATTTATTACAGTTAATTACTGCTCACAATTATTTGTTATAAAATATTTTGATTTTTTGTTCCTATTAAGAAATTAATTTTTTAAAAATCAATTATTCTTGCCATTTACTGTATTAGAATTATATTATTATTGTTCATATTCATTGATCAAAGTCATAATCTCCTTCGTAATTAGTCGAGTGGTATTGACAACACCTTTTCATTCCATCAGATTTCAAATACCTAGATCAGTAAACTTTAAATCAGACTTATAGCAAACCCTGATCATTCTAAGAGTGTCATACCCGAGAAGTTCACCGATGTTAACAATAAACGGTAGGCTTATCAGATGAGATACTGGCTCACCACCCTTGGCCTCCTATCTACCATAGACACTCCCGAGTCTTTATCTAGTGGATCTCAACCCTCCAACTCTCCTGTTTATGGTCCTCAACCTAAACCTACTCCTTCTACTTCTGGTTCTGGTGCTAGCTCATTTTCTAACTCTATGAAACCAGAAGAAATAAACTATCATTGTTACCATAGGATTCTCAGTGCACGAACAACCTTTATGACATATATTATAAGTTCAAAAGTGCTAAGGACCTATGAAATGCTCTTAAAGCAGAATATGGCTATGATGATGCCGGAATTCTGCGTTTCACCTCCTCTTCCTTCAATAAGTTCATGATAGTTGATGACAAACCCATAAATGAACAAATTCATGAATTCCAAGATTTCCTTCGTCACCTCCAATCAAAGGCAAACTCCTTTACTTGTGACTTTAATCTACCACAAAAGAGGAAGAAACAAGTATTAATAACATGATAATAGATGTTAATAATCAAGATTTTTGTTATTCAAATACTTACAATGTCAAGATCAGAAGCACCGCTTAGATTTAGGTGCTCAACTTGTCGAATGCATCCTCGAAATTTACTGATGGCCTTTATAATTAATTGCATTCCGCATGAGAGAGACTTCAGAGTCCTTTGAGCAGTACAAATATTGGAAATCCTTTCATGAAATAAAGCAGAAATTCATTCCCACAGCTTGTCATTCTTTTGATTAGAGCCCATGACTGTATCTTGAGAAATTTCGAGCCACGTGGCACATAAAATTTGGTCTTCTTTTTGTAAAAAATATTTTCCGCGACTTGATGCCATAATCTAAGAAGATAAAGTTGTTGAGGATGATACTATTATGATGGAGGAATGCAAAGAGTTATGAATATAGAAAAAGAAGAGTTGTGGTGGAGATATGAAAATTGTGCAAGTATTTATAGAGATACTTCAGGTAGAAATCATTACTGAGGAGAAACCAATGCGAGGAGAATCTAATGTGGGGAGTCTCCAACGTAAAAGGAATCCAATGTGGGGAATCTCCAACACAGAAGGAATCTAATGAAGGGAGTCTCCAACTCTAGGAGAATCCAATATGGGGAGTCTCCAACACAAAAGGAATCTAATGTGGGGAGTCTCTAACACGTAAGGAATCTAATGTTAGCAGGAATCTAATGTGGGGAGACTCTATGCTGGCAGGAATCCAGTGCATGGAGACTCCAACACGGAGAGGATCCAATGTGGGTAGACTCCAACACGGAAGGAATCCAATGTGGGGGAGAATCCAACACAGAGATAATCCAATGCTGGAGAGAATCCAATGCTGAAAAGAATCCTATACAGGGAGAAATATTATATAATGACATTACATCCATCTCTAAACAAATTCACAACTTATATTTTTATTCCTATAAACAACTTCTTCAACAATGAATATGGAGCTGGACCGTCACATATACATTCTTCTTCTTCTAACGACGATGAAACATTTTCTCGGTACATTAAAAACTGGGAGGAAGATATGACACAATAGGAGAAGATGAAATCTTAGCTCGCATATATGCCTCTAATAATGAAATAATGACTTATCTCTCTTAAGAGGCAGAGCGGCCAAAGCGTATTGGCTCAGTTCCTGGTCATTTGGTGATCAATCGCGGGAGGGAATAAGGTAATTCTCGACTCTACATTGACTATTTTTTTTGATAATCCTACATATGACACAAATCTATTCCGTAGAAGGTTCCGGATGCAAATGAGTTTATTCATTCGTATAGTCGAGGCGGTACGCGAGCATGATAACTTCTTCGTACAGAAGATTGATGGTGTCGGCAAACTTGGGATATCAACTTTACAAAAAGTAACAGTGGCATTTCGCATGTTGGCGTATGGAACATCAGTAGATAGTACTGATGAATATGTTAGAATCGGTGAGTCAACTATAATTGTATGTTTAAAGCGATTTTGCAGAGCAATTGTAGAAGTATATGGAGATGAATATCTGAGAACCCCCAACGTCGATGATGTTGCAAGGTTATTGCACAAGGGCGAAGAAAGAAGTTTTTCAGGAATGTTGAAAAGTCTATATTGTATGCATTAGCAATAAAAAATTTGTCCAACAGCATGGGCAGGACAATACTCGGGACGTCATGGATGTCCAACCATTATTCTTGAGGTAGTAACATCATATGATCTATGGATATGACACACATACTTTGGCTTACCAGGATCCAATAACGATATTAATGTATTGCAGTCGTCTAATTTGTTCGACAATCTATCATAAGATATTTCTCCTCCTGCTCATTCCACAATTCAAGAAAAAAAATTATGATGTCGGTTATTATTTGGCCGATGGCATATATCCGAAATGGCCAACACTTGTTCAAACCATTTCCAATTTCAATGATAAAAAGAAACAATATTTTGCAATGAGCAAGAAGCGTGTTGAAAAGATGTGGAGCGGACATTCGATGTTCTCTAATCACGATTTGCTATCATCAATGGGCCAACCCGTTTTTGGGATAAACGAACTGTGCATGATATCATGATTACTTGTATTATAATGCACAGTATGATTGTCGAAGATAAATGCGACGAGCAAGAAGATGTTGTAATTTTAACTCCACAATCAATTCTGAATGCTGAAAATATGAAGATAACCAAAACTGAACGATTCCAACGGTTCCTTGCTCGACATAAGAAGTTGAAAAATAAAGAAGCTCATTTTGCACTTTGAAATGCATTGATTGAACATTTTTGGGGAAGACATGGAAATGAAACGATGTAACTTTTTTAATTAAAGTTTCGATGTATTTTAATATTAGTATGTTTATCTTCCATCTAATTTTCTAATACATTTTCATTTTTAATTACTTGGTTCTTGGAATTTTATATTTTAATTAATATTATTCAATTTTAGTCTCATTTTGAAGGTATCGACAAAGACATTTTCAACTGTAAAATTTTTATTTAAAAATAATTAGTAGAAATAAACTTATGTTGATTTTAAATTATTAGTTACTAATTAAAAAAATATGAAAGTAATAAGTAATTGTTTATAAAATCATAAAAAAGACAAATTTGGTCTTGAGCGAAGGGAAAGATCCTCTCTCCCATCTGAGTGTGATGTTGATATTCTTAAGAATATCAAAGAAAATACAGGAAAAACGTGAGCTTGGAAGGGAAACCATGCAACAACTAATGACGATGAAATTAGAAAATGATAAGAAAAAGTTAGATCAACGTGGTGTACGATTAGAACAACGCAATCAACTATTGGCTCAACAGCGTAAACAATTTCGTCTTGAGCGTGACTGTGAAGCTATCAATTGATTTGAATAAGATTATTGATGTAAGGGGACATGCATTTTTTTTAAGAACAATTTTTCAAAACCGCCTGAATTTTTTTTTTTTTTTTCAAAACCGACTGTTTTTTTTTTATTTATCAAAACCGACCCGGTTTTGTGATTAGCAGGTTAATGACTATCCTAAATAGTCGGGGTTGCCAACCCCGACTATTTAGGAGGGGGTTAAACCCTAATTAAAGGGTGATTAGCATGTTAATCACTATCCTAAATAGTCGGGGTTGCCAACCCCGACTATTTAAGATAGTGATTAGCCTGCTAATCACAAAACCGGGTCGATTTTGATAAATAAAGGTCGATTTTGAAAAAAAAAAAAAAAAACAGTCGGTTTTGGAAAAAAAAAAAAAAATCAGGCGGTTTTGAAAAATTGTTCTTTTTTTAAAGATGAAAAAACAACAAATCATATAAAACAGATCTCGACCACTGACTTTCCGCTGCCAGCTCATCGATCCGCGCCAACCGTATAAAACAGATCTCGACCGTCAATCCAAAACCCAACCGATCCCATCCATCGACACACGGATCCCCACCTCTTCACCCCCGAAAATTTTCCGAGCCCCTCCCCTATTCGAAACCCCACTCTTTCTCCCTCTATAAAAATCCCCAGACCCAGAGCCCTAACCCTCCATCACCCTCCAATCGGATCGGATCGAATCGGAATCAAATCCGAAAGCCAGCCGCTGCAGTCCGAATCAATCAAGAGCGGGAGCGATGTCGGGGCGGGGGAAGGGAGGAAGGGCCTGAAGGGGAAGGGCGGGGCGAAGCGCCACCGGAAGGTGCTGAGGGACAACATCCAGGGATCACGAAGCCGGCCATCCGCCGCCTGGCCCGGCGCGGTGGCGTGAAGCGCATCAGCGGTCTGATCTACGAGGAGACGCGCGGCGTGCTCAAGATCTTCCTCGAGAACGTCATCAGGGACGCCGTCACCTACACGGAGCACGCCAGGCGCAAGACCGTCACCGCCATGGACGTCGTCTACGCCCTCAAGCGCCAGGGAAGGACCCTCTACGGCTTCGGCGGTTAGGGCGTTGTCTGGGGCTCTTGTTTTTGTTTTTGTTTTTGGTGGTGTAAAAAGTCCAGTTTCGAAATTGCGGTTCTGTTGGCTTACCTGATCGTTGTAACGGTGACGGGTGCTCCTGGATTTGTACCACTTTATGTTTGCAACCCGGTGATTTTTTTCTCTCTCCTCTCCTCATTTGCTTGTGATTCTGTGACTTGGTGGCGGTCTCCTCTTGGATTTATGTGCTTCGTATCAGATAAAGTAGGTTTCGTCTTAAAGTATGAACCCATGGTAAAAGAGACCAATCCAAGATGTTACATTGCCATTGATGAGCTTGATGGTCGGTTATGTTATAGTGTCTGCATTCAAGGCTTTGTTGCTAGACATTGGCCTCTTCTGTTCTTGAATGAGATCTTTCTAAAAGATCGCTACAAAGATGTACTCTTCAAATTGGGCGATGATTTTAGGGATTTTTTATAAAAGGAAATAAAGAGGAGGAGCTAAAACACATTTGTTTTGCACTTTTTAGGGTTGAAACTCCAAAAACTAAATCTTGCAACTGAGACACATTTCATTTAAGAAAATGGGGCCTCCAACACTTTTTCACTGAATTACACAATCCAAAATAACGCACTCTATAACGTGGTTATTAAACACAAAATGGATTATTAACCCAAAAGGCGGACTATAATCCACTCTGACCAAGTTGTCAAATGCGCTCTAAAGCTTGTGGCATATCTCAAGTTAGTCCCAACTATCATTTTATTGCGCAACAGATGCTTTGAATCAAATGCCAGCCCAGGAAATTTCAGAATTCATATTTGATAATGTAATTTCATAGCAATTGTATTTTAACTGACCAATAGGAGAAGCATTAAGAACAAGGTAAACATAAGTTAGACAAACCAATACACCGCTATATTCCGTTCATTAGAGAAAAAAAACTGCAGTCTCGGTTGTGTGCCTGACTTTATTGATATACAAATAACTACAAAATTGGGCTAGCCAAATTATTACAAATATCAGAAAATTTGGGGGGAAAAAGAAAATGACACCAACATTTATCCAAACGTCGAGATGAATTCTCATCAGCTTCTCATCGTTATCGTTGTTCATTGATACAGAGTTCAAGAGCATGTTCTGCCTCTTTCAAGAATGAGCTGGTGAGCTGTTTCTGCCCTCTTCTATAAACAATGCTAGACCACTTGTTTCTAGTCATCCAATTCTCTTCGCTCCTCTCACTTCTTTTACTGCAATATATAACCAAATACATGTTATGTGTACGAAAACATCAAAAGGGTTAATTGCATATACGCGCATTGCCCTATGGGCTATGAGGGTGCCATAACTATTTTTTTAAAGCACTTAAACCTCCAAAAAGTCAAATGACATTATTTACCCATCAATTCAAAGGGCAATTTTTTTTTTCACTTGAACTCAAAAAGGAAAAAGGTAATCTATCATCATGTGACCATGTGATATATTAATCTAATGGGAAAAGACAAGAAACTTATACTGTTCTGGACTTTGGACTTCAAGGGTTTAAGTGCTAATAAAATATTTTAGGAGGCGTAAGTGGTTATACCCTTGTACAGGGAATGTACCCACAAATATAACGCAAATTGAAATATCCACGCTACCAACAATGTACAAAAAAGAGAAATTATGGCCCATGCATGTTTTATGCATAAACTCGTAGTTATTTTTGTGCCAAAGACATTGTTTAGGACTAGGTTACCCAGATACTTCGTCCGGTTCCCATATCCGTGTCCGACACTTCCCGTATCCGTGTCCGACACTCCTTGGACACTTTTTGGACATATATCTTACACTTCACCTCAAGTTTCTGCAAGTTGTTGGACTCGGGTCAGATTCATTTCATCTCGTAAGTATCATTTTAAAAGATGGCTTGGGTATCTAGTTAAAAAACCGAGTGGTTTTTCAATTTATAATCTACTCAATAAAAGAAGCATAAAAACATCGTAGGGATTTTAGTTCTCATAACATGTGAATGGTAAAAAAAAGTATCGATCTCATATAAATTATTAATTTCAATATGTATATATTGTCGTGTCCCCGTATCCTATTTTTTACAAATTTGTCGTGTCCTGCATCTGCACGTGTCTGTGTTCGCTCCCGCACCCGTACCCATGGAACATAGGTTTTGGATCTTAATATGCCTTGAACCATCATATTAAAATACAAATAACGGATTCGAATAACTAAGATTAAATAGGCATATAAAGACACATACATAAATAATAACCATCACAATACTTGCCCGCGGACAGTGGGAAAAAAAAAGAAGCAAAAAAAAAAAAGAACTATGTGGAAGAATCCAAATAAATCACGACCCCAAGTATCATTAATCAAAACCTAGTTTAAGTGTTGAAAACTATTCAGAAAACAAAGAGTGCCTTAATAATGTGGGACAACTATAACATTGATAACTTCTTCACACAAAAAGAAATTGCCAGGATAAACATTTACAGAAAATTGAGGCATACCTAAACTGATCTTCAAACTCCAGAACGTGGCTATTTGAAAGAAGTTGTGCATCAGACTCTTGGGTCCCAGAACCCTCTTCAAGTTCCATCATCCTAGCAGCCAGAAACATAATGTGTAGTAGAGTTACTCAAAAACAACAATAAATAATGTCATTTTGGCATTAGTTGTATATTAAATAAAGTTCAATAAATATGAGTCACTATAAATTGTCAAAAAAGAGAGTACAAAATGGAAAAACACATGTTAAAGTTTCAGAATGACTGAGCAACAGCATTATATGCTGCTTCCTCCATGGCAATTCCCATCTTATACTCCAGTTGTCATGCTCCGTAATCTATATGTTTTGTGTCCATCCTCTTTTCAGTTCTACCTCTCAACAGCCAAGCAATTTGATTGCAACCTAGAGACAGAAACACGCCTTAAAGTCTTCAATTTGGGACTAGTTGCAGCAGGGGATGCTTGATAGAATAAAAATATAAGATGGTAAAACATTCGCTTTGCCGAAACTCAGCTGCATTAAATCACTGAAGAAACATTGCAGTGATGATCAATGACCTGTTCCATGAAACTTATAAAATGGGCAAATACTAAGGATTAATATAATACGAAGGGAAAACGTCTCAGTAAATATCAGAAAATTCCTTTAGTAGAGACTTGATTGATATAAGTTCATATCTTAGATATGCTACAAATACTAGTTTTATTATTTAAAGAAGATATAAGTTCATCTATTAGATATACTACGAATACTTGTTTTATTGTTCAAAGAGTTCAGAGGAAGATTATAACATTAGTTATCAAATTTTGGCCCTGTGGAGCTATTGTTTCAGTCTGAGCAGTTTTAACAGTTCTAGTCTCCTCGGTTTGAGCATCAGTTATGGCATTTAAAGCGTTAAAGGAAAAAATAATTATTTAAATAACCTGTAAGATACAATAATAACAAGGGTTTGACGGCTGTGAGCTGGCAGCTCATTTAGCAAAATGAGCTACCAAGAGATAGTAGGATGAAGGTCCACACCTTTTGATGTGACTTTTAAGGTGGGCGTCACACATGGTTAGTAGCTCATTTAGCAAAATGAGCCACCACCTCATACACATTATTTCCTAATAACAAATAATTTATCCAATGGGGTTGGGATTGGCTACATGAAATTTTTCCTACGTATGTATTCTTATCCCTGGAGCAACTATTAATATTTTGGCAAGTAACAAGTAACATATATCTTAAAGCTCATTCTTATGCACCAAAACTCCAAAATTGTGGTGATGGTTGAGAGATACAATTTTGTACCGCTAACGTGTCATTCTCTGTCCAAGGGCCAAAACCAGGATACTTTACACAATGGTACCTTATTTATTCCTAGTAAGGCCATCAACTGGAGCAAACAAAATCTTATCCATACTTTTGATTGCCCACCATCCTTTGCAAATATACGGAACAAAGGAAATATATTGATGACTGAAGCTCCGAACTGCTAAGCTTTTAAATCTAACTGCAATTAGATATAAGTTTTCTACTTAATTACAAGCTACAACATAAAGCAACAGGAAGTAAAAGAGTAAAAATGAGTTACTACTTCATTGAAAGAAGATCCACGAGCAACTGCAAGGCTCCATAATCCCCAGAAACTTCCCAGATAGCTGCTTCCACCTCTTTATCAGTAGGCTCTCTCACGTCGTCAGATTCAACAAGCTTGAAAATCAATAAGCATAATGTAAGTAACAGAAGTTAAAATTATTGATTTACACTAGCTGAAGCATCTGTTATAGTGGAAAAACTTATGTGAGTCACAAAAGAAAGAAAGACAGCAAAGCACTGGGAAAGAACAATCACTCATCTTCCCACTGATCCAAAAATCAAAGAAAGACAGATAAGAACTGGGAAAGAACAATCACTTATCATCCCACTGATCCTAAAATCCTATCGTTAACTTAACAAATTTAGTAAAGCATGACAAGAGGACGACAAAATTTGATTCTTTCAAGAAATTTTTCCTCAAATAGTCGCTTTTGATTTCGGGATTTCATTACGGGTGGAAAACTACCAAATCGAATCCAATATCAGTGTATTCAAATCAGAAGTCAGTTGAATTTTAAATATTTGAATTCGGATTTGAAATCGGCATGGGTATCACAATGATATTCATATTCAACTCGTTAATATATTTTCCATTCAATAAAGCTTCTTGAATGTTCATTAGCCTGCTTGTTGGGTGCTTTGGCTCCAAAATCAAGGTCCTTGGTTTAAACTCTTGAGTTCACTTCTTTTGCCTTTCTTATTCTTTGGAGTATTTTGCATATAGACCCTCCAAATTGTATACATTTGTAAAAACACCCTCCAAAGCATCATACTTGATGAATTCACCTCTAAATTGCCTTTTCCATTCAAGTTTATGGCTCAATATGAACTAATTAAAATTTTCAAAAAATACCTAATATATGAGCGAGCGAATATCTGGATGAGTAATAACCATATTGTTTGTTAAATATTTCGTTCACTTCAACCCCCATATTTCATACCTGTAATTTGTACAAAAATATCATGACATGACATGATAAACTATGGTATAATATTTTTGTTATATCAGAAATAAACAGTATATAGCTCCCACCTAGAGGCGAAAGTGCTCAATAAGCATGCTAATAAATGGCCTAAGACCAACTCTTCCAACCACGTTGAATATTTTCAATTACTTTGCTCATCCCACTTGATCTCATTCCAAAAACTAGTAAGACTAGACTCTATAATTTGATAAGAAGTTGGGAAATCTTGGCATTCAATATATATTTTGGCGGAGAAATCGGGCCCAATCTAGAGTTGATGGGTCTTAAACAGAAGTTAGGAATCAATTTTAACCCAAAAGCTATAGCTATCAGGTATTGCCCAAACTCCTATTTAAACTCATCACTCTTTCTTATCTTATCCGATGTGCGACTATACTCACATATTAATCACCTCAACAACTCTCCCTTAATTTGTGAGTATAGTTCAATTCAACTATAATTCAATCTTTCACTGAATTCACTGAGTTTTGCACCACTTCACTCGTGGGCTAACAAATCCACAAACTTTTGCACCGTTTCACTCGTGGGCTAATCAGACCATGCATTCAACACATAGCTATCAAACATCCGTAAGAACTTCCACCACTTCACTCATGGTGTCTAACTAGACTATATCACTCCCACCACTTCACTCATGGGGCTAACTAGACTATATCACTCCTACGGGCATACGTGGATCCTCCCGACACCTTCAGGCTTCACATTGAAGATATCAAAAATCATCGGTTTTTTAATTACTTGGACCATAACCTTAGCTCTGATATCATTGTTAGGGGAGAAATCGGGCCCAATCTAGAGTTGATGGGCCTTAAACAGAAGTTAAGAATTAATTTTAACCCAAAAGCTATAGCTATTAAGTATTGACCCAAACTCCTATTTAAATTCATCACTCTTTCTTATCTTATCTGATGTAGGACTATGCTCACATATTAATCACCTCAAAATTTTATATATATATATATATATGAAGTCCATATCATTAGAACCTTAAGTCTATTGTAACGAAATATAGAGAGAGAATCTGATTGGGTATATCATAAGGAATGTTCACAATTAAGTTGTTCATTTTGGTTAAATCATCTAGGTCAGCAATCTAATGTCCAATCCCATATGGAACTTGTTCAAGCACAACTAAATAAGACAAATATCACATTTTCAGACTACTTCTCCTAATTATGGATTTAGTATCCTGGATGGCATCTGAATATATTTGATAAAAAACATAATTCAGAAATTAAGATGCAATCATTCTTAATCTTCTTTTCCTTTTTTATTTTAATATTTTTTACTTTTTGATTTTTTGATTTTTTTGATTTTTTTCTGGGTTAATGGTCTTAGCAATGCCTCATTGGTAATGATTCAATTGTTTAAAACAACACAAAGATTACTTTGATATATATCAAATAACAATATCATACATTTTGCACTTATTCCACTAGACAAAACTTCATATATTAAATGCATTAACTACCGTCACCCAGCCAGTGTCTAAGGGGCTGTTTGGTTGTATGTTTTTACCATGTAAAAGGATGGAAAGTGTAAAAAAATGGGTCTCAATGTCAGCTTTCATCACTTTACATTGTTTGTTTAAATTCTCTTTTACATGAAAAGCTTACACCTTTTGATGAGGTGTCACCGAAAGCAAAATCACCAAAATTAGGAGTGATTTTGTTGGAAAGCTGACACAATGTCGTAAATGTGTCCAAAAAAATAATAAAAAAGTCAAAACCTTGTAGAAAGTGGTGAGGTGGATAACCACTTTCCATTTTGTGTCATAAATACTCTAGTTTACATTATACTATCCAAACAATGTAATACTATTATTTTAGGATTCACAAAGATTCCTAACCAAACAATGTAAACACTCGAATAGAAAGTGATGAGGTGGATAACCACTTTCTATTTTGTGTCATAAATACTCTAGTTTCCTAAAAGCATCCAAACAGCCCCTAAAAGCGCAACAACTCGGTTCCAACCTTGATACGAAAAACGGTTCATTCAGATCAAATTAAACATATCTGTCTTGAAGTCAGAGAATCACCAAAGTTTACCTATTTAATAGTCATATACTCTAGAAATGTTTAACATAAGTAAAAATTAATTAGGTTGCAGAAGAGGCAGTCTGCAGAACTAAGTGCACACAATTATTATGCACAATGGAATACTGTAATCATAAACTTGTTGAAAATTATATACAGTGTTAATGTAATGACTTTAAAAAATACGAACATCAGAAATTGGATACATTTAATGAAAAATATTCAAATTTAAAAAATACAATTACCTTCTCTAGCAGTGCAGAGACCTGGTTAAGCTCATCTTCGTGCAATGCTATGGTACGCAGAGCTGTTAAAAACTCCTGAGGAAAAACCAGCCTATTCACATAGGAAGGAACCTTACGCTGACCACTCCAGCTATAATTGTGGACCTGAAAACTTGAATTTTTCTCGCTTCCTTCACCATGCAATTGACGAGCAGCAAAGAATCCATGATCAAGCAAACTTTTAGGCAAGAGGCATCTTAGTTCAGCATTCTGTAAGCATCAGTCAGTTTGCTTAATGTCTATGAACAAGACAAAGAAAATCAGGTACTATATTGAATTATTATTCGTGAAAAACTTCAGGTTTGGACCGTGTTATGCATTTTTTGAGGTCTCGTCTTTGTTCTATCCCCTTTAGGTACTTTGTTCTGAGAAGAAAAATCTAAGAAATGCAAAATAATGAAATGTACCACAATCAACTATGGGTTTAAATAGTCAAAATAGGACAATGCTACATACAAGGAAAATGTATGTGCTTTCAATATTACGCTAAGATTATATATGTGTTACTCCCATTACCTGCATGGTACCTATAAATATGGTGAATAAAATCCCAAAAATTTGGGTCAGAAATACTTAAAGCCAAAGTGGTACATGTTCTGATTAAGTGATGCATGCTACATTTAGATAATGAATAGGCTGTGAAGAGATACTAAAGTGGCAGACAGTCTTCATGTGCTAGCCCAATTGCAACTAAATGGCAATGGTCATAGTAATATCAGCGGTGGCCACTGGGCTTGTTTACATATATAGTAATAATTAGCCTTTACAATGTGTTCTCTTCATTAATACACTCCCGGGGTTCCCAATATCGTCACTTCAAGCCATACCAAACAACAATTTCTCCTCTTCTCTAGTATTCTCCGAGCTCTCAACCTAAGATCTTCTAGCAAGCATGCTCTACAAATTCTCTCTCAAACTGTCAACACTTTCTCAATGACGCATGATATATTATAAATTCCAGTGTTCACAGTGGCTTGTAATTTCTTCATGTCGTAGGATTTTGTAAGTGTAGGATGAGTTTGGAGACCCTACAAGTTCAACACACGTGGGTGAAGCCGTGAAGGATTAGCTGAAAGCAGAACAGATTAAAGGAGGTATGTCTCCAATTCTGATGAAGGAGCTAAATGATTCTAACTTGTTTAAATATTTGCTCACGCCCCGATGCGCCTTTGTGCGCCTCACTACTCCTCACCATTTTCTAACTGTTTCGAGTACATCTTTTTAATCCTCCTCCCATGCCTTCTGTTTTGCTTTTGTTTCCTCATTCTCTTCATTCTTTTGCCCCATATTATTGTCTACTCCATCATCTTTTTTCTCACTTTTTCATTTTTTTTCTCTCTTATTGTTACTATTTGTATATCTGAAAGACTATGAACATTGATTAAGAAATCACAAACTATTATTCTAGATATTATGACACTAATTATTAATAATGTTAGTAATTATGAATGAACGATTTCATAGCAAATGAGCTTTTATTTTTCAACGTGATTAATTATAGAAAATATGGAAGGGTAGAGTTAAGTTGACATTAAGACCCTTTTAACTCGTCCTAAGATTATAAACTAAGATCTTATTTTGTGATCTGATAGGTGAAGTTATTATCTTGACATTTTTTTACTGAAAACCATAAACATGTTGCTTGTTTACTTTGATATATCTATCAAATAATTTTGTTTGGGATATGCACCTCGTTTCACTGAGGTGCGCACATCGCCTTCCGCCTTGCACATGATGCGCATAAGAGGACTTCGCGGTCTGCATTGCGCCTTACGCCTTGATAACACTTACAAATTTTTTTTTGGTAAATGAACTAATTTTTATTCATTTCCAACATGTACAGTTTTGTAGAATATCTAGATACCAGAATCTGGTAATCCAAAAACAGAAAATTACATTTTCTCAAGGAGATCTCTTATATGAACATATGAGTTCTCATTCAAAACTTTCGTGTAGACTAAAAACTTGATAACAAGAACAATTTGCTTAGCCTCCCTCTTCTTGCCTTGAAAGATCCGAAAATTTCTTTCCTGTCAGACTGTGTACACTGTCATCGGTAACACCATTCTCTTTAGTTTCTTCATGGGGCCCTTTCCTCTTAGGTTGCAAGAATACCAGTTAAGGAGCTGATTCCAATTACAAGATTTCCATTTAAATCTCAACCATTCCATTATCTTATTCCATACTTCAGCCGAAAACTGACACTCAAAGAAAATGTGATTTATTGTTTCACTTTGATTCCATTAACACAACACACAATTGCTCTGATTTGTGCTTAACATCCCCATTCGGCAAAGTCTATCCTTAGTTAGTAGCCTTGAATGACATGTCAGCCATAGAGTGAAAGAGTGCTTAGGATATAGGAGACCATCCCAAACTGTATCATGCCAATTCACCAATGGAGCTGGCTGAATCAAGTAACTGTACATGGCAGAAAGAATAACTTTGCCATTAGAACATTTATTAATTGTATTCTTCATGCTTTCAACACTTCCAAACTTATTAACCAATATATCTCTCACTTTAAGAAGTCTTTTCCACATCCATGAATCATTCAGTCTTGGTTGAGCAGTCCAAATATTTTGATTTTGTAAGTAGTTTTCATATATCCATTTGATCCATAATAGGTCTTTCTTAAGGTGCACCATCCATAAAAGCTTTGCAGCTGTAGCGTAATTCCATTCCTTTGCTGAAAAAATTCCTAATCCACCTCGTTTCTTCCCTTGGCCAAACTGTTTCCCAGGAAATCAAATGAAATTTATTGCTCCAAAGGAATTGAGAACAAGGGCTATCAATCTTCTCTAGGACTCTTAACTGGCAAAATATAATTGCTCATCCAAAAAGTCTGAATGCCCAAAATGACTGATTTAATCATCTCAAGCTTTCCAGCATATGACAATTTTCCATTCTTCTGCCAAAATTGGAATTGGTCTTGAATTTTACCAATAAGGGAAGAACAGTCCATACATAAGAGTCTTTATGTATTTAAAGGCAAGCCCAGGTATTTCATAGGAAATATTCCCTCTTTAAAACCCAGGAAATCACATATCTGATTTTTAAGACAGACATCAATGCCACTTAAGTAGATAGAGCATTTACCAGAATTTGTTTCCAACCCTGAAACCAGACTAAATTCATGGAAGCAGGCAGAAATTCTCATAATTGAGCTCATGTCAGCTCTACTAATCAGCAACAAATCATCTACAAACACCAAGTGTGTTATTTTCAGTTTAGAACATTTAGGGTGGAATCTGAAACTCCTATCTGCTTTTAAGGAACTTAACTTCCTTGATAAGTACTCCATCCCTATTACAAAAAGATAGGGAGATAGTGGATCCACTTGCCTTAGTCCTCTTGCACCATGAAAGTATCCATGTAGCCCACCATTCAGTGCTAAAGAGAATTTTGGAGTAGAGATACACTCCATTATCCAGTCAGTCATAGTGTTAGGAAACCCCAAACCCATCAACATAGCTCTTATGAATTTCCAACTTATGATGTCAAAAGCTTTTCTCAAATCCACATTAAGGATAGCTCTGGGGGAGTTATTTTTCCTATCATATTGTTTGATGAGCTCTAGTGCTAGTAAGAAATTACTGAAAATAAGCCTCCCTTTAACAAAAGCACTTTGTGCTTCGTTGACAAGGTAGCCAATTACTTTTTGCAACCTACTAGCAATGATTTTTAAGATAAATTTGTATATGATATTACAACAGGAGATAGGTCTATAGTCAGCTGCAGTATTTGGATTAGGAATTTTTGGTACCAAAGTGATGAAAATAGTGTTGAAAGTGCCCAAGAGTTTACCTGATGTAAAAAACTCTTCAACAACCAGAAATAGATCTTCATTGATGACATTCCAAGCAGATTTGAAGAAATAAACATTGAATCCATCAGGCCCAGAAGCCTTGTTATCAGACATTGTAAATAGAGCTTGCTTTATCTCATCTCTTGATACAGGAGAACACAGTTCAGCACATTGTGAAGAGGTAAGTATCGGGCCATTAGAGATCACTCTAGGATCAGGGGCAGAAGTATCCTTCTCATTACCAAACAATTTTCTATAGCAGTCAACAAATTCAGTTGTTATACCATCTATATCAGTTATTCTAAAGCCATCTTCAGAGAATATAGTTAAAACTTTGTTTTGATGCCTCTTATTCTTCATTACTGAATGGAATAACTGTGAGCCCTTATCTGCATTCAATGCCCATTTGATGTTAGCCTTTTGCTTGTAAAAAGAAATTTCACAATCCAGCAAGTTGGCATATTTCTTGATGTATTCCTTCTCTTTTTTTATCAGCTCAGAGTTGAATAAATCAGAGTTTAGCTTCACTTGAATATCATTTAATTCCGATTTTGTTCTAATCACTTGCTGACCAATATCCATAAAGTGTTTTTTGTTCAAATCCCTAAGGACAGGTTTGAGGTTTTTGAGTTTGGTGTAAAGCCTGTACATGTTATATCCTCTAATCTCCTTGTTCCAAATAGTTTTCACCATATCCAGGAAGTTTGGATGCTTAGCCCACATGTTGAAAATTTTGAAAGGCTTTTTACCTGGATGCTTAGCCCACATGTTAAAAAATTTGAAAGGCATTTTTTCCTACAAAATTAGCATCATTAATTGTAATCAGACCTGGGGAATGATCAGAGCAAAAGGGCATCAGATATTCAGCTTGGCTTGCAGTGTATTTAAGGATCCAGTCATCATTTAAAAGATAACCCATACAATTAGTAATGTTACTAATAGAGATTTGAAAAGGCTCTTCTATCCATACATATAACTATTATAGCTTTAAACTATATAATAATAATAATCATAATTTTTTTGATATATCAAAAACATTAATAAAAAACTATTTTTGAAGACATAATAAAATGATAAAGTATCTGTCAGAAACATCAGTCCTCTAAATCGAATGTAAGCTAAAAATAGAATCCCTAAATTTTTGAATAAATTCAAAATTTAGACCAAAATTTTATATCTATATTTGAAATAAATCTTAATGTGTAATTAATTAACTAAAATAAAAATCATAATAAGTGACAAATCATGTTACCTGTTCGTTAAAATACTAATATCAGAATTTAGAAATAATTTTAGGTCAGGTATATATCATATTAATCAGAAATCTATTTAGATTTAGAATTGATGTAAAAAATATAGAAATAACATTGAATTAAGAATAGGCTAGATACGAACTGGCAGGTCTACTTGACCTGTCCGGTTATGGGTTGCGCCGTAACCCAATTCAATTGGGGCTCTAGCTAGACTGCTCAGAAAATGAGGCTGGTGGAGTCTAGTGTCATCATTAATTAATGTTTTGGTTTCTCTAGTAAATTTAGGGATGAATACAAAATATAGTGCCAGATGGGAGACAAGACTAAGCACCTACTTATTTAATTGAAATTGCATCTCATAGAACTTGACATTACTGGAGAGTATGATGCATAATCTTCTCTTCCTCATCATGGCTGTCAAATTCACAAAAGAAGATGTACAAGCCAAATGATACCTAATCTCGAACAACTTGACGAATTAAAGATGTTGCGTCTATAATATTTACATAATATATAAAAATGACAATGCATGGACTGGAAAAACTAAAAATGGTTATAGACAGGGCACATTACCAGGCTAATAAATTTCCAAATATGCTATACTGGGACAAACAACAGAGCATGGCTTACCCATGCAATACTGCATATATTGGATGTAGCTGAAAGTAGTGTTAGAATCAGTTTCTAACAAAGAAAGTTTAGTTACACTTAATAGGTACTAATGAAAAAATTAGGTAGATATCACCACCCTGCTATCAAGACATTCATCCTGAAGCCAATTTGCCAGCATTGAGCAGTCAGCCAAGTCAAAGGACGCTTGTAGTGATAAATTTTCACCAATTTGCCAGAAACTCATGTATGTGACCATAAAAAAGGATGACCTCAATATATGAAACTGTTGTACAGTTAGAAAAGAAAGTAGTAATAGCCTTCCAGAAGACGAAAGGAAAAGAAATGAGAGCCTCAGACTCAAGAGAATTAACAGGAGAACAATGAAAGCAATAATGTTTTTCTCAATTAGGGAACTGGGAAAATAGAGCGTTAATGAGACCATAACAGAAACGTAACAGCCTCTGATTATTCCCATCAGTTATGCCCAAATGAGTTGTAGGTAGTACACTTGTTGCAATTTATGAGCTGTTATTAGCAAATATGTCGGGATCTACATGTTTTGGCCAGATCACACCATTCAATACTTGAAATCTTAGTTTTATGAATGTAGAACACTGAAAAGTTTTTGGATTGCAATAAGGAAACTATTATTGCAGGCAAGAACACATCTAAAAGTAAGAGGAAGAAAACCGCCATTTAACTGGATAAAAGAACCCAGGTCAAAAGTGAACATGTATATGCTAGTTCAGGAATATAATATAATTAGTAGTCATAGCATATGATAAACTGACCAAGAGCACCACGGAGCAATGCTGACTCAAAGACTACCTGTATTTCTAAAAGCTTTGATTTGGTATCAGAACATGGAAGCTTTGAGAAGGCCTCCACAGGATAATGGACCTGAAAATTTTACCAGTCAAATAATCCAGTGCAACATTATAATATATCATATATTCAATGAAACAAAATGTACAAACGAGTCATTAGTATGAAGAAACAGCTGATGTGCAATAATAAACATAAGTCTCAGATAAAACTTTTGGAAGGATTTATTACCATGAGAAAATCATCTGGATTATTATCAATACAAAATCCATAAAGGTACAGCAATTCCTGCAAATGAGCATTAAGAATAAATCAGTTCAAAGACATCTTAAAAAGAACTCTCATAGATAATGCTGACAATACAGGTCTTACTGATCAAAACATCAAAAATGAATCACTAAGACTAATTGGAGCAGTCATTCAAGTAACCTGATCTTCCAATGTGGTTTAACAATGGCTTGATATTAAGCAAAACAGTTAATAAAACATGATGAGCTACAGTTCAAGAATTTCTATATCAAATATAATGTAAGGTAGCAAGTGCTTCACTAAGATCATAAAGCTGATATGCAAATTCCTGCTTCAGAGTTTGGGAAAATGTGGTGCACATAATGAAATAAAATGAAATTTCCACTAAAATATGTGCTAACAAAACGACTTTATTGTATTCCAAATTTTTAATAAATAAATGCCACCATAGCGTGATAAAGTACCTCATTTCCCTTGTTACCATAACTGATGCTTATCTCTTTCTCAGCTTCAGCAGTGCTCTTTTCAGCTGCATGTAAAAGGGAACAACGATACAATTTGAAATAAGGGATTCAGAGAAGTGTAAACAATCAGTTATTTATATGTTTGCCAAGTACAAATTATGTTATGAAAGCTAGATAAAAAATAACAGTTTAAGTTGACATTCAACAAGTTAATCATTTTTTTATCCTTTCGTTGCTAAAAACACTATTGACAGAATTTTGAGCGTTAAGGTGGATACATCCCAACGTGAGCCTGGAATATTTGCTTCAACTTTTAGCCAAGTGCTTAGTCATAGATGTAATCTTTCATACTATCATATTGCTAAACAAGCTAAGCGGATATGCTATAGGATTACATCAGTTATGACATGGGAACAAGAAACATTGCATGAGATTTATTAAACTAAAGTACACTCAGTGACGGACTGCAACTGAAATGTTCCGCCATTGCATAACTTGTAAGTTATGAAAGATCAACGTTTGGTCCTTTGCTAGGTATAGTTTACGGACATCCTTTAATCCGATCCAATTGGAAAAATCATGTCCCAACATCATATTTTGTGTTAAATGAAAGATCTAATATAATTTAAACTTAAAAAAACATTTAATAAAATTGTATGCACTCCATGAAACAAAATCTCAACAACTAAGCACCCCCCTTCTATCCAATGTTTTAAAAAGCTCCTGCCTAGTCCACTTAGGCTCCTGCCTATGTCTAGGTAGTACCTGGGCATCCTAGGCTCTAACCATCAAGATCTTGAGAGCACCTAGGAAAGTGGAGACCGCTTACGTGGAGTGCACCCCGTGATTGCCACCGTTTCTGCCTCCACGTCCTCTATCCTCCTCCAAACTCCCCGGCCTCCTCCACTGACTGCAAACACCTCTTCTGTCTCCTCCGACCTTCAGCAAAACCTCCTCCACCACTACTTAAATAGAGAAAGAAATCGCCCTAGGCTAGCGCTTAGGCGATAGGCGCCAGTTTAGAACCTAGTGGTGTTCATCGCTTTCAATTACATTGACTTTAATTAAAAAAAGAAAACGCCTTGGCTCCCGCTTAGGCGCCGGTCCAACGCCTAGGTTGCCTAGAGCTTTCTGTCGCCATGCTTCTATTAAAGCCCATCACCTGATCTTGAACTGACTACTTCCAATAGCTCAATCCCCACCTTCACCGCTAACCCAAACCTTAGTGGCACCTTATCCACTTGATTGATTTGATGAATTGATCGCACGAATAGGTTCTAGTCTTGTCGCGAAAGTGGCTTAATAAGTAATTAAAATCTATTCATAAGGCTAAGATAAAATAAAAAACTCTGAAGTGATGGGCATTTAAAAACCATTATAAATCTACAAAGGTAGTATGAAAAGGATAATATTATTATAAAGTAGCTTGGGTCAAAACATCAAGCCAATCCAAGTAGTGGATCAGAGTACACAACATATGTAAACATGAGATAGCGACACACTGTTTGCGTACTGTCACTAAATCAAACTATAGGAGAACTTATCTTTTTAAAGCCTTCTTCCAGACAAGAGTCTGATATTTTAAGGTCGAAACGAAGAATTACTGCTACTTCGAGAAGCCAATCTTATTAATTGTTCCCCAAGAAGTTCACATAGAGAGTCAATTTTAAATTTGACGAAAAGAGTCCTTGAGGATCAAGGACTCGAATTATATATATAAGCTGGAGGAATGGCAAATAAGAAGACCATATTCTATTTCTGGTGTGGGTTCCCACACAAGGTTTTTCCCTTCTGGGGTCGGTGATTGTTTGGTTGTTAACATTGTAGCTCAAACACTCAAATATCAGATATCATGCATTTGTTTTAATTGTTCATATTAAACTAATATGGTTCATCATAACCGATCTAAGCCTAGCAATCACTATCATCGAGTTAAATTAATCATCTGTTAGCATTTAATAGTTTCCCATACAATAGTTGACCTAGAGTATGTAGTAATGTATACAAATAACAGACAGCCCAAACTCTGAGGTTTCTCCTGACCAAAACATTTGAAAGTAATGATTCTGTAAATGTTATAGATTTGCCTTCTCTTAATAAGTGAACTAGTTCCTTGAATTATTCACTTCCATAATTAAACATTCAATTTTAACGCGTTGTTATCTTAATTATGAATTTCCCTAGAATTCTTTTTCTGTGGCATTACGTAAAAATTAGGTAAAATTAGTTATCTTCAATTTTCCAATTTCGATTCTATTTCTTGCCATGTGAGATTTAAAGCCTACACGCAACTATCTTTTCTTTCTTTTGTTGCTATCTATTTGTTTGAAAGATGTTTCCTTTGGAATATACCATGCCTACATCAAATGATGCATGCTCCTTAGTTTAGGGGCTCCATTATCTTCCTTGGTTTTGATTGCTTGTACAATAATAGATTTATTCTGAACAACCGGTAGTGATTGCACATAATTAGTATACAAAATTGGAAAATCTACCTTTTCAGAATTCTTTTATTAAAATTCATCACTTTTGTTTTAGCATACTATTTGTGAGAACTCTAGTAAAAATATATATATAGTTACTGTATGCCTATGCAATTTAAGAGGTGGTAATTTGAACAAACTGAACAAGATGGGGAATTTTTACAAGATTAGGCAAGCCATCAAGGAATTTAATCCCCAAAAAGGAAACAGAAACATTGCAACTCCTACAAGACAACCCAGCAAATCAAGGACTTCCTGGACATGAGCCCTATGTACCAAGGTTTTAAATATCGGATATCGGAGAAATATCGGATGGTCAAAATTCATATCGGATTACGGATATCGGAGAAATACCGGGGATACGTGGTAAATATCGGAATGACAAAACGGATGTTTGCATATATGGTATAATGTACTAAAATGTAATCTCAACATACTTAATGAAATCTAAGCATACAAAATGTAAATAATATATGTTTAGGATCACTAATCAACCTTATAAAATAAGCAAGAGTACAAATCAACATTGCTACATATCGTCAAATTTATTTGTAGGTCAAAACGTCATTTGATATAATGGGAAAACATGATATCTCGCCCAAAAATTACCAAACACGGTATATTGTTTTATGACAAGTCATATAAAATGATATATCGGCCAACATATCAGCTAATATATCGGCTACATTAGGGATATAACGCCCAAAATAGCCAAAATGCGGTAAATGATATTTAGAGACCATATCGTTTGCGGCAAGCCTGGAAAAAGGATATATCGGGCCATGTCGGGGATATTTAAAACAATGCTATGTACCCATAGAATAAGCTCATATGAAGATTGGTTCATACAAGCCACAAATTTATAAATTTGTATAAACCATATTTGATATTTTCTTAAGAGAATAAATGGCTAAACACATGCCAGTCATATAAAACCAGCCGATAAAGGTAATGGGTGTATGACACCCCGTTCTTGTGAACTTAGGGGGTTTCCCTGATGGGTCTCCAAACTTAAGGAGAATAGAAGGTTATGTATAGCTCAATCAGGTGTTTAATGAAATTAACCCAAAATTTGGTCACCTTTCGTGCGTTTAGTTTTTCATTCCATCTGATCCATGCTGCAAAAGGTCTGTATGGTGTTGATAAGCAACATAATGTCAGTATTATAAGTATACATAAACTTACCTACATTTATAACCCTTGAACAACGTTGCTTTTATGACAACTTTAAGATAAAAGATTATGAGATACCAACAAATAATTAAATATGTAATATTGAGTTGCAGACAACTAAGTGTTCCTAGTATGTTTACATTCAGATTATTTTCAGATTATCACTCTTTGTTTTCTTTTAGCAAAGACATAATACAATTTAACAGAAGTGGTGATGTTTGTGCGTACAAATAAAGACAAATGTACCCCATTAAACTACACGACAAGCTAAATATATGAAGTCATGTCTAAATTTACCAAGTATGAGATACATGGAAGTTGACACTCCAGTTATACATCCAGTTGGATCAACTTCCCATGTTGCCAAAGCTTTCACACCTGAAAAGATTTCAACAGTCACTAAGAACTAGTAGGATCTCATAAGACTAAGGAAAAAATAAATAAAAGAAACTCAGAACACCAAATTTGTAGGCGGCTATATCTGTCCAATGCTAGAAATTTCATTAACCACAAAAGGGCAAATGGGAAGTGACTTTTTCTCATGTTTGAATAAGAAGTAGCTTCCTTGGCAGTGAAGAAACTTCATCCTTTTTATATGATAATAGAACTATGCTAGTGGTATGCTGCTGACAAAAAGAATAGGGTAAATATGCTGATGCTAAGATAATAGACATACTATGGTTACAGAAATCGATGCCAGGAACTAAACCCTCAATCCAAATAGTATCTGCATTTTTTGTTCTGGAAGTTTCATCACCATTTCCATTATTCTTCATGTCTTTAGCAACCTAACACAGAAAAAAACAAATAAATAAATATCAGTCTGATCATGAGAGTTCCGTGTACTGATACAAATCCCAACATGATAACTCATTTAAGTTATATAAAATTGAGCAAATTGAGTATCCTAATCAAAATCAGACCAGACAAGGAAAGAAAGTTGTCTGGAAGAACTTACTGCCTCAGTTTTAGAATCGTTTTCATGCTCAAAAGTTTCAACTATTTCTTGGGATGCAGAAGCATCAGAATCACTGCTATGATGTGCAGAACCATTGCTCTGCTTTTCGAGTGGTTCAGGGAACACGTAAGAGTGAGGAAATGGAATATTCAAAGCCCGCGTCCAAAATATAGAGTTAGCCCTGTTAGAGTGAAATTGAGAATGATCAGTCAGCAACATAAGTAAGTTTAGCACTTGACATCCAATCTATCTCAGAACAGTTTGAAAATGAGAAACAAGCAATTATCCAGCACATGTAACTTAAAATAAAGGGACATTTGATATGATTGGTGTAAGATATAAACTTTCAACGTGCAGCTAAGATGGGTTCCCATGCTTAAGTTCAGTTGCTAGGTGGACAGAAAAGGATAATTAATCAACAAATACAAATAGGCACGTCTTTTGTTCAGATAAAACACGTGAAGTGTGGACACAAATATTTCCTAAACCTTCTCCAACTCACCTCTCAACCCACAAAAGTAATAATAATAGGAATACACAAATACTAGGCATAGCAAAATCACTCTCCTATTTCGGTTGCTTCTGAAGATGGGGGTTTCCTGGAAATCAATAAATGAGAAAAATCAGTCATGTAGATAACACCACTTTCTTATTTACATTGTGCAGTCACCACTTGGCCTAGAAACCCATTAAGAGACTCTACACAATCAAAGCCCTACTTCTTCCCATTAAGAGAAATCAGCCTCTCTCTTTGCTCGTACGGGGAGCCAATATTTCAAACCCACCAATTATTATCACCAATTTATCATCAGCCCGCTTGCTCCTAAAAACCACATCGGCAAGGAATGTTAATCAAAAGGGTTAATTGCGGATGGACCCCCTTTACCATAGCCCAATTGCAGATAGACCACTCTAGCTCTATTTTTGCGAATAGACCCATTGAGTGAACTATTTTGACTCTTTAGAAAGTCAAATAAAATTCACTCAGAAGTCCATCGCACTTCGGCAATAGTATGT
>NC_033794.1:58449821-58454117 GCF_001876935.1 Asparagus officinalis
ATCCGCCATTGGGTTTGATAGTAAGGGGTTCTCTCCTCAATTGGTTGATAGTACAGGGGGTCTATCCACGATTAACCGAAATCAAAATCAAGAAGTCCAGAACAGGATTCCAAGTTTGTTTACGCAATATTGACCTAGAGAAAATGGAGATAGAGAGGAGCCCCCAATAAATGAAAGTTCATGGATAGGTAGGCCTAGGATCATGCATTTTAAACTCTTGAAATAAAATAGAAAAACTATAAAAATATGAATTAAGAAAAAATCTAGATAAAATCATTGTTGAAAAAAAACTGTTACGTAACTCCATATTTTGTGTTACTTAACCTAAGTTACCTAAGAGACCTTAAATGTTACATAGCCTATTGAAATAACTCGGTCATTATAACTCTGCGTTATTACAATATAATATGTGTTATTTCCATCTAACTTACGTTATTTCAATATAACATGCGTTATTTTAAAATAATTTGCATTATTAAAAAAAAAACGTTACTTCAATATTGATTATTATAGAGACCTGCAAGTATTTCCTTTCTTTTTTCTTCTATACTCGAAGCACATGTGCTCTTGGATTGGTTTTTAACAATTTATGATGTATTTTTGTTGAGAAATCATGATGATATATTTGATAATTATGATGATATATTTAAAAACTGTGATGATTCTATTTCCTAAATCATAGTGAATCTTTATTTATTAAATACTTATATAATAATAAAACATGTATCCTATGTTATGTATTACGTTGTATTGTGTTTTACGTTAATGGGAGGCGAGCATTACATTATGGGTTATCGTAATTTTCAACATTGGATAAAGTCTCATAACACAATAACATAAATATATGCAAGTCTCCTCCAACACACTGGCCAAAGAGCTGAATGGAATGAATCTCCCATGATCCCATCCTAACACCAACTCATTGTCCTTGTTTGTTCCTTACTAATCAAAGCAATGCTTAATAATAAATTTTAAAAACTCAACTTTATTTCTGGCATAAATTTGATTACTCAGAAGTCTTAGTTACGATCAAATTTTTTCTGTTCTTTGCTCATTGGCTTTATTGTGTCTTTAGAGTTGAATGCCCTTACCTGTAGCGAACATATCATATCTTCCTTTCTTCTAGACTCTTTCTTAGAGTAGGAGAATAATTGAGAATATCTCCTTCAACAACAAACTTCGTAAATAAATAAAATTTTCTAGCTGTCCTTTGCTTTCTGAGATTCGTGTTTCTTATTATCAATAGTTTTATTTATCGGGAATTTGGCAAGATTTTTGGAAATGTTCTCACCAAATTAAAATTTGATCCTGGTCATAGTAGTGAATAAGCACATATTTTCCTCTCTGACTAGTTCCTTGATTGGTTCTTGTTTGTCCATGTGTCGAATGAAGAACTCTGCAACCAGCTAAGTTGTATACGAGATGCCACATCTTATAGTTTCATCTTTGTTTTTGTGTAGATAGGTATTAAAGGGGGATTAGTGAAGGATTTTCAATTATAATTTAAATTGTTGATTGCTAAAAGGGATTGAATTAATTATATTACCTAGCAGTATCGCTCTGAACTTTCTAATAATAGAATGCTATACCTCCTTATTGTAGATTTGCAATGTGAATAAAATGCCAAGCATACTTGCCATGCATGTGGAATTCATCTTGTGCGCATGCTGCTACCGTCATGCGTGACAGGCTAATTCTGTAGTCCGGACTGCAAGTGTGACATGCAGTATATTTCAATTGCCAAACGACTTCTAAGCCAAATCTTATCCCAGAATACTAAAATTCTTGAAATTAGTGAGGCCATCAGGTTATCCAGATCATATCAACAACAGGTTCCAGTTACCTAGTGTTGAAGATGTAGACTATGTAGCACTAATTCTGCGTGTCCCATATCTTGATGTTCTATCATCAAGAGTCTTGAATGCCTGGATGCAGAAAGGTGGAGTTTAATGGGATGCCCAAAGCAACGACTTCGTAGATGGTTTCACATCATAAAACTACTCTGGTGGTACACATTTAACTACAGAGAACAGAATATGACAATGCTAACTATGAATAACTATTGACTTTATAAGTCATAAAATGCTAACTATGAGTAATTATCGATTTTATAAGCCATAAAATGCACCTATTACAATGCTAACTATGAGTAATTATCGACTTTATAAGCCATAAAATGCACCCCAAAAAAAACTTTCTAGGATGTGCATACTTTGCCAAGTATGGCAGTAAAAGACACGAGAATTCTACCAACCTTGTGGGATCCTTGACTGAAGCCAAATTTGTCGTCCAGTATAATCATATTGGACAATGTAGCTGACAGAAAGATGTGGTAATTCAATATTCAGTATTCACTAACATGAAGTCAATGTGAACCAAGTTCAATGAACCATACTAATAAGTAACAATTCTTCTCAACTAGTAACCCACTTTGAAAACTATTATGACGGAATAAAATGACTTAACTAATTCCTTTCATGTTGTATCTGCATAACTATAAGTTTGAAAAAACAAGCCTGCGCCCCCGTGATGAGGAGATAAGAAGTCCAATTCAAACCCAGATATTAAGAAATACAGTAAAAAAAAAGAGAGGGGAGTAGCTAGATAACAGCCCAAGGCCACAGCTCAGGAATTCTGAGAAGAAACATACCAGAGAAAGTCTTCGAATTGCACGTTCCTCACACTAGAAAATACCAGAAAAAAAAGCACCTTCAGTATCAAAGTTAAATAATCTACCCTTAAAAGACAACCAAGAGAACAAATAGTATCAAAGGCTTTGTTGCTGTTGTTAATTGTATGAAAGAAGAACCTTAAAATCTTAGATTATGACTCCTGTTCCCAGCTAATTTTCTTAACTAGTCATTTATCATTACTCTGGCAACTGACAGCCCTTATCCAATTCTTGGAGCCTCTATTTATAGCCTAAGTAACTAAATTGTCCCAAAAAAGAAACAATGAAACACGTTATTCTCCCATCAGCTTTTCAAGTAGTCAACATTTATCAAACTGACAGATCCAGATTTTGATATTTTGATCTCAAGAAAGAGTTCAGATCAAGAAGCAAAACACCAGAGTAACAAGTCTTGGGTATTTTCACTGACCTTTTCAACTCCCCATCAGAATGTAGAAGCTCCTCAACCAGGCCCTTCACCTTATCTTCATACAAAGCTTCCAATTTTTTGCTCTGTAGACAGTACAACTTGTTCTCATTATCCATTCACCAAAAAGACTTATCACTGAAACCAAGAACCCTAAAGCAGAAATCAGAGAGAAACATACAATCATAAGCTTAATTACTAAAAGGCTATCTTATAACTTTTCAGGATATAGTTTGATCTTTGTATAACAATCAAATATTCCAAACCTTCATAATTTCATATTTTTCATGATGAGAATTGAGAAATTGAAGAAGTGCATGTCATGTGAAAGAGTTTTTCTTAAATCATCAAATCTACCAAAAAAGACTAAGTAGGTTAACTCAAGTTATAGGCTAGAAGCCTAGAAGTAGGCATCTGAAATAGTAAAGGCAGTTTCCCGTCAGACATTCAGGAAGTAAGTACTATTATCCTAATTATTAGATATCCAATTCCCATGAAAAGCTGATTTAGGTACCTTGCTGCTCTACATGGCTGCCAGAGCATTAAATTACTAAACAGAGATATTTAGTGTTATTCCTTACAAAAAGAAGGGTAAAACATACACAAGAACCAACTACCCATAACTTTATACTGAACTAGAAAAGGGGTACCTTACCTGCAGCATACTGGCTCTGTACAGTGTCGTTCCTTTCAATTCAGCAAGCTCGCTTTCTGTGAACCAAAGAGGATTCCCAAAACTACATGGAAGCATGTCAAGGTACCTATATATAGATCATTCCCGACATATAGATAAAATAAGCATCCACTGAGTGTCACTCAACAATGCATTTAACATAATTAAAAATAAAGAATATAATGCATGTGAAATGCAAACTCAAGCTTTATCCCGCTTTGGCCTCTAAGATGTGAGTTAAAGCAGAGATTAAAGTGCCTAAGAAAGCTAAAGTGGAGCTTCAAACCTGTAAATGGTCAAGAACTTTATACTGCAGCTTAAGGAAAAGGGAAGCATTGCTTAAGAAAAATGTTGGTGGTGATTTATGAGGCTTTTTACAAGCTCTCGTAACCCCTAGTTATCAGTTTATGGAAAACTTTGTTTTATAGAAGTTGGAAGCGAATGAACACCCAGATTCTTTACCTTAGGATATAATGTCCAAGTTACAGGTTCATGAGAATTTATAATAAGACTATTCATTGATGT
>NC_033794.1:58454126-58676626 GCF_001876935.1 Asparagus officinalis
TTCTTTTATAGTACCAACACTATAGCTAAACTTTTTGCACTCACTTCTGCTAAAAAAAACCAGTATCATGCAAAAAGAAAAGATTCCAATGCTCTATCTGTCAGCCTTCATGCCCCCCATTGAAGGGCCTCAACTCCAGATCATACCTCTTTAATTGATCATACTGGTTACTTTTGCTCGTAATATCACAACCTTTACCAGTTCAGACTTGAATTCAATCTAAAACACTACATTCAAACGAGTTAACCAAGGCTATCATTTGTCAGTATTCAAGATATGAATACAGATTGGATCTTCAAATTGAAAATATACACTGTTAGATATAATCTAATACGCAAGGACTACCGAGATATGAAAACAATGATTTCAACATGTTTTTAATTAATATCAAGGGGTAAACATTTATTTGATTTTATAGAAATTTTGAAATGTTGATTTTTACAACATAATATCCATGGTCAATACACATTAAAATCATCAGAAATATTATTTATAAGTATTTGCAATAGACCAAATCCAATGATTTAGATTTTCAATTTAGAAATCAAAATTTTGAATTCAGATCTATAATATCTACATCTTTCACAAACATTGTCAAATCCAAAAATTCAGCATCTTCACTCAAATTAGTGAGTCAGGTAAGGTTCTTCTCCGCGTGATAAGAAAGAGCGATCAATCTTTCAAAGTTTTGTTGAAAATAGAAAATATTCCAACCCATAGTGGGAGAAATAAGGAAGATGCAGGTTCGTTTACAACTAAAACAGTGTTATCAGAAATAACACAACAAATATGCCATATTCAAACAAATAATCAACATTATTGAAACTATAATTACCGCTATCCTAATGTCATTTAGAACAAACCCTTCGCATCCACTAATATCCACAAGAACATTAAGGGTGTGTTTGGCATTTCATTGTGGTAGGGGAAGTTTGAGAATATTATTTATAAGTAGTTTATTTGCAATTGATCACATCCGATGATTTGGATTTTCAATTTAGAAATCAAAAATTTGAATTCAGATCTATAATATCTAAATCTTTCAGAAACATTGTCAAATCCAAAAATTCAGTCTTTGCCCAAATTAGTGAGTCGGGTAAGGTTCTTCTTCGCAGGATAAGAAAGAGCGATCAATCTTTTAAAGTTTTGTTGGAAATAGAAAATACTCCTACCCATAGTGGGAGAAATCAAGAAGATGCAGGTTTTGTTTACAACTAAAACAGTGTTAACAGAAATAACACTCCAAATATGCCCCATTTCAAATAAATAATCAACATTATTGAAACTATAATTACCGCTATCCTAATGTCATTTAGAACAAACTCTTCGCATCCACTAGTATCCACAAGAACATTAAGGGTGTGTTTGGCATTTCATTGTGGTAGGATAAGTTTGGGAATATAGGGGAGAGAATAGAGGGGAAGTTAAGGGAGTTCCCTTCCCCAAGTGTGATATAAGACATTTAACGGACAACTTCATGGAGGAGAAGGTCAATCACGAGCTAAATACGGATACATACATATTATTTACTTTCGCAAAGAAACAACTATGTCTTCCAACCCGAAAGACGGATTCTGACATACTATATATGTAAATCACCTATCTCGACGAAACAAAGCCGATTGGATTGTCAGATTTTTAAAATATCATCAGTAATACCCAAATTTGGCTGAAATTCAAAACTAATCAGCTTTGAGTTTATTTTTAGTAATAAAGTTAAAAGTCAATTTAGATTAGGAAATAAAATCAATTTTGATTCAATTTGGACTAATTTGTTTCCTTTATTATAGAAGTCTTTCACGTAGTTTTAAACTATATCTTTCTTTTAGGAATTATGTTCTTGTTTGGACTTGGTTTTGTTTTTCTAATTAAGATTGATTGTAAATCTCATGATATTAGATAACTTTTCATCAATAAAATTTCATCTTTATTATATTCTCTTTGTGGATTCGAAAATTATTCTTTGTAAATTTAAAGAATAACACTTGGTGGATTCCGATGTTTATTACTTCCGCGCTGCATTAATTGGTATCAGAGCATTGTTTCTCTGATTCAATGCAATTGATGAAGCCTGTATTTTCCGAATTAAGTTCAATGAGTTGAAGACGGGAGTTACTCAGATGAAGACTTCCATAGAGTGACTTGCATTGACGGTGGACGGTCTGAATCCAAGATGAGTTCGAGATAGCATTGATGGTCGCTAAAGATGAGATCTGACTTTGCAAGACAAATTCTACAACGATGATCGTAGAGGCTACCAAAGAAAGGAAAATCATGATGCTAGAGAATTAAAGATGCCATCATTCAATGAAAAGCTTCATGCAGATGATTTCATTAATTTTCTTAATTGAATTGATGAAGTGGATAGATATTTTGAAAAATATTAATCGACGAAGCTACTATTCAAGCAAATATAAGCTCAGAGTCGAGCTTCTTTCAGCAATGGGAGACCAATGTAGGACGTTTAATGAATAATTTCATAGAGGAGCAGGTCAATCATGAGCTAAATGTGCATACATACGTATTATTGATTTTCGCAAAGTAACGATCATATATTTCAACTCGGAAGGCGGATTCTGACATATTATATATGTAAATCGCCTATCTCAACGAGACGGATCCAACTGGATTGTTAGATTTTTAAAATTTCATCAGTAATACCCAGTTTTGGCTGAAATCCGAAAATAATCCGCTTTGAGTTTATTTTTAGTAATAAAGTTGAGTCAATTTAGATTAGAAAACAAAATCAATTTTGATTCAGTTTGGACTAATTTATTTCTTTTATTATAGAGTCTTTTAGATAGTTTTAAATTATTTCTTTATTTTAGGAATTATGTTCTTATTAGGAGCAGGCTTTTTCTTGTTTAAGAAGAATGATTGTAAACCTCATGGTATTAGATAACTTTTCATTAATAAAATTTCATCTTTATTGTATTATCTTTGTAGATTCGAAGTTCTTCGTGGATTTGAAGTCCGTTGTTTATGGATTCGAAGAACAATCCTTGATGGATTCTGACGTTTATTATTTTCGCTCTGCGTTAAAGTGTCACCTCAGTTTGGGGGTGAGCAAATTATGTATTGTTGGGGTGAACTTAGACGAAGGAGGGGGAAAACTTCACCCCCTATAGAATTCCCAAACGAGTGAATGGTTTCTCCTAACTTCCCTTCTCCCTTGTTCCCTCTAAAGAATTCCCAAATGAGTGAATGGATTCTCCTAAGAGCTTGTTTGGATTTGTAGGGGGTGAAGGGAAGTTAATGAAAACTAGGTGAGAGAATGGAAGGGAAGGGAAGGGAGGAGTTCCCTTCTCCTTGGTTACACCCCAATTTGAGGGGTAACAAATTTTATACTATTAGAAGGTGAAGCAAGGGGAACTAGGGTGAATAACTTCACCTTCTAAATGTTCCTAAATAAGATGAATGGAGGTGAATAGTTTCCCTAACTTTCCTTCACCCTTATTCCCCTCAATCCAAATAAGCCCTAACTTCCCTTCTCTCTTGCTCCACTCTAAAGACTATCCATTAACTTACTTAGCCCACCCTTACGTTCTGAATACTATGAATGGAACAAATTTTCGATTTAAACCCATTTAATTTTTTTATTAAAAAATTCGACCCAATCCACTTTTTATTATCAAAACCGACCCATTTCGTGCCACGTCAGCAGCGTGGCCACGAAATGGGGCGGTTTTTTTTTTAAATGACGCCGCTAAATAGTCGGGGTTGCCAACCCCGACTAATTTAGGCCCCTGCCTAATTGGTCGGGGTTGGCAACCCCGACCATTTGGCAGAGAGGTTCACTTCGCTACGACAAAATGGTCGGGGTTCCCAACCCCGACCATTTGGCAGAGACTCTATCTCAGCCGCGGAGTGGTGAAAAACGCTAAGTGACAATAGTCGGGGTTCACAACCCCGACTATTTGTTCACTGGGCCCCCGACCTATATAAAGGTCACGACTTCACTCTCTCACTCATTTCCGGTTCCAGCCGCGTCTCTCTCTCTCATTTTCGTCGATCTCCTCCTCCCAAACTCTCTTTGAGCCACGGATTGCAGCTTTCAACCTCAATTTTTGTGCGGAATTCTAGGGGTGAAAGATCTAACAGGTACTCTCTCCCTTCTCTCCTCTTTTGACACCTAGAAATCTAGGGTTTTCTCTCCAAAACGAATTTATAGTGTTTGAACTCTATTTGTAGTGGTTTATTTAGAAATTTTATTCTTGTTGTAGTTGAAATTAAATATTTGGGGGCATAGAATACTCAATTTTAGGGTTTAGAATTTGGGGGTCAATTTTAGGGTTTAGGATTTAGGGGTTTACGGTTGTAATTGTGTTTTAGGGTTGCAATTAGATTTTAGGGTATTAATTGATAATATTTTTTAAATTTTTTGTATTTAAATGATATAATTTTGATTTGTATAGGTTGAACAGTATGATTTTTATTGCTTGCTCTTACGGTGGAACGATTAAGTATGAAATGAATAATATGCCAATGTACGTCGGAGGGGTGACAATTCCGTTAATGATATCGGAATCATACAGTTACCTTGACTTGGTTAATGAAATTCATGGAGTTACGACAATTAACCCACGAGATTGCAGGCTAAAAATAATATGCAATTGGCCGATAACTTATGATAGAACGTCCGCCGTTGAGATCTCAAACGATCATTCCATGAGTATTTTGTTTAATTTGAGCAAGTCACAACCAATGGTAGAATTGTTTATTGAAACGGTGCCACATAGTACGGGCCGAATATTCAACCCTCCAGGAGAATTTTCACGCATGTTAGATTTGGAAGTTGAGTCTGAAGGCTTTCTTTCTTCTTCGAGTGAAATACAGCAGACTCAATTTCAATATAAGGGTGGTGCACCTTCATATGAAGAGGGTGAAAGAAGCGACGCCTCTGATGGTGAAGACGAAGATAGTGCACCACTTGACAGCATGCAATTTGTGGGTGGAGATGATGAAGAGAATCCGGATTGGCCAGATGAAGCTTATGTTAATAATGAATATGTGGAGTACGAAGAACCACCCCCCGACGAGTTTGAGGATGATGAGTGGGTTCGTTCTTCCACAGCACATGATATCCGCATTGGTGAAAGTTCATCCAATAGAGGAGATGATGAGGAGGTTCCTTTCAGAGTTGGTGAATTATTTGAGACTAAAGACCAATTGGTAGATGCTATTCGTGATTACTCAATCAAAAAGTTGGTCAAATTCAAGCAAATTAAAAGCAATCGTACAAGTTATGAGGCAATCTGTTTTATGAATACACAAAGGCAAGGTCGGGCAGAGGGGAATGAATCTGATTACGCATGTCCTTGGAAGTTATATGCATTTGCCGGAAAGAAACATAATGGGTATTTTAGGATCACAAAATACTGCGGTGTTCATACATGTAACAATCCAATGTTCGAGAGAGACCACAGTGGTGCCTCCGCCTCTTACATAGCTCGGTTGATTATGCCAAGATTAAAGAAGAAGCTTGAACTAAGGCCCGATGACATAATTGAGAGAGTGTCACATGATAAGTGGATTGTATTGATTATTAGTATGTGAATTGTATGGCATGTATCCGATTGATTATGGTTTTTTATTTGAGATTATTGATTGGTATGTGTGTTATTGTGATTGTGATTGAATTGTGGATTGATATGTAACAGCAGGAGTTTGAATTTCCAGCGGAGTTCGTATTTCCAGCTATTTTCAGCTGGAAGAGTCTGCCAAATGGTCGGGGTTGGGAACCCCGACCATTTTGTGCACGAACACAAAATGGTCGGGGTTCCCAAACCCGACAGTTTTGTCGTAGTGAAGTGAACAGCACTACCTCTCTGTCAAATGGTCGGGGTTGCCAACCCGACCAATTAGGCAGGGCCTAAATTAGTCGGGGTGGAAACCCCGACTATTTTAGCGTGCCCTTAGCTAAATAGTCGGGTTTGCCAACCCCGACATAACTAAATAGTCGGGGTTGGCAACCCGACTATTTAGCGGCGTCATTAAAAAAAAACCGACCATTTCGTGCCACGCTGCTGACGTGGCACGAAATGGGTCGGTTTTGATAATAAAAAGTGGATTGGGTCAATTTTTTAATAAAAAAATTAAAATGGGTTTAAATCGAAAATTTGTTCTAGCTATGAATAAGTCTACCTCAATTACATTAAATTGAACCCTTATTATAGCCCCCCCCCCCTCTCCCAACCAAAACATCATTGCTCTATTCATATATGACAAAAAAATGCATAGAACAAACTCGATACAAGACTAGATCCTCTTACGGCTTCCACGAAGAATCAGGCCGAAGCCGCTCTACCATGAGGAAAATCATAACCAGGAATCGATCATCTACATCTCCCTCCTCGAACAATGCCCGGCACCTGGGGCCCACAAGTGGGTCCTGAAGAACCCTCATGGGGGTGATTGCAAGATCCAAAGGGACAACCATGACAATGTCTACAACAAAATTGGAACACATTGCACATTAACAAAGAGAAAAAGTGCAGAGCCGGTGATTAAAAGACTTGCCGTCACCTGGGGTTTTCTCGTTGGAGAAGATTCCGAATCCTTTGTTAGGGCCACAGTACTTGATGCTGCATCCTCGAAGATCCCCCCCATTTGCCTGTAAAATTCATTTCGAAGTTTTGTAAGTGGGTTTTAGCGATAGAGAGAGAGGAAAGAGAAAAACCTGTAGCCACTGAAGGAAGAGCTGGAGCTTGGCCTGGGGTTCGGAGTTGGAGTTCGCCATTGATTTTGTGTGAGGGGGAGAAATTTATACGAGGGGCGAGGAGAGGGGTTTTTGAGAGATTGATGGAGCAGGATAAAAAATGACCACGAAATAGGGAGGCCTAACTTACCCATGGATGCCAATAGAGCCCGGGGCGGATCAACGGGAGATTAGGCCCGTATACGTTCTACCCGTTAACATTTGGTTCGCAGACTGTGATTCTCTCCGTACTTGTTGCAACTTCGACCCCCAAACCTACCGTATTTGCAAATTTAACTCTCACATCGGTTCTGCCACCCCTAATTTTTACACCCCTTGTTAATTTAATTAACGTTATTAATTATAGTTATTATAGTTGTATAGAGAAAGAGAATGAGAGAGGAGATGCTCGCTAATTTACCCCTCCCCGTCTCCTCTTCTACTTCTGTTTTCCCTCCTCTATCAGTTTATAATTAACTCTACTACGGGTATGTTAGTGATATTGAAAATTAAGGGATAGAAAAACTTAAGTGGGGCATTTGGGGGCAAATTAGCAAACATCTAGATCTAGAGTGTAATTTTCAATATGATAGAATTCAGAGCATACATGGGGGGCAAAAAGCCCAAATATAAAGACATTATACAATACATGGAGAACTAGTGACATCGGTTATGCTAGGATTGAATCACACACATTAATAAGGTTAGTGAATGGTTATATTATTTCTCCATATAGTCAAAGCTTAGATAACAATGGTTCTCTTCCATAGTATTTCTCCACAGAATTTATCAGTATTTATACAAGATATAGCCTTCGATTTATTTATTTAATTTTCACATTATCCATCATCTTGAAATCTAGAGATTAAACATCACTTTGATTGCAGTACTTCCACTAGCGCTCATTTCAAATGCTTCCTCTACCTCCTTCTGTGAAAAACCATATCGATGTGTTATCAAAGGTTTCACATCAATTTTTCCAGTCCTCAGAAATTCAAGGCATAACGGCCAAGTGTCCTTGTAACGGAAGATACCAATGACATCAACCTCCCTGTCGTAGAAACAAAAGATGAAGATGTTGTTAGAGGTTTGAAGTGAAAAATTCTTTTTCCAAATACGGGCTAGCTTTCAATCTATGTATATCATCATAGTATATGTTACTTAACAAAATATCATAATAACCTGAGTAGTAAGTTCTTTTTAAAAGAAAATGTACACTGATTTGGGAGATTGATTACCTCGCAGAAGCAGGGGTTAGAGGAATTGTCAGCTCGTTATGTCCCATACCCACAAGGCAAACTTTACCACCAGCACGAGTTGCATTTAGGGCTGTTGACATTGTTTTGCTAAAGCCAGCACAATCAAAGCTCACGTCAATTTCGGTGCCCATAGCATACTGTATCTTAGTTACCTCCTCGTCCACATCCTAAATAAAATGGGATAATGATCGTGAGAAAAAAAAAGCAATTCTTACAAGGATCGACACGTGGATTGTCATTAGGAGTAGGAGAAGAAAAAGACCATGATTTGTTGGGTTGGAAAGAACTATGAACAAAGATGGACCACACTAATCTGCTTGGAAATCGTTATCTCAAACTATTATCTCAATTCGATTTCATGAGTTCTAACATATCTAATGATATATCCATCTAACTATTATTTTTTTCCTATGTGGGACCAAGTCCCATCTTCATGTCTTTGTTAGACAAAAACCAAAAATGGTACTAAACAGATGTGAGACAAACCTTAAGGTCTCTTCATAGTTGATGATATCAATATTTGATATGAATAGCAAGACAAATTTTAATAACAAGAAAGTAAGAAACAAAGAAAAATTCATACTAAACAACAACAAGGCTGAAATGTACTTTCAACTTATTTCAGCATAATATCATGAACAACGATAGTTGCATATGACATATCTGGACAAAGTTTACCCTTGTGTTCTTAACATGTCTGCTATAATACCTTCTTCTTCAGGTTGTGCTACGTAGAGACTGAAAAGGGTGTACTTGGACATTTTACCCATCACGTTAATGCCACTTATAACAATTTCAATAGTTCATGAGTATTGTATAACATTGAAAGTTCTAAAGGATTTTCTCTAACTTATGTAGTTTAGAGCAGTTTTATGCAAAATACTGATGTTCGTGAAATTTACCCTTTTAATAACAACCAACATATTGCACATCAAAAATCAAAGGATGAGGACGTCAAACCTGATTGTTGGTAGAAACCTTTACAACACCATCAGCACCAAGAGACTTTGCAACTGAAAGACGATGATCATCGATATCCACCACAATGATTCTCGGCGAGCCAAAAGCTCGGGCTGAAAGCATTGTCACTAATCCTATAGGTCCAGCTCCCATAATCAACACACTTGTTTCAGGACCAACCACAGCACGGCGGCAAGCATGGATTCCAACGCTAAGGGGCTCACACATTGCTCCTTCCTCCAAGCTCACATTGTCAGGGAGCTTGAAACATAAATCAGCAGGATGGATTATCTGTCAAGAAGCAAAGAATCAGAAGGCTTAGTAATAAAGCTAATTACATAAGCATTTGCTTCAATATGATTTCCATGGAACAATCAAACCAGTCAACAAGAGGAATAGGGATAAAGGAGCTTATATTTGAACTTAGATGGTCCTGTAATTGCACCAGAAATGCAAAGTTGTGAAACTTGATGGTTATACCTTAATTTCTAACTTGTTTAGGGGTTGATAAATATTCCACAGTAGCAACATGCTTATTACTCTTAAGAAAACATGGTTGTAACCAACTGAGATATAAGAAGAATGGGGTAATGTAGGCTGTATTCACTTCTTATTCTTCTACGACTTTCTATACATCTTTTATGTTTTCTCCAAACAATCCTCTCTACAACTAAGGCAGGACGGAATATCTTCCAAGAAAAGAGGGATAGGAAGCCTAGTAAAATAGAGCTACTTAGGATATGCATTAGGTGCGATATGATTTTTCATGGAATACATAAAATTATATTTGTTTCACAAAATGGAAAAAAGAGTATATATTTGAACACAGGAGATTCGATCACAGCATCAAAACTCCGAAGATGTTGAGAAAAATGAAGGTTATAACTTTATAATCTAAAATGTGTAAGGATGTACTTCTGTCAAATCATGGGTTTGCTTATGAACTCTGGTTATAATCAATTCTCATTGATAAGAACAAATAGGACATGTTGGAGAACTATGTAGTGATTGTTGACTATAAAGTCCTCCCACTGCACCAAAACTTAGAAGCTGGTACTTCAATAGTACAATATATACTAACATGTCACCTCAAGTTAAGTTCTGATGAGGGTTAATGGTCACAATCTAAGTTGCATGAAAACGGGCACGGGTACTGGTATGGGTGCGGGTACGGGTAGGGGACACGACAAAATTGTAAAATGTAGGGTACACGGACACGGCTACATATATATATTGAATTAATAATGTACATGAGATATAATTTTCCCGCTTCATGTGTCATTAGAATTAAAATTCCGATTACATTTTTGAGTTTCTTTTATCATATTGATTATTGTGAATTGTAAATTACTAGACATCTAAACGACCCATTAACTATATAGTTTTGAACTTGGGTATGGACTGAAATGAACCCGACCCGTGTCTCATTAGTTTCAAAAGACGGATGTGAAGTGTAAGCTCTACGTCTAGGAAGTTTTTGACAAGTGTTTTAAATTAACACATATATCGTATAATTAAGTACATGTTGTAATAAATGCATGCATATTTGACAAGTGTTTTAAATTAACACATATATCGTATAATTAAGTACATGTTGTAATAAATGCATGCATATATTCAAGAAGTGTCCATGAAGTTTGGGTACGGGAAAGTGTCGGGTACGTGTCCGGTACGGGTACAGCTTCATTATAGAAGTACCCGGGTAACATAGGTCACAATTCTATGCTCTAACAAAGACCAAAAGAAAGTTGTTACTTCATTCATTAGAAAACCTGCCATGAAAATTATGACATCTAAATAAATAAATAGCATCTCGAAGTTGAGAAACCTGATTAGCAAGAGAGCCATGCACAGGGGGAGTCGCGAAGAACTTCATCTCTGGACAAAGGTTGTATCGCCCACCCTTGCAATGTTTGCAGCGCATACAACTGATCCCGGGCTCTAATGCCACGCGATCACCTGCAACTAGAGACGCCACTTCACTCCCAACCTCTTCAATGACGCCAGCACATTCATGTCCGATCACCATCGGTTCTTTAACAACAAAATGTGCACATCTCATCGTCTGAAATATTGTACAACAAAATAATAATCATAACTAGTCAAAGAGCCTAAATTTAGTAATTAACATAAAGGAAAATAATTGAGATCACTTTATACTGCGTAAGATCATCATGTTGGGAAGTTTACATTAGAAAAAGATTGAAATATTGTTATATCATTCATTGCCAATTGTAACTAGCATGACCATGGGAATTAGTATGGTCATGTTATGATTAATATTTTCTCTATAAAAGAGAAAGTTATGTTACACTCACAAGATGAGCAAGATATTAACAAAATAAGGTTAAAAAAACTTTTCCCTCGCTCTCCTCCTCTTTCACTACTCTCCAAATCTTTAAACATTTTCTTTCTTCCTTTGGCATGCTTCCATAGTGAATGATATATCTGCTAGAGCCATATATCCTTTAAGACAGTGAGAAAAAAATTATAAAGGTAAAATGATGATTAATTGGGTAATAATCAAGCAGGAGTTGAATCATGTTAGAATATAAAAATATAATCCTCAACCCTCACCATAACTTCGGAGTTTTGATGTAATAGTTAGCGAGACTTAATTTAAAAAGGTATCAGAGCAACCCAACTTCAACCTGCGAGGGCATGTTAGAATATAAAAATATAACTCTCAACCCTCACCATAACATCGGAGTTTTGCTCTAATGGTAAGAGAGACTTAATTTAAGAAATCATCATAAGTCCATAATAAACAGAAAAAAATAAGAGGTTAAGTGATAGTTAATTGGATAATTTTGTTTCAGAATCAAGATCACAATTTCCTCATGTATAAATTCCTCACAAGTTCCTAACAAAGAGGGAAAATAAAGAGGTAAAAAAGATCATTAATGGGATTTTTTTTAAGAATCAGGATCGCAATTTTATCATGCATAAGTTCATCATATGTCCATTACAAAGGGGAACTAAAGAGGTAAAAGAATCTGAACCTTAAGATAGTGAACATCGCTGCCACATATACCCACAGCCTTCATCCGAACTCTAACATCATGTGGGCCTAAAAGAAATTAGGAAAATAATAAGAAAAAAAGGGGAATTTTTTTATTAGCTAGCACGTTGACATTCAAAAAGAATCAAAATTTAACCATTATCAATAAACCCAAATAACCCAATTGGAATCTCAGAACCATTAAACAATCAATATTGATTCTTTAAAGGAAGACCGAACAATCACAACAAGAATAAGAAAAGGGGGGAAATTGGAACAAGAATGAACAATAAAAATGGATAATAAAAGGGTATGATAAGTTACCAAGAGGTGGGAGTTTGAATGGTTGGATCTTGAGATTGTTTACACCAACCAGCCAAGCTGCCATGTTCTCTTCACCTCCATCTCCTCTTTTTCCCATTTCTCTCTCTCTCTCTCCCTCTCACTCACTCACTCACTCTTTCTCTCTCTCTCTCTATATATATATATAATCAAACTTTGGGGATAATTAAAAAAGAGGTGTTTTATCTATCCCAAAGAAAAGAACGCTGACAACTGATATATAGATAAAATTGGAAAGAAAAATCCTACAGGGGTCTTTATAGAAAATCGTACATACAGATAATGAGATAAACAGTCTTCAACTAACATCCAAACATAAAACAACGTGCTGAAAAAACCACCGGAGAGCCGCCGACTAAGTGCTAGTGAAGATTAGACTCAGGGGCTTGTTTGTTTCGGTTCCCCCAGATTCCAAAACTCATTTTTCTTTACTTTTTCACTTTCCCCCACTTTTCAAAGAGAGGCACTAGGGGTACACCCTTTACCACACTCCCAACCACACCACCTCTCTTGCTACAGTGCACGGGGTCTACATGAGTTTTTAAAAATTAAAATCTCATGTGGGTCATGTGTACTGTAGCAAGAGATGTGGTGTGGTTGGAAGTGTGGTAGAGGGTGTGCCCCTATCATTGTTTCTTTTCAAAACACACTTTCCTTCACTTTCTCTATTTTCCTCGAATAATATTGTGACAACTCATCTCATCACATCTCATTTCATACTTTTAAAAATAAACAAAACACAAGAAATGACAACTCATCTCATCACATCTCATTTCATACTTTTAAAAATAAACAAAACACAAGAAATGAGTCACATCAATCAACTCATCATCACATCTCATTTCATACTTTTAAAAATAAACAAAACACAAGAAATGAGTCACATCAATCAACTCATCAAACTTACTTTCCCCCACTTTTCTTCATTTTCTATCATCTTTAAAAATAACTCACATCATCCAATAATATGGTGACAACTCATCACATCTCATTAAAATTTCCTTCCATCCCTATTCATAAAAAAAGGAAATTGATTTTCCTAAGTATGTGTCACATCATCCAATAATATAATGACAACTCATCTCATCTCATCTATTTTCCCCTACTTTTAAGAATGAACCAAACACAAGAAAAGAACCTAAACAATAAAAGTGGAGGAAAACATCAAAAATTACTCACATCAACCAATAATATGGTGACAACTCATTTTCTCCACCACTTTCGGTTATAGCTTTGACGAACCAAACCTCTGAAAGTGGAGGAAAACATCAAAATTCATCTGCTTTTCCCCCACTTTCCCCCACTTTCGGTCTTTTTTTCCGAAACAAACATACCCTCAATGTAGGGATACCTTGTAATTAACCAAAAATAATAATAATAAAGCAATAACACGGTCCCTCTAATTTTGTTGTTTTGCCGATTAACAAATTCTTAGAGACGTGGCCATCAAATTTCCATAAATTTAATAATTAAATTTGAATACTTCAGAGATAATTAGCTATTTGATTTTCCATTTTGTATTATATTAAATACTTTTTACTTTTTTCTCTATACACTTTTATTTCTTCTTTTCTATAGCTTTTCGTTTAAATTTAATGTGATTTCAATTTATTTGACATTAATTATTAGTTAAAAAAATTAATTGTTGTTATGAACATGACAATATTGTAATACCTAATCTCGCTCATTACATAGTGAAACCTTAATAATATGTATCATGATTTTGAATACACTATTTATTACGATATTGATACTAATTTATACAATATTTCTGACAGTATTAACATTAATATTATGATCTTTTTTCACTGTAGTCTCCTTTTATTTTATTTTTAAATAATAGAATGAAGTCTCTTTTTAATTTTTAGCCCTTTGGGGGTTGTTTGGTTGCATAGGAAAATGTTAGAAAACTATTTTTAGAAAGAAACTCATTTCATAAACAATTTTCTTAAAAATAGTTTGTTTTTTTGTTTGGTTTTCACGATGAAATTGAAAAAAGATTTACATGTCACATTTTCATTGGATGATTGACGCGTAGTGGTTGTTTGGTATGCTGCATTTGTAAGCACAGCAAATGTTGCATACAATAGATGCTTCATGCAACATTTGTCCGGGTAATTTCAAAATCATCATTTGTGTATTTGCATTTCATTTATCGAAAATGTATTTTCAAATCTAAGTCTAGTGTTTGGTTCCATTTGAATGATTTGTTTTCATTGCAAATCAAGTATTTTTTTAAAATGATTGTAAAAAGATCTATATTTTCTGATTGTTTTAACTAACTTAATGATATGACATTAAGAAACAGAATTGCAACATTTATTGCCGTCAAATTGGAAATTGGCTATGACAAACGATGCATCTTTTTTCTACAATATGTAAATTCAATTACCTTTCTCAACTAATTTGTTGCTTACCAAACACTCAAAATAGAAATTGATGCAGTCCTGCTAGTGATACAACCAGATCAAAATTGTAAAAGATGCAAAAAAAAATAGAGAGAACACATATAAATAGCCACATCCAATAACTAGGGTTTTTAGTTTTCAAAAGCTAATGCATAGCTCCAAAGAGTCTTTTGTAGACACGACAAGAAAAGGAAAAGATGAAAATAATATCTTTTAACTAAAAAATAGAAAGAAAAAAAGGCAAAAAACTAAAGACTCTTCTACTAGGAAAGAGGGTCATTTTAGCCAAAATGGGATCTATCTACTTCTCCAAATTGGACGATCAAATCCCGCTTAAAACAGAAAGAAAATTTTTGACCATGATTTTGAGGCCCAAAATGATGAGATTTTGTGAATTCAGGGGAGGTCGCATACACTGCTTTTGGCATCCTAATGTGATGATGACTATTTTCTGAGAGCTTTGAAATAATCGGTCTTTTGCGTGATTCTAAGCTATTTGAGGTTCCACTGACTTTGACCCTTATAGCGTCATTGGTCCATGTAGGCTAAATCCACCTCTAGAGCTCAATCATTCTCCCTAATCTGAAAAGGGCTCAGCCCTGAGTTCCCATCAGAAATTTGGTTGTAGTATTTATAGCTGCAATTCTACTAGCCAACCAAACAAACTTTTAGCCAATAACGAAACAGTCCTTTAGTTAAGAAAATCTATTTCATAGGTTTTTAGGAGACTAGTGAGTAGGGGCACGTGCAATGCACGTGCCAGATTTAATTGGGTGTTTTTGCTAAAGAATGTTGTATTTAATATGTGTAGAAATTATATTAACAAAGACTATATTTACAAAATTAGGTTTTATAGTTCAACTTTTACAGTAACGGTCAATATGTATTGAGATAATATTATATTAACAGAGACTATATTTACAAATTAAGTTTTATAGTCCAACTTTTACGGTTATGGTTAATATGTATTGAGATAATAATTAATATTCTTAAAGTTATCTCAAATCTAGTCAATGTCCAAAAATTTTGAAAATTTGAAATTACTACATTTATAATTGTTATACCATGGAAATTGCCAAGCCTAATGAAACTTCAAGAAACAGCCACATGTGATAACTAGTCGGCTAGCTCACATACATCTAAGAGCACAATGTGGGTGCGTAGTCAACCGACCTATCTCGTGACCCAAATCCAAGACGAAAGGTGCATTTGACTTGGATATGCTAAAAGCTAACATCTGAGACGAAAAATATTCTGCACTCAGATCCGACACCGAGCGTCTTGAGTAGAAGAACAACCCCTCAACTTCATCACATCACATTTAGTGTGTGACCAGTTAACTCCCACGTTTCACCACTCAGTCGTGGTCGCCATTAATGCAATGTCAATCATTATGACCCTTCGAGCCAGATCCTTCAAAGCTCATTGGACACACTTGTATTTCATCAACCTTATCATTATTGCAATGGTGACTCGTCCGACCAGTTGCCGACACAAGTGAAGCATGGTCGGACCCATCACAGCACAAACCTAACCAAATTACCAGTGCATCCCCATAAATCCTCTATAAATAATGGTAATTTTCACCATACTACGGTATGCAATTTTACACACAAAAAGGTAATAAGACTATACTCTATTTTTTTCATTAGATTAATCAGAACGGTCACTGACTTGAGCGTTAGAGGGCACGCTGAATGAAACAACCTCCAGGACCTCTAATCTCTACTACATGTCTACGAAATTATAGCTCAAGACTCCCAACAAGAACGATCAGCTACCAATGGAGATTAAGCGACCCCAAGTTCATAATTACCTCTCTAAAAATTAAGTTACCATATTCAAATTTCTAAACTACACATCAACACTCTAAAAATTCAAAAATTTTAAAAAATTGACTTTAATTAAAATTTTAGGTTGTCTTCTTATTTTCCAAATTATTCTAAATTTAATATCAATTTTAAAATAAATTAATTCCTAAAATTATCGAAAATGGTATTTATGATATTAATGAAAATCAAAATTAATTTCAAATTTAATTTTTAGATCTTATGCAAAATTTATTTTTATTTATATTTTTTTCTAGCTTTGATATTGCTAAAATTAAATTGAGTTTTTTGTTTTTTATTTTCAAATATTTATTTTTACTCCAAATTTTAGAATTTATGATATTAATTTGAATTTTTTATTTCATATTTTTAGATAGTTGCAATTTTTTAACTTTTATACCAAATTTATGTATAATAGATTAATATTTTAAGGAATTATTGGAAAAAATATAACTTTAGTTAAATTAGCAAATTTAGATCATGTTCCTATTTTTTTAATTTATTCTAAATTTAAAACCAATTTTGAAATAAACTAATTCCAGAATTTACCAAAAATAGTAATTATGAGATTAATAATTATCAAAATTAAATTTTTTATTTCTAAATATTTTCAAAAAATTATTTTTATTCAAAAGTTTCTAGTTTTGGAAAATTTGAAATTAATTTAAATTTTTTTATTTTTAAATATTTCTAAAATTTTGTTTTGTTCTAAATTATTTAATTTCAAAATTTATGATATTAATTTTACTTTTTGGTTTTTATTTTTACATATTTATGAAAATTTATTTACATACCTACTTTAGAACTAATTTTGAGATTAATTAATACCAAAATTAAAAAAAATTCAAATTTGATTAATTTTGATATTTTTAAAAAATAGTAATTATGAGGTCAATGAATATCAAAATTAATTTGAAGTTTTTGGTTTTTATTTCTAAAAATTTCCAAATTTTTATTTTTATTAGAGATTTTTAGTTTTAGGATTTATAAAATTAGTTAGAATTTTTTTATTTTTAGATATTTGTGAAAATTTATTTTTATTCAAAATTAGTTAGTTCTTGAATGTCCTTAAAATAAATAAATAAATCATAAAAATTTCTAAGTTTTAGATTTTCAAATTCCCTTGATATAGACAATTCATGAATTTGATAAAAAAAATGTTTTTCATTATTATTGAGAGTAAATGATATTTTATAATACCATAGTATCCTATGATTTGAAGTACTTTTTTAGAGACCAATAATATTAATCATGAACTAAATAATCATGATCTGTTTAATTTTCAGATCTTGATTATAAGCGGTAGATATTTATTCTGATTTATGACTATAGCTAATTTTTATTTCTTTATTATGTTTAATATCGCATGCTGTGATTAGAAAATAGTTGAATTGAATGTTAAAGATAACTTTAATAACTGAGCTCGGATGTTGGTAAATTTTCTATTAAATTAATTTGGAAATTATTTTTAATTATTGCTTCTTTAGAATATAATAGAATAATATTTGCAACAAATATGTATCATGTGTTATGATTGTATCTTATTTTGATTTTCTGGATTATGTTTAAAATAACAGGTCATGATTGGAAAGTATTTGGATTGGATATATAAGATCTAATATAACTTCAATAGCTGAGTTTGGAAATTGGTAAATTTCTAGTTATTTTAATTTATGGAAACTATTTTTAATCTTACTTTCATAATATAATTTTTCAATCATAATTTTTATATTAATACTAACAACAAATATATATTTTTTATTTATGACTGTAGTTTATTTCTATTTTTTATGATCAATATTGTAGGTCGTGATTTGAAAACAGTTGTATTGAATATCAAAGATGACTTCAATAACTAAGCTTAGATATTTGTAAACTTTCTATTATAACATTTACTAACACGATTTACTTTAATTACGACATTATTTAAATTCTATAAAACCCTAAAAATTTTAAACTTATGAATGATGAATGGAATTAATATGTGATTAATTACCATAAGTAGATTTTTATTTTGCTAAATATTATTTATTAGTGTATGAGTACACTAATAAGTATTTTGAGTGTAAACAAGTCAGTACATAAGAGAAAAACGGGTCGAAACATGCACAATGGACAAAGTTCTGCACAGCTGAGAAACTGTGTTCCGATCGACCGTCGCTCACCCTACGATCGACCGCGGATCGGGAAAACTGTTTTTCCCAGTTTGAGTTGGTTTCGGGTTTTGAGGCTCATATTCATTTTTCTTGATATATATATCACATATTCACAAGTTTTTCAGTATTTTTAAGAACCCCAGCAGCCACCAAACACCCCAAAAATCCTATTTTGACTTTTGGAGAAGATTCAAGGCTTTTGAGCGGAATTTTGATTGGTTTTTAGCTTTTGGATCAGGGATCTACATTGACTTAGCATATTGTACGTTTTTTAACAAGTCTCAGGTGAGTTTCATCTCTGCTAATCCCTCTCCCTGTTTTTAAAACGTTTTTAAAAGAGTTTTAATAAGATTTGTAGAGCCTAATTGAGTAATTTGTGTATAAAAAATCAAATCTTGTATATTATGTGTTTAAAGACTAGGTCTTTTCATGCTAAAGAGGTTAAGAATGAATTTACAGAAGTGTTTTAAGATCTGAAAACGATTTAAAATGTTGTTCATCTGAATTTAGATGTTTTATGCTTTGTTTTGAAGTTTTGTGCATAATTAAGGGTTTAAATATGATTTTTTGTACGAATAATCATGCTTTAAATGTTGATTTTGTTTCCAGAGATGTTAAACTATTGTTGATATGATTTCATGCAAGATTCATATTGTTTTAATCAAGTTAAATCACAAAATCACATCATGAACACTACCTTGCAGAAAACTACACATTCTGTAGATGTCGCGTCCGGTCGACAGCCGCTCACCTTGCGGTCGATCGTTCGCCAGTCCGAGGCCTGGGAGGTTTCGGGTTTCTGTTCGGTCGACCGTCGTGTGCTCTGCGGTCGACCGCCAGTCTGGCAGTGGCATTGTACATGTTCTTTTCGACACTGTTTGATTTTTGAGAGAATTTCTCGATCTTATACTGTATTATTTTAATGTTTAAGAGTTGTTTAATACCTGGGATAATGATGAACACCAGATATAGACACACACACTGAGATATGTGCACGTATACTTAGTTGATGTTATTTTGACCCACATTATTAAGATAGTTGATATAAGTTGAGTTGATGAAGGTGAATTAATGTATGATAAAGTATTACTCATCAGTTATGGATGCTCAGTGTGGATTTTTATCCCGAAATAAGATTTTGATTGTACCACACTAGGGGTATTTGGTTGTGATTCCCGTAACGAGACCTCAGTTGTACCAAATATTCGAAGGTGATCGGTGTATGTATATCCGGTTTGGGCTGATATGCCTATTCACCGTTGTACGATCATCTAGAAGCGTATCCAGGAATAGGGAGATAAAACCTATTACTGTTGGACAAATGAGCAAATCCGAAAATAGAGAGATAAAATCTATTTGCCGTAAGGACGATTGAGTAAGGAGGTTGTATCCGATATCCACGTAGCATTATGCGAGCCTTACAAAAGTATTGTTATTTGTGTATGTGGAATAGGGAGTTAAAACGTATTGTCGTAGAGCAAATTAGTAAGTAAGATTGTATCTGTTGTCTGCATAGTATTGAGCGAGCCTTACAAAAGTATCGCTATTGTACATGAAGATTGCAAGCACCACACACACGACACAGCACACGACGACACACGACGACACACAGCACACACACGACACAGCGACGACACACAACACCACCACCACACCCACATATATTATATAGTATTAATTATAATATATATATATATATAGTATATATAAGTATATATAAATATATATAGGAAAGTGGAATCTAAGGTGAGCGACGTAGGCTCCAAGCGCTTTAAGGACGGCCGCTGAAAATGACTGCCGATTCGGCATGAATTTTTGCCTGTTGCGCATCCACGTCCGAACATGGCACTCTAAACCAAATTACCACCCGAATTTTAGTTGGTAACTTCATTTTTACCCTGTCGTTGAGCCGTGTAAAAAGTTCTTTTCATTCGAAACCGCTTAAGATTGTGTGGCGAGTGGCGATGAAGCGGTCAAAAACATGACCGGGCGTTCACCCTAAAAATGTCGGTGTCTGAGTGTTTGCGGTTTAAGACGTGTAGATCAAGTTCAACGGAGCGGCATCGCAAAAAAAAGAGAATGATGTGATTTTAGACCGCGGTCCTTAGGGTGGGCAGCCTAGGGTGTCACCTTAGATTCACTGTTTCCCATATATTTAGTAGTATATATATATATAGTATAGTTACTATATATAGTATAGTATATATAATATATATATACTATATATATAGGTATATAGTATATAGTATATATATATATATATATATATATATATATATATATATATATATAGTTATAGTTATAGTTATAGTTATAGTTTTGCTCCCATGTTAGATTCCCCGTGAGTAGGGTACATCCTTTGATAAATGGCATACGTGATATGGCCCATGGTGATTATGAGTTGGATGATTCTTCTTTTGATAGTATGTCGACTACCCGAGGGTAGTTCGAGATGAGACATTGGTTCTATATAGTTGAGGTTTGGAGTACTTTTCTTTTGGTTGTTGTATTCATTCATAGAGTTAGACTTGGTATTTAGGGATTTACAATTTGAGACATGTTATATACATGAGGCTTTCCTTGTTTGGATTATTTTGCTAACGTACTAATTCTTGTGTTGTGGATTTCTAAATACCAATTTCCAATTAGAGTTATATGAATAAATTTATACTTATATATACTAACTCTATTTTTTATATACTCCTACCCCTTCCTCTAGGGAGCGGTGAAGATGATTTCGCTAGCGCTTTGACGCTCGTTGTTTTTCCCCCTTTTCAGGCAACGAGTTCGGCACACAGAGAGCCGTAGGTTGATGTGATTGTATGTTAGATTCCATCTAGATATTATTATATTTGTAGTTATTTTAGAACTCCACATTTGATTTATTTTTTGTTAGACTCTAGGTTTGTATTTCTTTTTGTAGAGGCTGAGTGCCTCGGTGAGATTTTATTTGACTCATTATGTTGAGATTTATTTTAGACTCAGGGATATATTCATTCTATTTCAGTTGGGCTCATTTATTGATTATTCATACAATTCTTCTGTGCATATCTGAGTTTATACTATTTCTATTATTTGCTTGTTTTGTACCTTCACCTATGTGTTGTGTAATGATCATGAATTTTCGATACTAGTTAAAATAATTTTTGGTATTTTAAAATATTTAATTATTATTTTTAAAAGAGTATTTGTGTTTTTCTCAATTTTCTAAGAATTTCTATGATTTAAGAGTCTAAATTTTATAGTTATTTAAATGATTTTAATATTTATAAATTAATTTTGTGTAGTAAAATTTCTAGAATTAATCTGTTATGTTATCGATACTATTACATATCATTTTAAATAATATATTATATTATTATGACTACTACCAATTATTTCGTATAATACGTTGTATTACTAATTATGTATTATTTGTATAATTTATTGTATTATTTCTATTGTTGCATATTTATCGGTTGTATTAGTATAACTAGTACGTTTTATTGTGTAAATAATTCTTCCATAATTATTTAATTTTAAATATAAGTAATTATATTTTTTATTAATTATTCTTGTTTAATTATATAATTTGTTGTATTATTTTTACTATAGTGTATTATCAGTCGTATTAGTATAACTGGTACGTTTTATTATGTGGATAATTATCTCATAATTATTTGATTTTAAATATAAGTAATTATATTTTTTATTAATTATTCTCGTTTAATTGTCCAACTTGTTGTAATATTTATACTATTGTGTATTTTCTGTTGTATTAGTACAACTGGTACGTTTTAATGTGTAGATAATTTTTACATAATTATTTAATTTATTTCATAATTATTATTATTTTAAATTAATTTTCAAAACCCTAATTTCCTTCATAATATAATATATATATATAATTATATATTATATTATAATATATATATATATATATACTTATATATTTATATTTATATATTTATATTTCTATATAATGAATAATTATAATATATATATATATATATATATATTATATATATATATATATATATCATATATATATATTATATTATTTATTAGAGAGAGAGCAGAGAGAGAGAGAGAGAAGAGAGAGAGAGATAGAGAGAGAGATTAATGGGTTCCTTGTCATAGGAGAGGATTTCTCTTAGACGCTCTAAATTCACATGATTGAGTAAATTGTGGATGATCGTTCCGCTCTTGAACTTGTATCTACTATTCATAACCCAAACCACCAAGTTTGGGGTGAACCCGTCGTCGTTTGACCTTCATCCACTCGTTATCAATGTTTTAACGGTTTTGAAGAATAGAACTTTCACATGGCTCCGATGGGAGGGTCAACTCGATGGATGTACCAAACTTGGTCCTGTAGTTTGCGGGTTTTTAGAATATGATAGTCAAGTTCAATGAAAGGATATCCTGTAATGTCGCTTCCATCATGTGATTTTAGAGTGCGTTAAGGAGAGAAATTCCTCTCTCCTATGACAGGATACCATTATCTATATATATATATATATATATATATATATATATATAATATATACTATATATTATATCCTTTTATATTTAACGTGTTATGTTCTCTCTCTTCTTTTCCCATAACCGTGCGCCTTTTTGTCTCCTTCTCTCTCACTCGATCTCTCTCCCCCATTCACCGTCTCTCTCCTCTCTTTTCACTCTCTCCCCTGTTAGTAGCCAAATCACCCGCCACTAGCCTTCGGCACGACAGCCCCTCCTCAGCCCCTCACCCCGCCCTCTCCTCCACAGACTACCGCTTAACCATTCGCCTGCGCTCCCCACGCCGAGTCGCTGCTCTGGCCTTCTCACTCAGCGACATCTTCACTAACAACCCACGGCCGCCGCACTCTTCTTCTTCTCTCTCTCTCTCTCTCTCTCGTCGCTCTCTTCGTGCCAGATTCAAGCCGCCTACCAGCTCATCCGAGATTTCCCACGTCCCCGACCCCAAAGACGACCATCGCCTTAGCTCTCCTCTACCGTGCTCCAAGCCACCACTCTAACTCTCTTCTTCTTACCGCCAACATCCGCTTGCTCCCTATACCATCCAACACCGTCGACATCCACTTTACACGCCGCTCTCCTCCTGCGCCCCTAGCGCCATAGCACGTCCTCCAGACAGTAGCGCCCCACGAATAACGCCCAAGCTCCGTCCTCCTCCACCCTTCACCGAGTTCGTTCGACCAAAGCCGACTGCCCCATCTTCACTAGTCCACCGCTCCTCAGATCTCCTCTAGATATTCGCCGTCAACCACACCTCCTCTCCTCTTCAAACCGCCATTGTACGACCTCCCCGCCTCTGCGTCGACCACCAATAGCAGATCGCTGCTCCTTCCTGCACCTTCTTCATCCGTCGTAGCCTTGCACGACAACGTTGATTCGTTCGACGTTACCCCGAGGCAAGATCCCTTCCGATCTCACGTTCATTGTCTATGTTAATTTCATTCCGTATATTAATTATATTAGATGATGCATATAGCTTATGAATAATGCCTATTTGGTTAGTTGATTGTTAGATTATTTTATACTATATTCACGATGGAAGTTATTTCAATTATTGTTGTGTTTGAGATATTAGTCTCTATCGTTGGTAATTATCTTTCAGTAATGTGGGTGTTAATATTATTTTCTTAATGAATTATTTTGTTTATAGAACGTGTCGTAATAATAGGAAAAGAGAAAAAAAGGAAATAAGTATTTCAATAATAGGAATATTTTAAATATTAATTTAGAGTAATTATTATAAATTAAAAGAAATTTATTTATGAAAAGAATTATTTTAGGAAAATTATAATACTTTAAATTAAATTATTTTTGGAAAAGATTATTTTTTTAATTAATTTATGATCTTGTGTTGGTGATTGCAGACTGCGATATTTCATGTGCAAATCAATCACGGTTTCTGATTTCCTTTTAACCGTAGTTATATTTGATGTTATTTAGATGCTGATAATTTTTATGAGTAGTTTAGAGGTTCGGATAATAAGACATTGATAAAATCGGACTGCATGCATGTTTTTACTGATTCATGATTACATTTCATGTTTTGCGATTATTTTACTGTATTTGACATGTATGATTTTACTGTTCCTTATTGTATTTGAGAACCATTAGTAGTTCATGACTTAGTGGCATTATGCATCATGAACAGATTTAGTGACATGTATGAGTGTGTTGACTGAATTTAGATGTTGAACCCGAGTTTTAACAGGGATTATGATTATTGACTTAGAAAGAGTGAGAAGAGTTGGAATGAGAAAGTCTTTGTTCATGTGATCGGATGTAGCTGCTGATGTATCTTCTAGGCTGCGCCAGTGAATTCGTGTAGTCAATAGGGTTGGTTTGTTGGGCTAAAGTGAATTCATGTAGTCACCTTAGTTTGTGACCTGTTTCGTCACCTGAGCTTTGCCTGAGTTCGGGCCAGACCGAGATCGGATTACGTGTAGTCCTCTGACAGATTCGTGTAGCGGTATTGGATGCGCGTAGAGAATTTGTGAATAGTCAGTTATCCGATGATATGAATATTGACTTTATTTAAGATGTGGACCAGTGAGTTTTAGGATGGCTAGCACTCGACCCGGTTACAGTGTGCAGTTAGCTTTATGATTATCATGTTTTAGTAGTGTTTTCGCATGTTGATTTTGTTGGATTTCTAGTTGCACGTCCTTTTGTCATTTCTATTATCGAATCGTTTTTCTCTTGGGTTTTCGTTCATTCTATTTATTTTATGGGGTCTTTACCGTGTGCCATGCACGCTAACGTACACCTATTTTCTCTGGTGTACGTTAGACTTAGTGGAAGGACAGGTCCAGCTTGGAGACAAGCGAGAGCCAGAGTATTCTCAGCAAGAGTGCCAAGCGGATGGAGCAGAAGAAGAAACCGAAGCTTAGCTATTCCTTTCAGTTTATTTTTGTAGCACTTTCATTTCCTTTAATCAGTGTATTTTTATATTTCTCCAGTATTCAGTTGTTTAGTTTTGTATAAGGGCATGTTTGACTCGAATATTATGTCTCGGAATATCATGCCTCGAATATTATGTCTTGGATGATATTTACTTGTGGTATGGATTATTTATTCTGAGTTTGTCTATTATATTCTTCCTAACTATGATCGGGGACCTGTGACTTCACATTGTATTTATTTCTTGATGCTTAGCGTATTAGGTTGAGAAGAAATGTTATTTCTATTTATTCTCCTTAATCTAATACGTCGCGGGCTTGTTCATGTTCTGATTCCCGAGTATTTTGGAAAGTGGGGCGTGACATGTTGACTCTTCTAGAGAGATAGTGACTGTGATGGTGAAACATATCGTAGCATGGTGTTTGGTGCTTAGTAGGTTTGACAATCCGGATTTTACCTTGGGCTACAGCCTTGTGTGAACCCCAGGGCATCACAGTTGGTATCAAAGCTCTAGTTCCAATATCCTTAGGATCATCCATGTTTCATATTATGAAGCTAGGATAGTGTTTCCTAGGAATCATGTATAGAGTCTGATAGGAATTCCTAGTATGAGTGAGGATGTGCCTTATATATGATACTATACTATAATATATCAATATATATACTATATATATATATATATATATATATATATAATATATATATATATATATTATATATATATATATACCTACTAATATCATATATATATATATATATACCTGCGCAAAAATTACAGATTTTTTTGATGCCATGAACTATTTGCTCTGAGCCTGCTAAAGCCATGCTGATGGCATGATTAAAGTGATTACTATTTTTCCTATTGATATATATATATATATATATATATATTATAATATGATACTATAATATATATAATATAATATATACTATATATATATATAATATATATATATTTAATGACTGGGATCCTTATTTTACTGCGTTTAATAAAGTTCTACTTCAAAACTTATAGATGACAGGAAGAGGACGTGGACGCAGAGGTGTGTAGGTGTAAATTTAGATCTCCCAAAAACAGGGAACTTCGTTTGTATTGATAAGAACAGCTTATTACAAACTAATAATCAAATGTTTACAATAGAAGCAGAGGGAATGACCTCCTTGTTTAACGTGGGTTCCTCGGTGGTGATAGGACGCCTCGCTCGGTGCTCGTGCCGAGTCTGCTTCCCGTGGACGATCCGATCGAAGTTGTTGTCGGAGCTTCAGTTCTCAAATGAGGGAGCCTTTGGCAAAAGTCCAGGTTCAACCTTTGGGAGATTAGCCAGCAGAATATGCAACAGCCATTCCCCCCTTCATGCTGGCTGAAGATGGGTTTTAATAGGCAAGGGATGGCATGGGCCATCCCTTGATTCATGGGATTCGACCACTAATAGAGGTGAGGGAGCCAGCTGCCCTAGCTGTGGGATGTGACCACTTAGGAGGTCCTGTCAGCCGCCCTAGCTGTGGGATGTGACCACTTAGGGGGTCCTGTCAGCCGCCCTATTCTTGCTAGGTGAGGAGCGCCATACTTTCTCCCTTGATTTGTGGGATTTGACCACTGGTGTAACTGTTCCCATACTCCAAGTGGGCAGTTGACAGTGAGCTGGCGAGTCTGCAGCTTGGGTCTGCAGGCGAGCTTGGGACTGCAGGCAGACTTGGGACAGCAGGCAGACTTGGGTCTGTAGGCAGACTGAGGACCACAGGCAGACTTGGGTCTGCAGGAGAGTTTGCAGGTGAGCTGAGTCTGCGGGCGAACTTAGGACTGCAGGCAAACTTGGGTCTGCAGGCGAGCTTGCAGGTGAACTGGGTCTGCAGGCGAGCTCCGAGCTCGGTGTGCAGGCAGACTTGGGTCTTGATCGTGCAGGCGAAATTCGAGCTGCAGGCGAGCTCCTGAGCATGGATCGAAGAATAGGCCGTAACTTTCAAATCGTAAGTCGGAATTGGACGAATTATATATGAAAATCACCTATCTCGACGAGACGGAGCCATCCGAACCCAGCCAAAGGCTTTGGTTCGCTTCCTTCGTTTTGCCAAATTCCTTACGGTTTGGGAGATATCTGCGTTTTTCCCCTTTTTGCTTTTTCGGGCGAGGTTTTAGCGGTTTTGTTCTGAACTTCTTTGATAAGGATTTAAAGGCAATTTTTATTGCCTACAAAACCCCTTCCAAAGTTTTCAAACCTGAATAAGGCCGCATGGGGTCTGGAATACTTTGGATATGAAGACCTGTAAAGTGATCCCTGCTCAGATGGAGTGAGGAGGCCTCCAATGAGCTCGGTGAAGTTGATCTCTTCACTCGCAGCTGATGATCGCCTTCTAGGATTTTGAGCAAACCCTCAGCTATCAACGGACTTGATTCGTCTTTACCAACTGTCGTTTGAGTTGGACTAGCCATGCTCTTACCCTTAGCATGGTAAGTTGTCGAGGAGTTCCTCTTAGGCTCAATGCTAAAATTTCTCCTCTATCCTTAGCCTTTCGGGGCGTTTGGATTAAGAGAGTAGGGAGCAGTTTAACCTCGTATACCAGTCGGAGGGTAGGAGTAGTTTAGACTCATGCATCAGTTGGAGTGAAGGAGCAGTTTAGCCTCGTGCACCGGTTGGAGGAAAGGAACAGTTTATACTCTTGCACCAGTGGGAGTATAAGGGGGCAGTTTAGACTCATGCACCAGTCGGAGTATAAGGGGGCAGTTATACTCGTATACCCGTTGGAGTCTAGGGAACAGTTTATACTCGTATACCCGTTGGAGTCTGGGGGGAACCTTATCTTCTCTTAGGGCAAAGATGAAGACGAACCCTGATTTGTCTTCTCTTTGGGCAAAGACGAACCCTGAATAGCAGCACATCGCATAGTAAGCTACTATCAAACAACAACGCCTTTTATGGGAAAGACGGTGCTGGGAGAATCAAATCGTTCAGGGACGTATGAGTATAACGACTGATCGGACAACGTCATTTGCGAGAATGACGGTGTCGGCTATCAGAGGTAATCGTTAACATGATAGTAATTGCCGCGATCGGAGCGACTTTGAGGACCTACCATCCTTTTGAAGAGGATTAGTAGGCTCAAGAAGCGGAGCTCGCCTAAACTGTTAGGCTCGTCTGATTTGAGCGGTTCGCCATAACCGGGAACCTGGCTCAAGAAGATGGGCTCACCTAAACTGTTAGGCTTGCCTGATTTGAGCGGTTCGTCGAAACTAGGAACCTGGCTCAAGAAGATGGGCTCGCCTAATGTAACAACCGTAAATTTTAATACGTATTTAAATAAATTTTTCTAGTATTTAAAATATTATATTATATTTTATTAATACTTTTCATAATTTTTGGAATTTTCTGAGTTTTCAAAATAAATAAATAATAAAATATATAGTCTTGTATTTTTAATTCTGCTAAATATTAATTTATAATTTAGTAATTTTTATATATAATCATTTGGTGATTAAGATTATTAATGACCTTGTTATTATTGATGTACACTTGAGTATAGTACAGTAGTATATAAATATTAATAAAAAGATTTTTGGTTGATTATTAATTATTAATATATTTCAGAATATTAGGTGAGATTTTCGAATTTTCCCTCTCTTATTTTTCTCATTTGAATTATTTCCTAATCCCTCCCAAATCAATTTCTAAGCAACTCTTAAACTCATTCCTTTTTAATTCCGAAACTTTCTCTCTCTCCATATATTTTGTCAATCTTTCCCGTATCAAATCCTATCATATTTTATGCACAAAATCCTTGCTATGTCTCAAATCTTAAAATTTCCTCATAATCAAATCTTTTCTCTCTCTCAATCACAACAAAACTTATCATACCCGTACTCCCCTATCAAATATATACCTATAATATTAACCTACAACCTACCTCATCTCCTACCCTCTTTTCTTGTGTGAACCAGCCTCCAAGAAAACCCTCTTCTTCTTCTTCTTCCTCAAGCAACGCCGGCCAACACCACCTCCAAACCCACACTCCACCCAGCCACCGAACCCGCTGCGAGCGCCGCTCCCGACGAACTCGACCGCGCCGCGACCGACGCCTCCGCCCTCTGAGCCGACCGTGAGCCGCTCACCACCTCGGTCGCCGCCACGCGTTCATCTCCGGATCCAGACGAACCAGCCGCGCCCCAGCCGGCCTCCGCCTTCCCGCGCCGTGCGCCGAACTCCCTCTGGCGCTCCGCTCGAACCGCTGATCAACCCCTCAACCGAGTCCCTCATGTCCGCCCCCTACACCCCACGGATTCGCCTCCCCTGCTCCGCCATCTCCCTAACTCCAAGCCGCTCTCTCCCTCCTGCCTCACTGCTGACAGCTCCGGCCGCTCCCCTGACAGCATCGCGTTGCCCGCCAGATGCCCTATTCGCCACCTCCGTTCGCCGACAACAACAACTGCCGACCCACCACCCTCAGATCCTGTCGCCGTTGAACTCAGCGATTCAGTCCCGCCGCGGGAGTCGTCGTCATCAGCCGAGCCATCGAACCCCGCTTCTCACGTCGGATCCGATCTGTACTGAGGCAAGATCTCGCATCTTCATATTTTTCGCTTTATAAATGTTATTGGTTAAATAATTTAATTAGATATGATATTGTCGGTAATGTGCATATTGTGAATATTTGACGTGGAATGTTGATAAATAGTATTAGATAATATTTTTAGAGGTAATATTGAGATATTTTGTGGTAATTATGTCGGGGAATTTAACAAGCATGAAATGATGAGTATATGTGTTGTAAATAGATTTTACGAGACATTAATAATTTTGTATATTTATGCATAAATATTTTCGGACATGAAATGATAAGTTATGTGTTAAAATTTGAATTTACGTAATTTTTATCGAAAAGTAATTAATTAAGGTAATTTATAAAATAGGAAAATATTATTGTTCATGTAGAAAGGAATTAACAATTTTATGTATATATATTTTTGTATTTTAAGTTAATTATTATGAGAAATAGTTTTAAAGAATAATTTTGAGAAAAGAATATTATTATTTATGATAGTATGACTGATCGTCGTAGAGCGCGACATTTCATGTGCAAAACGACATCGGTTTCTAGTTTTCTTTCTACCATATTACTATATTAGAGAATACGTAAGTACGGATAATTTATATGAGAAGTTCGGACATTCCAGTGGTAAGATAATAATGAAGCTCCCTCGTGTTTTACATTCATGTCGTAGTATTTTTGTTTATACGTTTCATGATCATTATAGTTTTCATTTCTGCTTCATAAAAAATGCTTAATCATGTTTAACATGCCATTCTATGCTCATGATCTGTTAACGTGTTAAGAACCTTAGTAGTTCATGACTTAGTGGCCTCGCGCGTCATGAACAGACTTAGTGACACATGTGTGTGCGTTGATTGAGATAGGTGGTGAACCCGAGTTTCAACGAAGAATATGGTTTATTGCGAAAAACAAAATGAGTTGGGTTGGGAAAGTCTTAGTTCGCATGATCGAATATGATTGTTGACTAACTTCTAGGCCACACCAGAGACCTGTTTCGTCCTGGGGTTGGTTTGATGGACCAAGTGACCTGTTTCGCCACTTGGATTCGTGACCTGTTTCGTCACTTGAGCTTTGCCTGAGTCCGGACCAGGCCGAGATCGGATTGCATGTAGTCCTCTAGCCGCCTATTTCGCGGGATTGGATGCGTGTAGGGGATGGTGAACAATCAGTCTTCCGGTAATGCGAACTTGGACCTATTTGAGAGATGGACCGGTGAGTCTTAGGATGTTTAGTATTCGAACCAGATACCATTTCCACGCAGCCGTATGTTATAATTAGATTTCTAGTTGCATGTACTATTGTCTTCCATATTAGTGTTATTACTGTTATAGCATGGGTCATACGACCGCTTTATTTGTTCATGTGAGATCTTGCCGTGTGCCATGCACCCTGACGTACACCTGTTTTCTCTGGTGTGCGTCAGACTTAGGAGACGGACAGGTCCAGCTAGATGTTGAAGCAGAGCCAGTGTATGTCGAGCCGGAGTATCCTTCCGATGGCGTTGAAGAACAAACCGAAGCCAAGACGTGTTTTCCTCTGTCGTAGCTGATGAACCTTAGAACTCGTTATCTTTTTATTCTTTAGTTAATGTCGGATTTTCATATTTTTGGCAGTATATTCTTTTATTATGGACTATGTATTTTATTTCTGTCTAGACCTATTTTGTAATAAGGGCATGTTTGACCCATATTTTTATGTCTGGGATGATTTGCTATGGATGATATGTTTGTTTCTTATTCTGGATTGTCATTATATTCTTGCTATTGTGATCGGGGACCTGTGATTGAGATTTACGTATTTGACGCTTAGCGTATTAGATTGAGAAGAAAAGAAAAAAGGAAAAGAAGAAGTAATAATAGTGTATATTCTTCTCAATCTAATATGTCGCGGACTTGTTCACGTTCCGGTTCCCCGGTATTTTGGGAAGCGGGGCGTGACAGGTTTTAGTGGTGGCCCATGCAGGTCACGATCCCGAGTCATCACTAGTAAGAATATGGTAGGCCATTTAGATACATATCATATTTCATTCGTAAGACTATGATTAAGTTCTTATACTATTATCTTAATAACTATGTTTTAACTCCTATTTTCCAAATATATTATTTGATTTTAACCCTAATTCTTGATCCTCATGTTCCTTCAGAATTATGGCAGGTACTCGCGGTGTTAGTAACCCGTCTAGTAGCAGTGCCCCACAGCCCGAAGTGGATCCAAACCAACTTCTGGCGATGATTCAGGAATTGGTTACCAATCAGCAGCACTTGGCGGGACAGCTTCACAGGGAGCCGCAGCCCCAGCCTCCCCCTCGCGTAGAGTCGGGAGTTAGAGAGTTTCGATATATGCAGCCCCCTTCCTTTTCTGGTGCCGAGGGACCTTTAGCGGCAGAGGAGTTTCTCAAGGTCACGGAGACTATTCTCACGGTGACCCGCATCCCCCATGCTGAATGGGTGGACCTCATGGACATTCAGCTCACCGACACCACTCGGATTTGGTGGACTGCAGAGAAGACTTATTTGGAGAGGCCCATCTTGTGGGAGGTGTTCACCGAGCGCTTCAACAGGAAATACTTTCCTCAGTCAGCTCGGGATGAACTCCTACGAAGATTTGTTGAGCTCAAGCAAGGGGGGCGATCAGTAGAAGAGTACGAGGCCGAGTTTTCCTCCTTGAGTTGATATGCTCCTCATCTTGTTACAGACCCCACTATCAGGTGGCATCAGTTCCAGAAGGGTCTGGACAAGTACATTAGGATGGCTCTGGCAGGTAGAGCTTTAGTTACTCATGATGCGGTACTGGATGCAGCATGCGAGATTGAGAGCGTGCATAAGGAACCTGAAGACTCTCACGTGATTCGGAGCAGGACACCAGTAGCTCCGACCTGGAATGTCGAGCGTCCCCCTTCGAGACAGCAGCAGCAGGCTCCGCAGAGACAGCAGCATTCCCAGCGTCAGCCATCTCATCCGACTCACCCTTATCAGCGTCCTGGAGTGTAGTTTCAGAGTCAGCCTTCGGTGAAGTGCTCCTTTTGTGATTTCGCTGGACATACCTATCAGGAGTGCCGCAAGCGTCTCCGTTTATGCTATACTTGTGGGTTCTCGTGTCATATCAGTCAGGACTGTCCTCAGCAGCAGCAGGCTCGTTTGCCCCTACCCCCAGTTCGGGCAGCCCTCCCAGCACCACCTCGACCAGCCCTAGCAGCACCGCCTCAGCCCAGACCCTATCCTCGAGCAGGGCCACTTCCCCCACAGCAGCAGGCTTATCAGAAAGCACAGAGACAGCAACCACAGTGGCAGAAGTTTATGATGTCAGCCGTAGAGGCTGAGACGAACGACCAGGTTATTATTGGTAAGAATGGCTTATTCTAAGTTTTATTTGCATATGAACTTCTTTAATTAGCATTAATTGATAATATCATGGTAGGATTGTTTATGAATATTAAGTTAGTTGCATTTGCATCCTCCTAAATGGGCAAGGTTCTTGTTTCTTCCGTACCTGCTTTATCTCTCTTTGATTCTGGAGCCTCCCACTGTTTCTTGTCTCGTCGATTTGCGTGTGCCCATTCTCTTCCTATAGCTCCTTTGACTACAGGCTGGAATATCAACACTGGTAGTGGCGTCTTAGTAGCATCCAGTGGTTATGAAGCATGCCCTGTGGTTATCTGCGGGAGGGAACTCTTCGCAGATTTTCTAGTGATAGATTTGCTAAGCTTTGATGTGGTATTTGGGATGGATTGGTTGGGGTCGTTCTTTGCCACCATTGATTGTCGCCGTCGGAGCGTAGTATTCGAGATATCGGATCACCCGAGATTTGAGTTCACCAGTGGCAGCACATCGACCGGACCTGTGGAGTTCAGAGCTAGACCGAAGATGGTGACTTTAGCTGCAATGCAAGTGGAACCTGAGAAACCAGTTCTAGTTCGGGAATTTGAAGATGTGTTTCCCGACGATATTTATGGATTGCCGCCGGATCGAACGATTGAGTTTTCTATAGATTTGAAGCCTGAAGCTGCGCCGATCTCCAAGACCCCTTATCGTATGCCTCCGGCAGAGTTGGCCGAGCTTCGGACTCAGTTGGATGATCTTTTGCAGAGAGGGTTGATACGACCTAGTGTATCAGCCTGGGGAGCACCAGTGTTGCTTGTGGGGAAGAAGGATGGATCCAAGCGGATGTGCATCGACTACCGGGAGTTGAATGCGGTGCCAAGCGGATGTGCATCGACTACCGGGAGTTGAATGCGGTGACAGTGAAGAATAAGTATCCACTTCCCCATATCGATGATATCTTTGATCAATTGGGAGGATCGAGAGTATTTTCTAAGCTGGATTTATGGAGCGGGTATCACCAGGTGAAGGTTAAGGATTCTGACATCCCCAAGACTGCATTCCGGACGAGATATGGACATTATGAGTTCTTAGTGATGCCGTTTGGTGTGACTAATGCACCTGCGACATTCATGAACCTGATGAATCTAGTATTCTATGATGTACTGGACAAGTTTGTGGAAGTCTTTATTAATGATATCTTGGTGTACTCTAAGAGTGAGGCGGAGCATGCTGAGCATTTGCGGTACGTGTTGAAGACCTTGAGAGAGCATCGACTATTTGCCAAGTATAGTAAGTGCCAGTTCTGGCTGGATCGTATTGCGTTTCTGGGACACGTGGTGTCAGGAGACGGCATATCAGTGGATCCGGAGAAGGTATCTGCAGTGAAGGATTGGCCTACTCTTAAGTCGGTGTCTGATATCAAGAGCTTCCTGGGATTAGCTGGTTACTAGCGTCGCTTCATCAGAGATTTTTCAAAGATCGCGGAGCCGATGACACGACTTACGAGGAAGGATGTTAAGTTTGCCTGGTCCGACGCTTGTACGCAGGCGTTTGAGGAGTTAAAGTCTCGACTGATTTCGGCCCCGGTCTTGACGATACCAGATAAGAGTGGGAACTTTGAAGTGTTTTGCGACGCATCGGGTAGAGGATTGGGATGCGTTCTTTAGCAGGATGGTCATGTGGTAGCATATGCTTCTTGTCAGTTGAAGAAGCACGAGCAGAATTATCCTACCCACGACTTGGAGTTGGCAGCCGTGATTTTTTCCCTGAAGCTTTGGAGGCATTATCTGTTGGGAGAGCAAGTGAAGGTGTTCACTGATCACAAGAGCTTGAAGTACATATTTACTCAGAAGGAGCTCAACATGAGGCAACGTCGATGGTTAGAGCTGATGGCGGATTACGACATTGATCTTCAGTATCACCCTGGCAAGGTCAATGTAGTACCAGATGCTTTGAGCCGTTTGCCGGCAATCATGACCCTCACAGCTCAGTGGAGACTTCAGCAGGAAGTGAGGGATATGAATATAGAAGTTCTTCTTCCAGGAGTCACCGCTTCTTTGATGAATCTTTAGATTCAATCGACACTGATCGAGCGAATCAAGGCAGCTCAAGCAGGTGACTCATTTCTTCAGAAGTGCAGAGAGTTAGCAGTGGCTGGTCTTCGACCGGAATTTGTTGTTCATGAGGACGGATCCTTACGATTTGGGAGTCGTATCTGCGTACCAGGAGGAGATATTCGAGAGGAGATATTGCAGGAAGCTCATAGTTCACCATATTCTATTCACCCGGGAGGTACGAAGATGTATAAGGATCTGAAGCTGAACTTTTGGTGGCGTGGTATGAAGAGAGATGTGGCTCGTAGTGTGGCTAAGTACCTTGTATGTCAGCAGGTGAAGGCAGAGCATCGGCGCATCGCAGGTCTTTTGCAGCCGTTGCCTATTCCGGAATGGAAGTGGCAACATGTCACCATGGACTTCGTCACTGGCTTACCCCGGAGCACTAGACAAAATGACGCTGTTTGGGTGATCGTAGACCGATTAACCAAATCGGCTCATTTCATTCCCTTCCGAGTGGGACAGTCGATGGAGCATCTTGCTCAGAGATACATGGAGGTAAAAGCATTTATCTCTATATATTTCAATGAGTTCCTTTCCCAAGAGTGTTAGTAAATCTATCGTATTGCAGGAGATCGTGTGATTACATGGAGTTCCAGTATGCATCGTTTCGGATCGCGATACCTGATTTACTTCAGAGTTCTGGAAGAGTTTGCAGGCGAGTCTGGGGACCAGTCTCAGTTTCAGCACAGCTTATCATCCCCAGACCGATGGACAGTCAGAGAGGACCATTCAGATCTTGGAGGATATGCTTAGAGCTTGTATGCTTGACTTTCAAGGATCATGGGAGGATCATCTACATTTGGTGGAGTTTGCATACAACAACAGCTTCCAGGTAAGCATTGGGATGACCCCTTTTGCAGCATTGTATGGGAGGAAGTGCCGCTCTCCTTTGAGTTAGGATGATGTTGGCGAGCGAGAGATTTTGGGGCCAGAGTTGATTGAGAGATCAGTGGATGCAGTCAGAATCATTCGGGAGCGACTTCGTATAGCACATGACAGATTCAAGCATTGGGCAGACGCGAAGCGGCGGCATTTGGAGTTTCAGCCAGGAGATCATGTATTCCTAAAGATTTCCCCCAACCGAGGCACCATTCGCTTTGGAAGGCGTGGGAAGTTGAGTCTGCGATATGTGGGACCTTTCGACGTATTAGAGAGAGTGGGAGAAGTGGCGTACCAACTTGCATTACCACCCGCCTTGGCTGGAGTGCATAACGTATTCCACGTTTCTCAGTTGCGGAAATACGTCGGAGATCCGAGTCATGTCATAGATTTCTCGGAGATTGAGGTGCGACATGATTTGACATACGAGAAGCAGCCTGTGGCGATTTTGGACCGAAGGGAGAAGACCCTCCGGAACAAGACCGTTTCACTTGTTCGTGTGATGTGGCACCCAGATTCTCCTAGAGAGTCGACTTGGGAAACTGAGTCTGAGATGCGACAGCGATACCCTCATTTATTTCCTGAAGCTTAGCTGTCATGTCTTGTATCTTATTTTAAATCGCCTTGTGTGACTTTTCTTATTATGGATATGCAATGTATCTTGAATCTTATATGAGTTGAAGTGAATCTATCTATATTTTTGTCCTAGATATTTTAATTCCGAGGGCGGAATTTGTTTTAGGGGGGGTAGGATGTAACAACCGTAAATTTTAATACGTATTTAAATAAATTTTTCTAGTATTTAAAATATTATATTATATTTTATTAATACTTTTCATAATTTTTGGAATTTTTTGAGTTTTCAAAATAAATAAATAATAAAATATATAGTCTTGTATTTTTAATTCTGCTAAATATTAATTTACGGTTTAGTGATTTTTATAAATAATCATTTGGTGATTAAGATTATTAATGACCTTGTTATTATTGATGTACACTTGAGTATAGTACAATAGTATATAAATATTAATAAAAAGATTTTTGGTTTATTATTAATTATTAATATATTTCAGAATATTAGGTGAGATTTTCGAATTTTCCCTCTCTTATTTTTCTCATTTGAATTATTTCCTAATCCCTCCCAAATCAATTTCTAAACAACTCTTAAACTCATTCCTTTTTAATTCCGAAACTTTCTCTCTCTCTCTCCATATATTTTGTCAACCTTTCCCGTATCAAATCCTATCATATTTTATGCACAAAATCCTTGTTATGTCTCAAATCTCAAATTTTCCCCATAATCAAATCTTTTCTCTCTCTCAATCATAACAAAACTTATCATACCCGTACTCCCCTATCAAATATATACCTATAATATTAACTTACAACCTACCTTATCTCCTACCCTCTTTTCTTGTGTGAACCAGCCTCCAAGAAAACCCTCTTCTTCTTCTTCTTCCTCAAGCAACGCCGGCCAACACCACCTCCCAACCACACCCACGCCAGGCCATCTTTATATCTCTCTCTCCCGCTTCTGAGCCCTCCACTTCGCTAGAAGCTCGATCCCCGTGTTTTTCGCTTCTATGTGCCCTCTGTGCCTTTCTGTGGTTCCTGTGACGCGAGCCGCTTTTTCCACCACTCTCTCTGTTGCCACCTGCGGCTCATCTCCATATCGACTGATAACCTCTTGTCCGCCTGCCAGCCGGTGCCTCCTGTGGGTTTTCCTCTCCCGCCGGTCTCCGATACTCGGCCTTCTGCCCTCCGTCGATCCCGCTGAACAGGCCGCTGCACCTGAGCCCTGTCCGCCCCTAACACCCACGGGAGTTCGCCTCCCCTCCGGACCATCTCCTTGCTCCACCGCTCCTCTCCTCCTCTGCTCACGCTCGACCTCCAGCCGCACGGCTCCCCTGACGGGCCGCCACGCCAGCACCCCTATTCGCCGACCTCGCCGACAACAGCAACTGCCGACCCAACCACCTCAGATCCCATTGCCGTCGCCCTCTAGTTCGCCTTCGTCGAACTCCGATCAGCCCCCCCGTCGAGTCATCGTCGTCAGCCGAGCCGTCGAACCCCGCTTCTCACGTCGGATCCGATCAGTACCGAGGCAAGATCTCGCATCTTCATATTTTCCGCTTTATAAATGTTATTGGTTAAATAATTTAATTAGATATGATATTGTCGATAATGTGCATATTGTGAATATTTGACGTGGAATGTTGATAAATAATATTAGATAATATTTTTAGAGGTAATATTGAGATATTTTGTGGTAATTATGTCGGGGAATTTAACAAGCATGAAATGATGAGTATATGTGTTGTAAATAGATTTTACGAGACATTAATAATTTTGTATATTTATGCATAAATATTTTCGGACAAGAAATGATAAGTTATGTGTTAAAATTAGAATTTACGTAATTTTTATCGAAAAGAAATTAATTAAGGAAAATTTATAAAATAGGAAAATATTATTTTTCATGCCGAAATGAATTATTATATTATATTATATAAATCCTTGTTATTTTAATTTAGTTATTATGAGAAATAGTTTTAAAGAATAATTTTGAGAAAAGAATATTATTATTTATGATAGTATGACTGATCGTCGTAGAGCGCGACATTTCATGTGCAAAACGACATCGGTTTCTAGTTTTCTTTCTACCGTATTACTATATTAGAGAATACGTAAGTACGGATAATTTATATGAGAAGTTCGGACATTCCAGTGGTAAGATAATAATGAAGCTCCCTCGTGTTTTACATTCATGTCGTAGTATTTTTGTTTATACATTTCATGATCATTATAGTTTTCATTTCTGCTTCATAAAAAATGCTTAATCATATTTAACATGCCATTCTATGCTCATGATCTGTTAACGTGTTAAGAACCTTAGTAGTTCATGACTTAGTGACCTCGCGCGTCATGAACAGACTTAGTGACACGTGTGTGTGCGTTGATTGAGATAGGTGGTGAACCCGAGTTTCAGCAAAGAATATGGTTGATTGCGAAAAACGAAATGAGTTGGGTTGGGAAAGTCTTAGTTCGCATGATCGAATATGATTGTTGACTAACTTCCAGGCCACACCAAAGGCCTGTTTCGTCCTGGGGTTGGTTTGATGGACCAAGTGACCTGTTTCGCCACTTGGATTCATGACTTGTTTCATCACCTGAGCTTTGCCTGAGTCCGGACCAAGCCGAGATCGGATTGCGTGTAGTCCTCTAGCCGCCTGTTTCGCGGGATTGGATGCGCGTAGGGGATGGTGAACAATCAGTCTTCCGGTAATGCGAACTTGGACCTATTTGAGAGATGGACCGGTGAGTCTTAGGATGTTTAGTATTCGAACCAGATACAATGCGAACTTGGACCTATTTGAGAGATGGACCGGTGAGTCTTAGGATGTTTAGTATTCGAACCAGATAGCGTTTCCACGCAGCCATATGTTATCATTAGATTTCTAGTTGCATGTACTCTTGTCTTCCATATTAGTGTTATTACTGTTATAGCATGGGTCATACGACCGCTTTATTTGTTCATGTGAGATCTTGCCATGTGCCATGCACCCTGACGTACACCTGTTTTCTCTGGTGTACGTCAGACTTAGGAGACGGACAGGTCCAGCTAGATGTTGAAGCAGAGCCAGTGTATGCCGAGCCGGAGTATCCTTCCGATGGCGTTGAAGAACAAACCGAAGCCTAGATGTGTTTTCCTCTGTAGTAGCTGATGAACCTTAGAACTCGTTATCTTTTTATTCTTTAGTTAATGTCGGATTTTCATATTTTTGGCAGTATATTTTTTTATTATGGACTATGTATTTTATTTCTGTCTGGACCTGTTTTGTAATAAGGGCATGTTTGACCCATATATTTTGTGTCTGGGATGATTTGCTATGGATGATATGTTTGTTTCTTATTCTGGATTGTCATTATATTCTTGCTATTGTGATCGGGGACCTGTGATTGGGATTTACGTATTTGACGCTTAGCGTATTAGATTGAGAAGAAAAGAAAAAAAGAAGAAGAAGTAATAATAGTGTATATTCTTCTCAATCTAATATGTCGCGGACTTGTTCACGTTCCGGTTCCCCGGTATTTTGGGAAGCGGGGCGTGACACCTAAACTGTTAGGCTCGCCCGATTTGAGTGGTTCACCAAAAATAGGGACCTGGTTCAAGAGGTGGAAGTATAGGGAATAGTTTAACCTCTTATACCAGTTGGAGGATCAGAAGAAGCAGTTTATACTCGTGTACTTGTCGGAGTGTAAGGGGACTATCAGAGGTGATTGTTAACGTGATAGCTTTGTGGGCCCGCCGTCCTATTGAAGAGGACTAACGGGGGAAATTTGGAGGAGACTATCAGAGGTGATTATTAATGTGATAGCTTTGTGGGCCCGTCGTCCTATTGAAGAGGACCAACGGGGAAAATTTGGATATGAGGAAATGGTCTCCACTACCAAGGCATCTTGGTCATCATCTCCTCGAAATTCATGCGGGTCTTCATCACCCATATGCTTGAGCATGCTCTCGACTTGTTCTCCTTGGCGGAGTAAGTCTTTCCATGAGCAAGCTTCAACAGCGCCCATATTGGACAGAACACTGATGGAGAGATTGTTCCGGCACATCTCAATGAGTGTGGCCTCAGAAACTCGAACGCGAGAATGCAGCGATCGGTTTCTGAATCTCTTGACAAAGTTACTTACAGACTCTGTCTTCCTCTGCTTCACAGTTAGCAGGGTGGCCATAGATACTTCTGTGTCATCGTCGAAGAATCTGGCCACGAAGAGCCTTTCCATGTCCTTCCAGCAGGTAATGGACCCGGGCTCCAATCTGCGAAACCATTCAAAAGCGACCCCCTTGAGGGTACCAATGAATAGTCGAGTCATAATGGGATCGTTTCCTACTATGTGTCTAGTTTGCGCCTGGAAGTAGTAGATGTGCTAGGTAGGAGAACCCTTGCTATTGAACTGCAGGAGGTCCAGTGGCTCGAACTTTGCCGGGTAGGAGACCGCATCCCATTCAATTGGATACGGTCTAACAACCCCCAGCTTGTTCGCATGCTTCTGGAGCTTCAAGGCGTCGAGTTTACTTTGGAGGTCGTCAAACCTCTTGTCTCTTGGGTTATGGCCCAAAGATGACGCTCCTCTAGATGACTCGGATGAGGAGTGAGAAGGAGTAGGCACCCGCTCTTTGTGCTTCAAGGATTTATGCGAAGCCCGCGAAGTCCTCTCTCTCTTCCTCTTCTTCTCGCTCAGGAGCTGCTCCAACATCTCCTTTAGGGAGTCGATGGTTGCTTGTTGCTCGTCGAGTCTCCTGGATATCTCATCAGAGATGTCGGTCATGTGCACATTTGCGTGCTCGCCCTGAACTGAGCTTGAAGTCTGCGACATTGCCACTGCTGAGCAATCATCATCGTCGTTATCGGAGACAGACGTTAGACCCGTGCAGGAAAACGGGGTGGCCACCCCTATTTGGGCGTGAGCGTGTTGGCGAGGTTCAGGCTGGCGAAGTTCGCCCGTCAGGCGAGATTGATACAGTGTGCCTGCGCCTGTCTGGTGAGCTGTTGCTTTGCCTTTCTGGCGAACTTGGGCCGTCAGGCAAGCTTGGTGAAGTCCGCTTGTTTGACGAAGCCCTCTTGAACTGCAGAGTTCGCCAGATGCCCTTGGTTCACCAAAATTGAGCACCTTGCTCATAGAGTGAGGCTTGCCTAAACTGCTAGGCTTGCCCGATTTGAGCGGTTCGCCAAAACTGGGAACCTGGCTCAAGAGGTTGGGCTCGCCTAAACTGCTAGGATCGCCCGATTTGAGCAGTTCACCGAAACTGGGAACCTGGATCAAAGAGATGGGCTCGCCTAAACTGCTAGGCTCCCCCGATTTGAGCGGTTCGCCAAAAATAGGAACCTGGCTCAAGAGGTTGATTCCAATAATTCAGGCTGTCGTGGGGGATGAGGGATTGCGCCTCGAGACGAGCGAGAGCTTTTCGTCGCCGCTGTTTGGATCTTTTTGAACGAGGAGCGTTCATGTCGACGGCGGAGGCGTAGTCTGCGTCGACACGAATGGTTGATTCCTTTTGCATAGGGGTCTGCGAGGATCGTTCATCGACCCACTCAGCAGCCCCTAGACCTGCATTCTTGAGTCTCGGCTCGGCCTCAACTGGTTTGGGGGGAAAAGACCCCCCTGCCTCGGCTTGGGTAGATCCCTCAGGCTTGGTTGCCTCGGCCTCTTGGGGATGGGCCACCCGCACGACTCTGCAGCCATTGCGAGATGTATTGCCGCCAGAAGAGGACGATTGTAAGTACCTCTCGAATTTGATCACAAGGGACTCAACAGTAGTCCCTACAACAACTTTGTCAAACTGCGCCACCACCAATTCATCTGAATGAACGGATTCTCCCACTATAGTCGCCATCTTCTGTAGGTGTAAATTTTGATCTCCCAAAAACAAGGAACTTTATTTGTATTGATAAGAACAGCTTATTACAAACTAATAATCAAATATTTACAACAAAAGTGGAGGGAATGCCCTCCTTATTTAACGTGGGTTCCTCAGTGGCGATAGGACGCCTCGCTTGGTGCTCGTGCCGAGTCTGCTTCCCTTGGACGATCCGATCGAAGTTGCTGCTGGAGCTTTAGTTCTCAAATGAGGGAGCCTTTGGCAAAAGTCCAGGTTTAACCTTTGGGAGATTAGCCAGCAGAATATGCAACAGCCAATCCCCCCTTCATGCTGACTGAAGATGGGTTTTAATAGGCAAGGGATGGCATGGGCCATCCCTTGATTCATGGGATTCGACCACTAATAGAGGTGAGGGAGCCAACTGCCTAGCTGTGGGATGTGACCACTTAGGGGGTCCTGTCAGCCGCCCTAGCTGTGGGATGTGACCACTTAGGGGGTCCTGTCAGCCGCCCTATTCTTGCTAGGTGAGGAGCGCCATGCTTTCTCCCTTGATTTGTAGGATTTGACCACTGATGTAACTGTTCCCATACTCCAAGTGGTCAGTTGACAGTGAGTTGGTGAGTCTGCAGCTTGGGTCTGCAGGCGAGCTTGGGACTGCAGGCAGACTTGGGTCTGCAAGCGAGCTTGCAGGCGAGCTGAGTTTACAGGCGAGCTTGGGACTGCAGGCAGACTTGGGTCTGCAGGCGAGCTTGCAGGTGAGCTGGGTCTGCAGGCGAGCTTGTGACTGCAGGCAGACTTGGGTCTGTAGGTGAGCTGGGTCTGTAGGTAAGCTCGAGTGTGCAGGCGAGCTTGTGACTACAGGCAAACTTGGGTCTGCATCGTGCAGGCAAAATTCGAGCTGCAGGCGAGCTCCTAAGAATGGATTGAAGAATAGGCCGTAACTTTCAAACCGTAAGTCGGAATTGGACGAATTATATATGAAAATCGCCTATCTCGATGAGACGGAGCCATCTGAACCCAGCCAAAGGCTTTGGTTCGCTTCCTCCGTTTCGCCAAATTCCTTACGGTTTGGGAGATATCTGTGTTTTTCCCCTTTTTGCTTTTTCGGGCGAGGTTTTAGCGGTTTTGTTCTGAACTTCTTTGATAAGGATTTAAAGACAATTTTTATTGCCTACAAGGTGCTAGTGCATAGGGAGTTGAGCAAGACGATAGAGGGCCCAAGTCGCTTCAGGCTCCACAGTACTTAGTGGATCTCATAGCACATTTGGCAGCTCGACTGGTAGCTATTGAGGAGAAGCTAGCAAATCAGGCTCAACAGGAGACTCCCAATCGGAAGGAGACACCTATTCTGGAGGAGATACCAGAGGAGACACAGGAAGACTCACCACCACCCCTAGTTGATGATGAAGCTACTGAGCAGGAGGCTTGGCTTCGTCTAGTAGATAGGTACTAGAAGTTGAAGGCACCAGAGTTTTATGGTTTGACGGATTCCATTGCTACACACAAATGGAAGGAGGATGTAAGCAACATTTTGGATATGCTTAATGTGAACGCTATGCAAAAGCATAGGTTGGCAGCTTTCAGCCTTAAGGGTGATGTAGGAGGGTGATGCCGGCTTCGCTTCAATCAAGAGCAGATGATGATAGCTTCATGTGAGACTTTTGTGTACTTCTTTGACGAGCAGTATGTGTCGGCGACAATGAAAGCCGAGAAGGAGTTAGAATTAGCTCGGTTGGAGCAGGGGGATATGTCTGTGACAGATTTTGAGAGTAAATTTATGTCACTACTTAGATTCATGGGTATGTGGCACACCGAGGAGCAGCAGGCTCAGATGTTCATGATGGGACTTCGCCCAGGTTTACGCTGGTATTTAGTATCTTGGAGGTTCCGTTCAGTGCGGGAAGTGGAGGATGCTGCCATGGCTCAGGAGACAGACACAACTATATTCCTTAAGGGCAAGGATGGCAATGTTAAATTAGGATAATCCGTGGATAAAGGGAAAGGTAAGGACCTTTTGTAGGCTCAGGAGGACCCCAGCAGCAGAGTAAGGGTCCATATCAGTAGGGTCCGTATAAGAAGGGACACCGGTAGGATCAGAGGGCACAACAACAGCGCAAATTTCAGGGGACCTATTTCAAATGCAACAATTTCGAACATAGAGCAGCAGATTGCCAGATTACACCCACAGCAGGCCAGCATGGCAAGAATCAGCAGCATCAGCAGAACAGTACTCAGGGACACGATCATGGCCAATAGTTGAGGATTGAGGTACCTCCAGCAGTCTTGAGGATCGAGAGACAGGTGCGAACAATTCAGGAGATCCAGCAGGGGAAAATAGTCTCATACGTTCCAGGCGATGTAGCACAACAGCCTTTAGCTACTGGTAGAATTTATGCAGTTGTCCCTCGCAATCATAGTGCGAGTGGAGCAGTGGTGGAAGGTATGTTTCTTGTGAACTCCCTTCCCAGCACGTATTCTTTTTGTTTCTGGCACTACGCATTCTTTCATCTCCTATGATTTTATGGTTAGACTTCAGCTTGTAGCACAGCCATTAGATATTTTGTTATCTGTGTCTACTCTTTTGGGAGATATATCTCTTTTAAAGAGTGTTTGTAGGAGATGTGTTGTCAGCTTAGACGATTATGAATTCATGATTGATTTGATCGTGTTACGTATGTCTGAGTTCGATGTTATCCTTAGTATGGATTGGTTATCTTCCTACCATGTGAGTATCAATTATTTTATGAAAACAGTCATCTTGTGAGCTAGTAATGGATCCGAGTTGGTGGTAGTGACCTCATGAGGCAACCAGATTATGGAGTCATTTCTGGTATACGTCGAGGAGGTGATGTTGTAGGATCGGGCGCAGATTTGAGTGATACACGAGTGGTCTCAGAGTACCAGGATGTCTTCCAGGACATACCAGGTTTACTTCCTATGAGAGAGGTTGAGTTTGGCATAGAGTTGTAGCCAAGCACCATGTTAATTTTTCGAGCTCCTTACCGTATGGTGCCTGCTAAGATGAGAGAGCTACAGGTCCAGTTAGATGAGTTGTTGTCTCAGGGATTCATTCGCCGGAGTCATTATTCATAGGGAGCACCAATCCTTTTTGTCAAAAGAAGGACGAGAGTATGTGATTGTGCATCGATTATCACAAATTGATCAAGGTCACTATCCGAAACATATACCTATTGCCGAGGATTGATGACTTGTTCGATCAGTTATAGGGAGTGTATTATTTCTCGAAGATAGATCTTCGTTTTGGTTATCATCAGTTGTGGGTTCGGAAGATGGATATTCTTAAGACCTCTTTTCTGACTCGATATGGGTCTTTTGAGTTTCTTGTCATGCCATTTGGGCTGACCAATGCACCCACGTTATTCATGGATTTGATGAATCGGGTTTTTTTGTCTATACTTGGACCAGTTCATGATAGTTTTCATTGATGATATTCTAATTTATTCGAGTTCGGAAGCCGAGCACGAGTAGAATTTGCGGTTGGTATTGTAGATTTTACGAGAGTGCTAGTTATATGCTAAGTTTAGCAAGTGTGAATTCTGGTTATCGAAGGTCAGATTTTTGGGCCATGTTATTAGCCGAGAGGGTATTACAGTAGATCCGACTAAAGTAGAGGTCGTTCTTGATTGGGAGCCGCCGAAGAACGTTACTGAGATTTGTAGCTTCTTAGGTCTGGCGGGCTATTACAGAAAATTTATTCAGGATTTCTCAAAAATCATGACGCCACTTACACATCTTACTAAGAAGGGTATACAGTTTATTTAGGGCACGGATTGCCAGGGGGCCTTCGAGACATTGAAGGCTAAGTTGACCTTAGCGCCAGTGCTGATTATTCCTAACAGTGATAGGACTTTTGTTGTCTACACTGATGCATCATTATCGGGTCTGGGAGGTGTTTTGATGCAGACCCAGAGAGTTGTGACCTATATTTCGAGGCAGTTGATGACTCATGAGTAGAATTATCCCACGTATGGCTTGGAGCTAGCAACAATGGTCTTTGCACTGAAAGCATGAAGACATTATTTGTATGTAGTACAGTTTGAGTTATTCACAGATCATCAGAGCTTAAAATATCTTTTTTCATAGAAAGAACTCAACCAGAGACAATGGCGATGGGTAGAGTTTATTAAGGATTATGAGTTTGCTATACAGTACCATCCGGGCAAGGCGAACGTGATAGTAGACGTGTTGAGCAGGAAACGTCGTCACGAGCTTCCAGCTTTGAGGTGTTCATTACATCGAGATCTTTATACCCGCAGCCACTATGATTAGGTTAGAGATTAGGGGAAGCAATGCTTTCTTAGGAGCTTTATCAATGCAGTCATCATGGAGCGATAGAGTTGTCAGAGCTTAGCTAGAGGACTCTTGGATTTAAACCCGTAAGGGGGAGATTTCCAAGGAACCTAAGGCTGGTTACAGTTTGAGTTATTCACAGATCATCAGAGCTTAAAATATCTTTTTTCATAGAAAGAACTCAACCAGAGACAATGGCGATGGGTAGAGTTTATTAAGGATTATGAGTTTGCTATACAGTACCATCCGGGCAAGGCGAACGTGATAGTAGACGTGTTGAGCAGGAAACGTCGTCACGAGCTTCCAGCTTTGAGGTGTTCATTACATCGAGATCTTTATACCCGCAGCCACTATGATTAGGTTAGAGATTAGGGGAAGCAATGCTTTCTTAGGAGCTTTATCAATGCAGTCATCATGGAGCGATAGAGTTGTCAGAGCTTAGCTAGAGGACTCTTGGATTTAAACCCGTAAGGGGGAGATTTCCAAGGAACCTAAGGCTGGTTGGACTATTAGAGCAGATGGAGGCCTTCGAATGAAAGGTCGATTAGTTATGTCGAACAATCCACAGTTGAAGAGAAATCTATTTGATGAGATGCATCATAGCAGATATACAGTGCATCCAAGCATGACGAAAATGTATAAGGACCTGAAGAGGCATTTATGACGGAGTGGTATGCGTAGAGAAATTACAGAATATGTGGCTAAGTGTTTTACCTACCAGTAAGTTAAGGCAGAATATCAGAGACCTGCAGGAACCCTATAGCTTTTACCCATTCCCGAGTAGAAGTGGACAAATATTTTCATAGATTTCATCGTAGGGTTGCCTAAATCAAAGAAAGGAAATGATTCTATTTGGGTTATAGTAGATAGGTTGACGAAGTCGGTGAATTTCTTACCTGTGAGGATGACTTATATGACAGATATATATACAAGGATTTTCATCCGAGAGATCATTCAGTTGCATAGAGTTCCAGAGATGATTGTATCAGATCGGGGCCCGGTCTTCACATCCTATTTCTGGAGGAATTTTCAGGATGCTTTTGGCAGTCAGTTGTTATTTAGTAGTGTTTTCTACCCATAGACAGATGGTCAGACAGAGAGGGTGAATCAGGTATTAGAGGATATGTTGCGAGAATGTGTGATAGATTTTAGGGTAGCTAGGAGGACCATATCCCATTGATTGAAGTTGCATATAATAATAGTTACCAAGCTACTATCAGGATGACACCATATGAAGCATTGTACGGGAGGCCTTGCAGATCGCCTATATGTTGGGTAGAACCAGAGGATAGTCTATTACTTGGTTCGGAGCTAGTTAGGCAGACCACAGAGAAGGTGACATTGATTCGAGAGCACATTCTTACCGTACAGAGCCGGCAAAAGAGTTATACAGATCAGCAGAGACGACCTTTAGAGTTTCAGATCAGAGACTTAGTTATGCTAAAAAAATCACCAATGAAGGGCGTTCGGCGATTTGGTAGACGGGGGAAACTTCTCCCCAGATATGTTGGTCCCTTCAGGATTATTGAGCGCATTGGAGATGTTTCCTATAGATTAGACCCTCCAGCATTGATGTTGAATATACACGATGTCTTTCATATTTCGATGCTAAAGAAACATTTGTGTGAGGAGGAGTAGCAGAGAGTGATTGATGCACCAGAGATCGAGATCCAAGATGATCTAACTACCATAGAGATTCCGGTATACATTCTTACTAGAACGAATAAAAAGCTTAGAAATAAAGTCATTCAATTAGTGAAAGTTCAGTGGAGCTAGCATGTAGTCGTAGAGATTTCTTGGGAGCACGAGGAGGATGTTCGTCGTGACTACCTACACCTGTTTGAGCAGGTAAGATATTTACGTTTGAGTATGCTTCTATGCATTTATGTTTATATATGTGATTTAGTCACATTTATATTTAACGCTAGAATGGGTCACTCAATGCTTAGCTCTTAATCATTCGGAACATATGGTGTATATATGGGGGGGGGGGGGGTTCCTTGTTTAGATTTTTTGCCCGACGTACTAGTTCCGTCTATTTAAGAGTTGAGTGAGGGTGCACGCATTTTAGATTGTTAAGTCTAAATGTTGCTTACGTTTCGAATATGTGGATTAATGGTACAAGATATGTACAGGAGAGTTTCCTTGTCAGGATTATCTCTTCTTAGTGCTTTTCTCGTATTATTAATCTCTTCGATACGATTGCGGAATTTTAAGGACGAAATTCTCTTATCGGAGGTGAATGTAAAACCCTAAAAATTTTAAACTTATGAATGATAAACAAAATTAATATGTGATTAATTACCATAAGTGGATTTTTATTTTGCTAAATATTATTTATTAGTGTATGAGTAATGTGATTAATTACCATAAGTGGATTTTTATTTTGCTAAATATTATTTATTAGTGTATGAGTACACTAACAAGTATTTTGAGTGTAAACAAGTCAGTACATAAGAGAGAAACGGGTCGAAACATGCACAATGGCCAAAGCTCTGCACAGCTGAAAAACTATGCTTCGGTCGACCACCGCTCACCATGCATGTGACGCCACTGGTTTCAACAAGGCTGCAGTCCAAGGTGAAACTAAGAATGTCAAACCTATCATGCACTACACCGTGCAATAACACGTTTCACCATCATAATTACTATCTATCTAGTGGAATCAATAACATGTGTAGGTACAAAATAGGCAAGAGGGAATATACAAAAGAAATACTAAACAACAGATATTCTGAAGAAAAATCATCACCACAGATATAAATGGATAAATCTCTGAGAAGAAAACATCTGAACTAATATAACTGTCTCACAATGGGAATTCAAATGAAATGACATTAAGGTACATCGCCTTTACAAAACTAAAATGATAACTCAAATGTTCATAAATACATCCACTGTGGAGTTCTGAAATAACTACTAGTAATATAGATAAATAACTACTAGTGCAGCTCCATCAACATACGACTCTCCGTGCACCTGACTCGTTACCTGAAAGGAGGGAAACAACGAGCGTCAAAACGCTATAACGAGTAACATCTCAACCAACCCCAGGGAGAAGGGCTAGAAGGATAAGAAAATAGCTACTAATACATATAGATAAACAATCATCTACTCTGAAAGAAGGGCTAGAAGGATAAGAAAATAGCTACTAATACATATAGATAAACAATCATCTACTCTGAAATAAAAGGAGGTTTGATATTTAGAAATAATACATATAGATAAACAATCATCTACTCTGAAATAAAAGGAGGTTTGATATTTAGAAATTTACAACATGAGCATGGTACGTCGAGCGAAATAATCCAAACAAAGAAACCCTCATGTATATACCATATGTCTCATTGTAAATCCCTAAATACCAAATCCAAAACCTACAGTGTGGAGCAATAATGAAAGACAGCTTCTCTAAATACCAAATCCAAACTACAATGTGGAAATATAACTTCATCTCCAACCATACTTTCAAATACCTGTCATATGTCAATACGTAAATCTGCAATAGCTTAAAGTCCAACACGAGGACTGTAGTAGATTATAGTCCAATACGAGGACTTTAATAGCTTATAGTCCAACACGAGGACTTCAATAGATTATAATCCAACATGAGGACTTCAATAGCTTATAGTCCAACACGAGGACTGCAACATGCAAATAATGTTAAAACCACCATATTTACTGTTCACTCTAATATCCCAGTGAAAAAAATCTAAGACTCATGCCCGTATTCAACTCATGTACACAAATCTCAGTGTATATCAACCACATGCAACCTAGGTATCTCGCCAGCCATACAAACACATGTAACAACATGCACATGCATAAAAGGCCCAGTGGTCGACCGCCGCCCACCACAGTCGACCGCGCAGAGAGCAGAACACTTCTGCTCACCTGCACGCTCGGCGGTCGAACGTCATGTTCGATCGCGCAGGAAACAGAAACTTCCTGTTTCTGTTGCGCGCCCGACGGTCGACCGCCACGGTCGACCGCACAGGTACATAAAACCTTCTGCAGGTTTTTCTGCTCTGAGGGTTTTGATTCAAAAACTTTTATATGAAAATATTGAACACTAAAAGTCCTACATAGATAATAGTCCTCAGCATTTAACATTTCTAAAGCATATGAAATAAAATCTAATCACTATAGATAAAGCAAAAACATTCTTGGATACGTGTAAACATGTCAAAACATATAAAAACAAAGATTTTTCATTTAAAACTCTTGTTAGGAATAAATTTCAGATCTTGATCTTCATTTAGAAAATTCGTTGGTGGATTTTTATAAACCAAAACTTAATCTTTACATCATATACTATAGAGATTCAACTTTATACACAAAATAGCATTTTAGGCTCAAATAAACCATGTAAAAACTCAAATAAAATCATTTAAAAAGTGGGTGCAGAGTTGGGCAAGATGAAACTCGCCTGAGGGATGTTGATGAACTCCCAAAAACGTGTGAGAATGATCCCTCGATGTCAAACAACACAAATCTCGCATTCTCCTCGCTTTTCGCCTCATGAAACTCTCCCGAGAACACAAGTTTAGGGTTAGGGTTTGAGAGAGGAGGAGAGGGACTGCTAGGATTAGGAACACATGAGAAAAGATGTATTTTTCATGTATAAACATGTGTATATATGATAGCAAACCCAAAAAACTACAGCCCAAAACCCGAAACCCGAAACTAGAAAACCCAGTCTGACTAGAAACATACTCTTCGGTATTTTGGCTATAACTTTCGCATCTAACCTTGGAATGAGATGATTAAAGATTTGTTAGAAATATGCTGAAGAGACCTACAACTTTGGCCTTTTACACTTTCTCAGATTCTAAATGCATCAATATGTAAAATATATGTAAAATATAGAAACTCATAACTGGTCATTATTCTCAGATTTCTCTTTTGGTCTTTGTGCATGTTTTGCATCATAAAATATTCAAAATTTTGGGGTTTTACATTCTTCCCCCCTTAAAAGAATTTCGTCCTCGAAATTCCGCAACGTATCTTAAGAGTTAGTAATATGAGAAAAGCACTAAGAGAGGATAATCCAGACAAGGAAACCTTCCCATACACATCTCATACCATAAATCCGTAGATATGAATCACTAGCAATATCTATTATAAACAATCTAAAATATGGATTCTCCCACTTAACCCCTAACTAAACGGAACTAGTACGTCGGGTGAAAAATCCAAACAAGGAACCCCCATATATATACCATGTATTCCGAATGATTAGGAGCTAAGTTATAATACCTCCATTCTAGTATTAAATATAAATATGATTATCCAAATCATCATAAACCATGAGAAAATTATAATCAAATCAATTTACATGTTCAAAAAGGTGTGGGTATATCCAAATCATCATAAACCATGAGAAAATTATAATCAAATCAATTTACATGTTCAAAAAGGTGTGGGTAGTTGCATATCCTCTTCGTACTCCCAAGAAGCCTCCTTAGCTCTTTTCTGAAACACTTGAACTTTGACTAATGAAATCAAATTATTTCTATGTCTCTTATTTTCTCATAACAAGAATACGAACATAAATCTCAATCGTATTCAAATCATTATGGAGCTAAATCTCCGGCGCGTCTAATACTCGTTATTGTTCCTCGACAAGTAAATACTCTTAAGCATCGAAACATGAAAAACATCGTGTATACTCGACATCGATGTTGGAAGATCTATTCTATATTAAACTTCTCCAACACGCTGGAAAATCCTGAATTGTCCAACATATCTCGGGGTAAGTTTTTCCCGTCTACTAAATCACTGAATTCCCTAACATGAAAATCTATAACACATGCCCGCAACATGTCCTTCAACATTTGGTTTACTCTCTCCACCTGCCCATCTGCCTGCGGGTGAAATACACAGCTATAAGATAATTTGCTAGCGAAAGAAAATTTGGAAACTTCTCTAAAGATGTGAAGTAAAAACCGAGCCTCGATCTGATACAATCGTTTCTGGAACTCCTCACAATCTTACGGCCTTTTGAAATAAATGTTTTCGCTTAAGTCTCCTCCATGTAAGTCATCCCCACTGGTATAAAATGTGCTGACTTTATCAACCGATCAACTATCATCCAAACTGAATCGTTTCCCCTTCTTCTATCTTGGCAATCATTCAATAAAGTTCATAGAAATAACTGACCACTTCCACTCCGGAATGAGTAAATGAAGTAGGGTCCATGTTGGCCTCTAATGTTCTATCTTCACTTGCTGGCAGGTAGAGTTCTTAGGTTCATACTATGTAATCTCCCTAAGTATGTCATTCTACCAAAATGTCCCTTCAAGTCCTTGTACATTTTTGTTGAGTCTGGATGCATTGTATATCTGGTGCATTGGGCCTTATTAAATAATTCCCTTTTTATTATACATAAGCTGATATCACTAATTAGGCTGTCATCCGAAGTCCTACATCAGCCCCAATGGTCCAAATCGGTCTTGGGTTCTTCGAAAATCTATTGCTTCCGAGATTGAATTCAAGTGTCCTCCGACTGAGCTCTAGCCACTCTATTACTCTAAGACGGCTACAAAGGCATAACGCCCAAAAAAATGCGTTGGTCCTGCCAACCTTTGGCCTAAATTAAAACTGGTTAAGAGTATGAAGATCTTGACAAAACAGGTGCCTCAAAGTCGTACTCCAGTATCGACGCTTCCTGCTCGAAACATCCACTATGATGTTTGCCCTTCTTGGATGGTACTGAATTGCGAACTCATGATCCTTGATAAACTCAATCTATCATCGCTGTCTCTGGTTGAGTTCCTTTTAAGAGAAAAGGTACTTCAGACTCTGGTGGTCTGTGAATAACTTGAACTATACTCCATACGAGTAGTGTATCCACGCCTTTAGCGCGAATACTACCGCTGCTAACTCTAAATCATGTGTGGGGTAGTGCTGCTCATGCACTCTCAACTGATGATATGGTCAAGGAATCTGACCTCATGTGACGCCTCTGGGTTCATACAAGGCTGCAGTCCGAGGTGAAACCAGGAATGTCAAACCTGTCATGTACCACATCATGTAATAACATGTTTCACCATCACAATTACTATCTCTCTAGTAGAGTCAACAACAGGTGTAGGTACAAAAGCAAGTTAAAGATAACACAAGAGATATATGATAAAATAATAGAGATAAAAATCATATTTCATCATCCAACATACAAAAATATAAAGTAAATATCTGAAATAACTAGTCTGGAGATCTCAACAAGTCTTAAATACAGAATATCTGATAAAAAGAAATAAGTCACACAACCTTTACAACTTCTAGAGCATAACTCTCAAATGTCTAAACAAAATGTCTACAGTGGAGCTTCATAAATAAAATAAAACTACAAATGAAAGATGGACGCTAATAAGTATCGTCATCAACCTGTGACTCTCCGTGCACCTAGCTCGTTATCTAAAATAGGAGGGGACAACGAGCGTCAAAGCGCTAGCGAGTAACAACACAACCAACCCTAAGGGAGATGGCTCATTGCATATAGAAAATACAATTAATACATATATACATGAAATCATTGATCCTAACAATAAGAAGATTTTAGTATTTAGGAAATTACAACACGAGTATAGGTACGTCAAGCGAAATAATCCAAACAAGGAAACCCTCATGTATATACCTTGTCTCTCAAATTATAAATCCCTAAATACCAAACCCAAGATCTAATGCAGGAACAATAATATAAAGAAAACTAACCCATCTCAGAACTCAAATACCATGTCATGTCAAAATCCACATAAGTGTCATGTCCAGCCTATGTACTAACCCATCTCAGAACTCAAATACCATGTCATGTCAAAATCCACATAAGTGTCATGTCCAGCCTATGTAAGTGTAAGTGTCATACTCAAGGTTTAAACCCAGCCTATGTAAGTGTAAGTGTCATACTCAAGGTTTAAATAGGTATCCAACACATGGACTAAGACTAGATATAGTGAATGCCCAACACATGGACTGCATATATAAATTGTCCAACACATGGACTGAATGATGAATGTCCAACATATGGACTGAATATAATGAATGTCCTGTCACATGGACTGAATATTATGAGTGTCCAACACATGGACTGCACATAATAATTGCCCAACACATGGACTGAATAAAATATGTAGAATATCGATGAGATATATGAAAAGGATGCATATACACTAATTTCACACGTGTCTCAGTGTGCAAATCTAAACTCATGTTCGCAAGCCATCTCACATATGAAGATACATAATAAATAATAATTTCTAATGCCAAACATTTGAGGTGACTCCTCATTCACATTAAAGCACACAACAAATATAAACATGCACAAACTGTGCCGTCGATCAACCGAAACAAGCAGAAACCCTTCACAGGTTTCTGTCTGCTTCAAAACAATTCTAGAAGTGACATCATTATTTTTCAAGCATAATATTATTGATATCAACATATATGAAACAACATGAAACGAAATATTAGCATGTAAATATATCGTCGAAACCCTAAATATTTATATACACATGTTTAAACGTTTTAAAAGCAAAAACTTATGATTTAATTTATGATTAATCAATTTCAGATCTGAAATTTGTTAAGGTTACTGTTGTAATCAATTAGAAAATTATGATAATGTATTCTCACATCTGAAATTTGTTAAGGTTACTGTTGTAATCAATTAGAAAATTATGATAATGTATTCTCACTTCATAAGTTATAAAGATCTAGGTTACTGTTGTAATCAATTAGAAAATTATGATAATGTATTCTCACTTCATAAGTTATAAAGATCTATGTTTTGTACACTAAAAATACGTTTTAGGCTCGAAAAATCTGAATAAAGCTTAATAAAACATGTAAAATAAAAGGGTGTAGATTTGTGCAAGATGTTACTAGTCTTCCGATTGCAATATTTGGCCATTAAAATGACCCTTCCGATTGCAATATGTACAATGGAAAGGAAGCATTTGCTTATGTTGACCATTAAAAGGTGCACGTGGAATATTTGCAAATAAAGGTTATCTTTTAGAATTATTTTGCAAATGAGAAACATCATTAAACAAAGGTGGTCTACTTGAGAAATTTGGCAAGTTTGAATATTTTTTTAAATCATAACAAAACTTTGCCAAATGGCCAAATCTACCACAAATATCACACTTAAACACATGTGGTCTATGAGAAACATTTGGCAAACTAGAATTCTTTTTCATGTCAAAGCAAAACTTTGCCAAATGGCCAAACCGACCACATAGATCACATTTATACACATTAGCATGCTTATGATGAGAAATAGATGCATGTGCATGTGTGTGTGATGAAGAAGCCTTATGAGATGCATAAGAAGCATTAATCTTAGAAGATTTGTGTGCATCATAGCAAAATTTAGCAATGTGGCCTTTATGACCGCAAATTGAGCATTTGTAAACTTTGTTATACATATGTGCATAGTGAGTGCTTGGTTTTGAAGAGTTAGCACGAGACTTTGCACATAAGTCCATAAGTTTCTTGTTATTAATGTATGTGTTAAGAGTTAAATCTAAAGATGAAATGTGATTTTTAATATTGTTCAACTCATCATTAGGCATAGAAGCATTGTCAATAGAAGTAGAGCAAATATGATCATTTTTAAATGATGTAAATTTACTTCTAATAGACTCTACTTCTAACATGGCATCATTCTTCTCATGAATTAAGCTAGCAACATTGGAACTCAAGGTAATATGATCCAATTTTAATTTTTCATTATTTTCTTTAAGGGTCACATTATCTTTAGCAATAGTATCAAATTTTGATGCTAGCAATTTATGATCGGATTTCAAATTAACATACTTACTTTTAAGATCAATGAAATTATTATGCAACTTAGTGTAGGCATGCATTAACCTATCATATGCACAAGCAAATTCATCATTAGGTAAATCATTTATAGATTCGAACTTGCAAACCTCACTAGGGCTATCGCCTAGTGCACGTGTGCATGATGCTCCACATGAACTTAAAGCCGGATCCGCCAAAGCTTGTTGGATCGCCTCCAAGTCCCCTTGATGTGCTTCAATAAATTTTCATAAGGTATAAGCACTATCAAAATGAACAAACTTGTTAGACATAGATGAATTAAAGGCATTTAGTAAATATTCTAACAAAATATTGTTCATTGTAAACATACGATGATCATTCTTATTCCACTTGGATTTCTTCAAAATGGGCACAATATAAGCATCATCTATAATTTCCCATAAATCAAAGTGTTTAGATTGAACAAAAAGTTTAAATCTAACACACCATTGGGCATAAGGGAAATTATCTAACCTAGGAGCAATATTAATGGCATAACCTAAACCATGCATATCCATAATATAAAAGGCAAGCAAGATACAAATAAAGCTCAAAATTAGATTAGCACAATAAGCTAACTTAGATCTTTAACTCAAGGCGATTAGACCTTAAATCAAAGAGCACCAAGCTCTGATACCAATTGTTAGACCCTAGAGGGGGGGGGGGTGATTAGGGTCTTATGCTAATCTAATCCGATTATATACCAATTAAAACTAATTAACAAGTTATCCTAGCAAGTATGAAATACAACAATGTATATGAGCTAGGATAAGCAATATGAACAACAAGATATATCCTAACAAAGAGATATAGGCAATGTATATGCAAGGATATAAAACTAACACAATGTGATATATCCTACCAAAGAGATATACAATATGATATATGCAAGCCCTCAAGTGCTCGGTTACAACCTCTCCCTAGGTTTGTCAACCGACGCCACTCCTCTTGGGACGATCCCCGACTCTCACCACACACTCCTCACTCGGTGTACAAGTGTATTACAAAGTGAATCTCACAATAAGCACAATATGACAAATGATTGTTCTCTCTAAGAAGGTGAGAACTCAATTAGGCTCAACTCAATGTCACACTATCCCACAACCTAATTATATAATGTATGCAAATACAATAAGCTCAATGGTTGTGTGTGTAAACAAAGAGTAAATTAAATCAAACTAAACTCAATATAAAATTAGCTTTAATAGAAATGATAATTAATCAATAATTATAAATAAAAGCTAGAGTTGAGTTTAGGAAAACTTCTCTAGATCAAGATGGAGAGATGGAGATTGAAGCCCAAATAAGAAGATAATCTCCTCCACTTGTGAAAACCAAAACAGCTTTAAACCAAACCCTTAAATAAGCTTAAAACAAGCTTAAACTCTTTTTAAAACCCTTGTTAAAAACTTCTTTTCTTAACTTCAAAGAGAGTATCAATAGGGTATTTATACCCTCTCAAAAACTCAGCCAAAACCCCTAACAAAAGATAAAAAAGAACACTCTGCAACGGCTCTAAAACTAGCCGTTGGAACTACGGCAGTCGACCGATAAAAATTGCGGTCGACCGAGAGCAAGGTAAGAAACGAAGAAAAGTTCCAGACAGTTCGTCGGTCGACCGGAACTGTAGCACGGTCGACCGAAGGTACTGTAGTAGGTATATCCAGTTTTATAAAATCATTTAAAAATAGTAAAACAGTTCCAAAAATTATGAAATTTTATGAGAAGGTTCTAGACATGTATAATGACATGTTAGAGAAAGAATTTATGAAAAATCATTTCTCATTTGAGATAAATAAATGTTGGAACACAGAAATACAGTTTCTGAAAATCTGCTGACATACACGATTTTGTAAAATCAATTTGGCACAGTAGATCAACTCCAAAAATAGTAAAATTTTGAGAAAAGTTTCTAAACATGTAGATAAACATGTAAAAGGAAGAATTTCTTGAATATCACTTCCCATTTATGAAAACGCATCTGTTTCGTAAAACATGCACGAACATGTGCACGAACAAGAACATGATTTTTAAATTCCATTAAACATAACAAATCAATTCCAAACTTGATGAAACTTTACAAAATGTTTATAAACATGAAAAAAAACATGTTACAAAAATAAATTTTCAATTTTCATTTCTCAATTGTGAAAACTCATCATTTTGTAAAAACATGCATGAATATGAATTTGTTAAGAACATGTTTTTGACAAAAAGAGTTTAAACGCATATTGAAACTTTATGAAATGTCTTCATAAACATTATAACACATGAATATAAAGTAAACATGGTCAATAAAACAATATCACAAAGTTTTCTCAAAATAGCTCATTTTGTGAGAAAATCCAATATTGTGTGTGTATATGATATTGAGCTTAGAGTATTAAACACACATAATATAAACCTATACTGTAGATGAAGGTCTTTAATGAGCATGACTTGGTAAACTTGCGGATGAAGCTGAACTTGAATCTTGAACTAGAATTGCATAAGCTTCACCGACATTCCGCCAACCTCCTTTGGATATGATCGTTGAAGCTCTATTCCATCCATCCTCCAACTACGTTGTTTGTCTACAAAACATGGGAATGCACAAACACTAGACAAACAACATTAGTAATAAATTATTTGTAAATCATCATCAAAACAAGAAGGCCAACAATAGCCCGATTCAAACGATGATCGGTAAAGGTAAATCAAACTCGTTGATAGCTGAGGGTTTGCTAAAAATCCTAAAGAAAGCCAAATTCGCCCTAACTCATCAGGAACTTCTTTATTCAAAGTGTTCCATACCACACGCGAATTGGTTTAGGTCTGAAAACTTTGAAGGGGGTCTTGTAGACGGTAAAAATTACTTTGGAAGACGAAGCACGAAATTCGCCTGCATATGCAAACCGTTCGCACAACTTAATCCCACCCAAAGAGTGACCATAGACCCACCTGCATGAAGCTCGCCTCGTCCGCACGAGTCAGGAGCCAAACTCGCCTGCAAACAGCAAGCTCGCCAAACTCGCCAGAGTACTTGGCAGCCACTATATCACGTACATGGATGGGCCTTCCTATTTTTCACGACGTGAAGGGAAGGAGTACAGTACTCTGAGCCCATCAAGTAGCCGCTCATAGTACGAAGTTATTGCAGATCAAAGGACTAATATTTAATATCCATTTTCATTTGCGGCTTGCTACCCATGCAAAGGGCATTTGTGTCATTAACAGTGTTGGATATTTTGTTGGAGAAAAGACAATTTTGCCTTGATGAATAGTCCCACATAGAATAGTGTTATGAATAAAATTAAAATGTGTGTAACGGCTATATATTATGGGGAACGTTACGAAAATTTATGACGAACGTTACCGTATTAATTGTTGGAATTATAATGACTTTCTCAACCCTATATATACACCCCTTATTCACTTTCAGAAAATATATAGAAACAATTTTCTTTTCTTCCTCTTCTCTCCTCTGTATAATATTTTCGTTCATATGTTAGTATTATTTTTGGGCAACCGTTCTTCGTCTGAGCTGAACCTCTGTTCTCTCGCCAGAGTACAGAGGCTGGCAACTTCCGAGAATTTTTACTGCTAGGGGAGAGATGAACATCTACATTAGGGCGATAGGCGGATCCTCATTCTTCTAGGGTAGTGTTTACACGACTACTCCCGATCAGGCCAGACTTTCTTATTATTTTATTTCGGATTTATTTTACATGCTATAATTTTATTTGATATTTTCCAACAATCTAGAAGATTGAGCAATTATAGCTGTTAATTATTAAATCCAAAATAATTATAATTCATAATTATGTGTTACTTTAAATAAAAAAATTAAGTAACAGTTATTGTTTACTAGTTATTGTTCACACAGATTTTTGTTATTGTTCATTACTATAACATTACAATCGCATATAATCTCCTCATTATGTGTTCAGTTTGGGACTATTGTTATCTACCTTATCTTGCTAGAAGCATTCAATTCCTGGCATTATATTATTATGCGTGCACTTTCATACCTTACAAATGGAAGGATAATTTCAGAAACATCCAGTTAATATTTACCATCTGCCTTCTTAATCAGAATTTCTGGTGATTGTCATGTGCTTAAAAATTTATGAAAATCATTTGTGCCTTTGGTTTTTCTGTTACATACATAAAAAAATTTAGTAATAACAAAAAATATTAATAGTTACTTTAACTGTATATCCCAAAAAAATTAATAGTTACTGTCCAGTTTATTAATATATATATATATATATATATATATATAATAATAGTATATAATTACTGTTCATTCTGGTAAATACTTTTACTGATCATTATTGTTCATAAGTTATTGTTTACCAAAAATGCAGTTATTGTTAATTACTGTTAATCTGTTACTGTTTGTCAAAAAAAATCTGGGATTACTATTCATCCAAAATAACTTTAAATCTATAATTAATTGCTTTAATTATTATTAATTATTGTATTTATTTAATTGTTTTTAATTAAGTTGTAATTAATTACTGCTAACTAATTTTAACAGATAACTACAATTAATTGTATCTTGTAATTGATTATATTTAGTTGTTGTTTTAAATATTAAAAAAATATTACTACTTTTGGTGGAAAAAGGAAAATTTCTGTCTCATTTCACTTTACATGGGAAGTACCTATTTGCATACCATAAAATGGTTGAATAATGACTCGTTCTTAATTTGATAATTGTTATAATTCCACATGAAACATTTTATATTCAAGCATGAATAAGAGGATCGGAATTATGAGAATAATTCATATGCATAAATTTAAATTTGGAAGGTCTCTTTTGTAGGAAACCAATTTAAAATTTGAAGGTCTCCTTTGTAGGCAACAAATTTGCAACCTCTTATAATACGAGAATTTAAAATTTATGCATATGAAATATGAAATATGAAATATGAAATATACTTTAAGATATGAAATCATATTATAAGATTCTCTTGAATGCGTTGCATGTAACTATTAGTAATTTCCTTTATGTATGTGCATATGCATGCATGTAAAGATATAACTGTAGTATTTTAGTTCCACATTAGTTTGAAATGTTCAGATATTAAGGGTAAATTCTAACCCTATGCAGTTACATCTTCAGACATAGACTACGATCATTTATGATAATAAACCATGATCTTTTATGCTAATATATTTTGATATTCTATCATTTTAATTGTGACTAGAAAGATTAATTTTTATAGCTCTTTATTTGACTACATGTATAATGTTTTCTCTTGAGATTTCAGGAAATGATTAGAGTTGATATAAATATGTTCTGTCAACTAGTATGCCTAGTTACAGGAGATGTGATGAATCAATGTCCTGGAAAATCAAATCAATAGGTATATCTTATAACTTTTATCAATATGATGAATAAAAGTTATATTAAAATTAGTCCATCAAATAATTAAATTGCTATTAGGTTCCCTTATTCTTATAATGAAAGATTGATTTGAAAAATAACTTAAACAAGAAGGGGACCTAATGTCAAACAATATGAACGACTAATTATAAAATAACTTGATAAATATATAAAACGCTTGTTAGGCAAAGTTGTAAAGTCTAAAAAGAATCTTGCTGACCCATTAACAAAGGGTCTATCCAGGAGTGTGGTTCTGGATTCATCGAGGGAGATGTGGTTAAGCCCATAGATGAGGTTACTAACAGTGGAAACTCAACCCTTATTTGAAGACGTAGTCTCAATGTTGGTTCAATATGGTAGAAACAAGATGGACTAGTGACACTCGTGTGGAGCATCGACCTAGATATATTTATATATCATTATAGTAGCATGTGCTACTTCCCCTTCTCTATGATGATGATACTCTTATGATACACCTAGTTAGGCTGAGTTTTACTCTTAATAAGTCCAACGCGTGTATTGCGAAGGGTATGATATCCAGCTGTAGTACCCTTGGAGGACTTACCTACGTGAGAGGAACCGTGATGATCACGATTAAAGGGGGGTCTGGGCTAACCCCTAAAAACTCTCATGAGTCGGTTACTGTGAGCATGACCTTTAACGCTCAACCCACTTTATTCAATAGATGAAGACGTATTGTGTGTGTTTTCGTCAATATCTGATATAAGGGGCCTAATTCATGGTCTAGTCCATTATGTCCCTCAGGTGGCGATGAGCTCACTAAGAAAAGGATCAAAGACGAAAGCTACCTCTCCCGAAATCATGATATGAAAGGTTGCCCAACCTATATTTGTTTTATGATTTATTGCTTTATTTATTGATTTTGAGTTTTTAGTCAATATTACCTTTGGGGGGGGGGGGTTTGGGGGGGGGGGGACTGTTGGATATTTTGTTGGAGAAAAGATAATTTTACCTTCATGAATAGTCCCATATGGAATAGTGTTATGAATAAAATTAAAACGTGCGTAACAGCTATACACCCCTTATTCACTTTCGGAAAATATATAGAAACAAATTTCTCTTCTTCCTCTTCTCTCCTCTGCATAATATTTTCATTCATATGTTGATGTTATTTTTGGGCAACCATTCTTCGTCTGAGCTGAAGCTCTGTTCTCTCGCCTGAGTACAGAGGTCGGCCGCTTTCGGGGGTTTTACCGTTAGGAGAGAGAGGATAATCTGCGCCAGGGTGATAGGCATGTCCTTAAATCTTCTAGGACAGTGTATACACGACTGCTCCTGACCAGATCAGACTTTCTTATTATTTTATTTCGGATTTATTTTACATGCTATAATTTTATTTGATATTTTTCCCAACAAACAGCACAAATGGTTTTAGTTTATGTAGGAGCAAAATGATAACAATGCCAAGGATCAGACTCTAGACACGAGTGAAGGAATGTGGATTCCTGCCAATTGAGCTGAACTGTCATCCAATTTATTTAGTATGATTTTTTACTTTTGGCACCACAATCAAAGCATTACATGACAAACGAAAACATAGGGCGACTCTTAGCCTCTTCTTATATAGGAAGTGACGATATCAGAAAACAACTTTGATGGTCACCTTGCGGCAGGCCCCTTCGCTCCTTTCGACTACTCTTTTTTGTTTCTAAGAGGCTCACCAAACATAGCCTAAAGATCCAGCCTTTTCACGTTCATAGCGGAGATCTTATTCCACCGCTTATCTTTATTGAGTGCGTCAGTTTCTAGATTAAATCCTCCACGTGGCTGCTATCCATTGCCACCAAGGGTCCGTCTGGATTTGGTATTTTGAAGGGAAAAGGGAAAGGAAAGCTGTCAATTTGTCAGTTTTTTGGCAACTTTTCCTCAAAACCGCCTCTTATGATTTTGAAGGAAAGCTACCAAAAAACTGACAAATTGACAGCTTTCTCTCATTTTTCCTTCAAAATACCCGATCCAAACAGTCCCTACGGCTTTTATAGCTGAGTCAGAAGTTTGATTTGTTTGTAGGTAGCAAGTGGTCACTGGCCGGTTGAATTTTTTTTAACCAAATGTCAATTGGAAAAATGACAGAGAAGAAAGTTTGAACACGCATATTGTGAGCCCAAGTTTATCAAAATAATTAAATATTTTGATTCTTCTGGCTTAGTTAATGGGTCATTATCACAGCCAAGAGGAAAGCTACGTTTATTAGTCTAATACATAAATAGTCAAGCGGTTCTATATTCAATTGTGTTAGAAGATATCATCGGCTCTATTTTTTAAGTGTTAAAAAAAAGGAAAAAATGTGTCCAGGTCCTAAAATGAGAAAGTTCATGTGACCCGTCCCTTTGTATTTTAGCACACGTGATTCAGCCTTAAAAAGTGCCAATTAATATTTCATGGCCCATCCACGTCAGCAGTATAAAAAAAGAGATTGTATTTTGAAAAAAAAACCCGAAATTACCCCTCCACTTATCTTCCCCAGACGTTTGGTCCACAAAATACATGGAAAGTCACGCCCATTAATGCGATCTGATGGGAAAAAATAGAGAGAAATTTCCCACCCTTTTTAAAACTCTATCATAAGCAATAACTCATGTTAGTTCTAAGTTATTTAATGTTAGTTTTAAGTTATTTAATGTTAGTTCTAACTTATTTTATGTTAGTTCTAACTTAGTTCTATTTCATGTTAGAGCTAATGTTAAGTAGAACTAATATAAATACTTTAGGCTATTTGGTCTAGTGGTAAACCTTATTTTAAATTAGTTCTAACTTATTTTATGTTAGTTCTAACTTAGTTCTAATTCATGTTAGAGCTAACTTTAAGTAGAACTAATATGTTTATACCATGTTATAGTGGCTATGTTAGTTCTTGTTGAGCTTATGTTAGTTCTGGTGGTTCTCGTGTTAGTTCTAACTGATTTCATGTTAGTTCTACTTCCAGCTAGTGTTGTTCTAATATAATCGTTAGTTCTAGTGGCTATATTAGTTCTAGTTGAGCTCCTGTTAGAACTGACACGATACCTGTTAGAATTGATACTAGAGAAGCTAGAATTAACACATCATCAAGTAGAACTAATATGGCGTTTAGACCTAACAATTACGTTAGAACTAACGACTTAAATAAATTAGAACTAACACGATACCAGTTAGAACTAACACTGGAGAAGCTAGCACTAACACATCATTAAGTAGAACTAACATGACGTTTAGACCCAACAATTATGTAGAACTAACGACTTAAATAAATTACAACTAACACGATATCTGTTAGAACTAACACTAGAGAAGGTAGAACTAACACGACATAAATTAGAACTAACATCGCGTTTAGACCCAACACTTACGCTAGAACTAACGTATTAAATAAATTAGAACTAACACGATACCAAATAGAACTAACACTAGAGAAGCTAGAACTAACATATCATCAAGTAGAACTAACATGGTGTTTAGACCAACAAGTACGCTAGAAATAACGCATTACATAAATTAGAGCTAACACGATACAAGTTAGAACTAACACTGGAGAAGGTAGAACTAATATAGCATAAATTAGAACTAACATGACGTTTAGACCCAACACTTACGCTAGGAATATCACATTAAATAAATTAGAGCTAACATGATACCTGTTAGAACTGACACTGGAGAAGCTAGAACTAACACATAATCAAGTAGAACTAACATGACGTTTAGAACCAACAATTACGCTAGAACTAACGACTTAAATAAATTAGAACTAACACGATATTTGTTAGAACTAACACTGGAGAAGCTAGAACTAATATGGCATAAATTGAAACTAACATGACGTTTAAACCCAACATTTACGCTAGAACTAACGCATTAAATAAATTAGAACAAACACGAGCTGGTAAAAATTAGAACTAACATGAGCTGATAAAAATTAGAACTAACATGAGTTGTGATAGAACAAACATGAGCTAACTCTAATTATTTATGCCATTTTTTAAATTCTATCATGAGCTAACTCATGTTAGTTCTAACTTATTTCAAGTTAGTTCTAACTTATTTCATGTTAGTTCTAACTTATTTCATGTTAGTTCTAATGACAAGTAAGAGCTAACTTTAAGTGGAACTAACATTAATACTTTGGCTACTTGGTCTAGTGGTAAAGCTTGGTAATTTAGAGAGGAGGTCAAGAGTTCAAACCCCTACACATATAATATATATTTAAAAGTCTTTGATTGGGCCTTGGGCCTTGGGCCTCTTAGGCTCTTTGTTAGTTCTAACTAATTTTATGTTGGTTCCAACTTGCTCTTTGTTAGTTCTAACTCAATTAAAGTTAGTTCTAACTCAATTAAAGTTAGTTCTAACTTGCTCTTTGTTAGTTCTAATTTGCTCTTTGTTAGTTTTAACTTGCTCTTTGTTAGTTCTAACTCACTTAAAGTTAGTTCTAACTTGCTTTTTATTAGTTCTAACTCACTTCATGTTAGTTCTAGTTCTAATTCATGTTAGTTCTAACTCGTTCTTTGTCTAACCCACTGCATGTTAGTTCTAGTTCTAATTCATGTTAGTTCTAACCCACTGCATGTTAGTTCTAGTTCTAATTCATGTTAATTCTAACCCACTGCATGTTAGTTCTAGTTCTAATTCATGTTAGTTCTAACCCACTGCATGTTAGTTCTAGTTCTAATTCATGTTAGTTCTAACCCACTGCATGTTAGTTCTAGTTCTAATTCATGTTAGTTTTAGGCTCTTGACTGCATGTTAGTTCTAGTTCTAATTCATGTTAGTTTTAGGCTCTTGTGCTCTTTGTTAGTTCTAACTCTTTTTATGTTGATTGTAACTCACTTCATGTTAGTTCTATTTCTAATTCATATAGTTACTTTCACCAACATAAAATCTATAGACAATTGGGAGTACACAAGCTCATACATGATATAGTTACTTTCACCATCCTTCTCAAGGGAATGACTGTGCAATGAATGTTGAAGGAAGCAGCAATAATTTTCTTTCAAATACTAAAGAGGGGATTTATGCCAGATGCCGTAGCATACTGCAGTTTGGTCGATTGCTTGTGAACTTTATAGAATGATGCTTAAAAATGGTGTTCATCCTGATATTGTTGTTTATAATGTTCTCATAAAGAAGGTAGAACGGACAGAACTAACATGACAGCGAATAGAACTAACGTAGGAGATAACAGAACTATCATGAAAATGGGTAGAACTAACGTAAGAAATGACAGAACTAACATGAAAGCTGGTAGAACTAACAGTCCAGTCCTTAGAACTAACAGTCCAGCCTTTAGAACTAACAGTTCAGCCCTTAGAACTAACATTCCAGCCCTTAGAACTAACATGACAGCCCTTAGAAGTAACATTCATAGTTCTAATTTTCCTTGTCCCCCCTTTCAAATTCACAGGTTCTTAGATTCTTTAGTCGACTTTTAATCACATTGTCTTTAATTTTTAGCTAAATGTCGATATGCCTGAAGATTCAATGTGAGATTTTGAAAATTTCTGCTGTTAATCTCTTATACAGAACTCTGTCAATCACCAAATCACACAAGAAAAAGGCATTAAAGGAAAACCCAAACCGCTGTTCAAGAATCCAAGGAGATCCCATTTCAATTAAATGAAAGAGAAAAACTACAAAAACCCAATATCGATTCCCTTCATAAATTACAAGAAAACAAGAGCACTATCTTGATTAAGACATTGATTTGGGTAAAGATATTCCGTAACTTAGAAAGGGGAGAACAACGATGCATCGGACCAAAGCTCCGGGCTCCGTCAGCTCGCGAGTCCCACCGGACCATGTTCCGTGTTTGTCATTGAACCCGCATTCACGAGCTGTTTCCAAGATGACTCACCGACCTTCGACTCCATGACCACCGTCCTCGCCTTCGTCTTCCACGATCTCCCCAGAGTCTGATCATTTTTAGTGGCCATGACGGAAGTAAGAGAGAAGGAGAAGTTGAGAGATAGAGGGGGGAGAGAGAGAGAGAGAGAGAGAGAGAGAGAGAGAGAGAGAGAGAGATGAGGTTAAAGGGATGGACGCAGTTACCAAGCTCAATCAAATCAAAGGGTAAATTTGTAACTTTTGTTGGGCTTTTCTTAGGGTCCGATACTTTGGGGCCTTAACACAAATATAGTATGTATTTAGGGCTTATACACATGAGTCAGAATACAAGGGGACGGGTCACATGAACTTTCTACTTTTGGGGCCTAGATACATTTTTCCCTAAAAAAAAGGAAAGAAGAAGAAGAAGAAATTTCAGAAAAATACTTTGTTTTCTAATCTGAGAATTATTAGATCTCAGTAATAAAAAAAAGGTATTTATGGTGACAAAGGAAGAAAAAAAATAAAAAATTGTTTTATTATTTTACTTTTCTACAACGATAACTAGTTAAATCATTATTCTATTAAACGTCAAGCTAGCAAGTTGCGTTGATAATTTTTTCTCCAAAATTTAGATAATTAGTAAACTAAAATAATCTTTTAAAAGTAGGAAATTTTAGTGAGATACGATCGTATCTGCTGATTTGATAATGTAGGTTGGGTTATTTAAAAAACAATTATTGAACAGGGTTAGAAATATATTAAAGTAAACAAAATAAATACTTGATCAGACCCTAAAAAATTTAAAACTAAACTAGAAACTGCAAATAGACACCTTGAAAAATTCAGAACACTTACAAAAAACACACTAAAAAAGCTGAATAATTACAAAAAAAACAAAAAACTAAAACTAGAAAAAACACCCTCAAAAATAAAAATTACAAAAAACTCAATGAAGATTTGGAAACGTATAACCAGTCCCTACAAGTATGCAAATTACAAAATTGCCCTAAAAGTATCAAAAATTACAAAAAGCACCCATAGAGTATGAAATTGCAAAAACACCTTTTTAAATTTGCAGAAAACGCCCTAACTTTTCAAAAACTACAAAAAACATCCTAGGATTTTGGAATTTATAAACGACAAATGGAAATATATGGAAATTAAAACAAGCATCCTGATGATTTTAAAATTTACAAAAAACATCTTAAAAATTTGAAATTTATTAAAGCACACTCAAAAATAAAAATTATGAAAAATACCTTAAAAATTTGGGAAAAATGTTTCTGGGCCCCAAAAAAATTAAAAGAGATGTGTTCCAGACCCCCCTTGTTTTTCCCTTGTGTTTCAGCCCTTTCACACTCTCCCAGAAATTTTTTTCCCGAAATTACCCTTCCCCTCTTCTTCTTCATCTTCTCCTCCGCCTCCTCTCCCCTCTATTCTTCTTCTTTTTCTCCTGCGCCTCCTCTCCCCTCTCTCTTCTCTCCTCATCTCCGCTAACTGCTCCTCTCCCTTCTCTCTTCTCTCCTCTTCTTCTTCTTCTCCAGATATCAGAGGGACCCAGAAACATTTTTCCCTTTTATCTTTATTATTTTCATGTAAAGTCCAAATATCAGAGGTTCCTAAGGGGTCTCCAGCAAATTGTAGCTTTGCAGTTGTGAAAATGGATTAGATTTGCCTAGATATGTATATATGCATAAAAAATTGATGAAGCTGGAGCCTGACTTTGAGAGTTTGCTCTTTTGCCCGAACTGCAGAAACCTATTGCACTTCATGAAGGAATGATTTCAGGGTACGTGACTTTGTTCTGAAACAATTTAATTGGAAAACTTCAGTTGTTCGACAGTTTGTTCATGGAGAATTCAGGAGCTCCAGCACAACCAGCCCAAGGGATGGCCTCGAATTCCGCTGATCACCAGGTAAATTTTTTCTTCCTTAATTGATTTAACATGGTTGAGCGAATGCATGAATTATATCAAATCGATTGGAAGGAACTTGGTAGTTTCATCTAAAGAGAAGGATGACGAGGATTGTGAATATGAGATGATTTGGGATGAAGAGGGATATTGGCTCGATTTGGAAAGATATTTGATTGGTCTTTGAAGCCCAAACTGATGGGGATTGCTTGCACACAAGGTGTTTGATATAATATCTCGGTGAGAAGAAATGGTTTTATTGGAAAGAATGGTTCAATCTCAAACGTGTGTTATAATTTTTATGGTTGTGGAATGTCGAAGCATCCTCCAGTGACTACTACTCAATTCTAAGATTGTTGTACTGATGATCTTTATGTTGCATCCAGAATTGCTTGTAACGTGTTATGTTTCATTGTTTAGTTGATATGTGTTCTTATGGTTTGGTTGTACTTAGATTAAAATTTAATGAAATGTATTGTGTCTATTTAGTGATCAATTTTGGTGTAATTTGTTACGATTGTATGTGAAATGTATTATGGCTGTCATGTGAATATGTACAACTTCATTCAAATAGAACTTGATGTGCATAATAAACTGAAGATTATATATAAATTATGTTTATCAAAACCTGAATATTATGATACATAATATGTACATAATCTTGAGGTTATTGTGTACATAATAATATATACAAATCATGTACATAATCTTCAAGTTACAATACACTATTAAATCTCATTATATATAAGCTTCACCATTCTACCAATCTGAAGAAGATAGAATGGTGAAGCTTCTTCAGATTGCATTAAAGTGCATATACAAATCTGCCGATGCTCGACCAACTATGAGTCAAGTTGCCGAGATGATACATTCATTGAAGGAAGAAGATGATAGATCTGTTGTGTCTGAAATTGATTCAAGAGATGCTTAAAATTGGGGAGTTTGTTTTTATAATGTCCTGGAATTTATGTATATGTTCCGTTTGACTATTATCATTTGCTAGTGTATATGTGTTGGTCACATATGAGGAGGTGGAAAACATTGTTTATTTGTTACACTGATGACATAGGTGATATTAGTCCAAATGGTGCTTTCAAGCTCAAATTTAATCCTAGTATGTTGACTTAGTTAACATACTAGGATGAAAGTTAACACGTTCTGCCAAAAGTCAACATAGAACTATTATAGTTAACATTTTCCCCTTTCTTTCTCCTGTTTTTATTTTTCCCTTTTGTTTTTCTACTAGTTTTTCTGCCAAAGATATACAAGAACTCAATAATCTTAACATGTAACTATTATAGCTTTAATTCAATATCTTATGATGAAAATTAACATGTAATAGTAAATGTTAACATATTATGATGAAAGTTAACTTGTTCAGCTGAAATTTAGCATGTTATGATGAACGTTAACATGGTTAGTTGAAACTTAACATGATATGAGTACACACTTCATGCAAATCAGTGCTAGGTTTTGTCAAATTTCAACTTGAAAGTGCCATTTGGACTAGCAACACAGAGATGACCCATCATTATTTGAAATAATGCAATTAGTGTCTCTACCACATTCCATTAATGAAAATATGTGACAAGAATCTATTTAATTTCTAATGTCAAGGAGACCATGAAACAAGAAATCAACAAGAAATAGACATCCTCATTTATTAAATTTGAGTTTGAAAGCACCATTTGGACTAATATCACCTATGTCATCAGTGTAACAAATAAACAATGTTTTCCACCTCCTCATATGTGACCAACACATATACACTAGCAAATAATAATAGTCAAACGGAACATATACATAAATTTCAGGACATTATAAAAACAGACTCCCCAATTTTAAGCATCTCTTGAATCAATTTCAGACACAACAGACCTATCCTCTTCTTCCTTCAATGAATGTATCATCTCGGCAACTTGGCTCATAGTTGGTCGAGCATCGGTAGATTTGTATATGCACTTCAATGCAATCTGAAGAAGCTTCACCATTCTATCTTCATGCACTCCTTCATAGAGCATTCCCTTATCAAAATTAAACTTCAACTGTCCATTCCTCTTTCACCACAAAATGCACTCACTAAGACAAATCAAAACTATTATTCTGAACAACTAATCATCTCTGGGTTTTCACCTGCATAGATTTTTTTATCAGTCTCAAATCTTGTTTAATTCCATCAAATTATAACACACGCCTGAGATTGAGCCATTCTCTCCAATAAAACCATTTCTTCTCACCAATGCATTATATCAAACACCTTGTGTGCAAGAAATCTCACCAGGCATCTGCTTGCAAGAAATCAAGATAAAGAACAGATCCACATTAAATCCTCAATACATTGACATAATTCAACATCAAAACACTCAATTTAATCACAAATCGAACAAGGAAGCCCAAAATCCAATACAATGAACTTAAAAACCCAATCAAATTCAAAAACTCCAACTCAAGCTCAATTAATAAAGATTGTACCTTGTGTGCAAGCAATCTCCATCAGGTTGGGCTTCAAAGACCAATCGAAGGTCTTCCCAAATCAATTAAGCAGAGGGATATTGACGGAGGAGGCGGAGGAGGTCGGGGACGGGGCCCGGGGAGGGGGGAAGGGAGGACGGGTGGGGGGTGTGGGCAAGGGTCTGGAGAAGAAGAGGAGGAGAAGAAGAAAAAGGGAGGGGAGAGGAGGCAGAGGAGAAGAAGAAGAAGAGGGGAAGGGTAATTTCGGAAAAAAAATTCTGGGAGATTGTGAAAGGGCTGAAACACAAGGGAAAAACAAGAGGGGGCTGGGACACATCTGTTTTAATTTTTTGGGGCCCAGAAACATTTTTCCCTAAAAATTTTAAAGTTAAAAACAACAAGTTGAAAAATGGAAAATTACCAGAAACACCAACAATATTTCGAATTTATAGACACACCTTGAAAATTTATAATAAATACGCTAAGAATACCAAAAAAAAAATCATGAAAGCTTCAAAACACCATATATGTTTCAAAACATATGACACTCGAATCTAGAAATTTGAAGCATTCCAAGAAAATTTTGACATTTACAAAGGTACATATGGACACTTCAAATTTACAAAAAACGTTCACAAAATTTTGAAGTTTACAAAAAAAACCCTACAAAGTTAAACCTTGTAAATAGCACATTGGAAATAAGGAAATTACAAGTAGCCTCTAGAAAATCTAAAACTTTGCAAAAAAAACACTGTAAGTTTTAAAATTACAAAAAACATTCTCACTAAATTAGAAATTTATAAAAATGCCCCAAAAATTTAAGAACTTACATGAAGCACACTAGAAATGGTGAATTATACAAGCATCTCCATCAAAATGTTAGGGTTTTTTTTGTAATTTTGAATTTTAGAGGTAATCTTTTTTTGTACTTTTTGAAAGTTTCTCATTTTTTGTATATCAAAATTTGTGAATGCTTGTAATTTCTAGAGTTTTATTATGCTTTACGTACGTTTTTAAATTTGTGAGTTATTTTTCATAAATTTCAAATTTATGAGGGTTTTATCTAAAATTTTTGAAACTTTCGGAGTTTTTTTTGCAAAGTTTCAGATTCTTCAAAGGCTGCTTGTAAATTTCCCTATTTTCAGTGTGCTATTTTTAAGTTTTAAATATTTGGCTGTTTTTTAAAGTTCAAAATTTTTAGGATGTTTTTTCTACTAGTGTGCTTTTTGTTAGTATCAAAAATTTTCGTGGGCTACTTCTAATTTTCCAGATTTACTGTGTGCTTTGTACATTTTGGAAATTTCAGAATGTTTCTCATTAGTTTCTAATTTTGAGGGAATTTTTTTATAAAATTTTAAACTTTTTGGGGTATTTATTGCAAATTTCAAAATTTTTGAGGCATTTGTAGTGTGTTTTTAATTTAAAAAATTTCAAGGTGTTTTTTGTCGCTCCTGTTTCTTTAGGCTGTTCTCCGTTATTTTCGTAAGAAGGGGCGTAAGAAAGTCTAAATATATACATTTATATACATGTGGTGTCACATGATTTGAGGGACTTATGACCAATTCCAAAGATTTAAGTGACTGACATGGAATTATTGAAGATCTGAGGGACTATTAGCTAAATAATTTTGTGTTGAACCAATTCCAAAGATTTATAATTGAAAACCACTAACCTCTTTTTGTAATGAACCAAATCAAGCAAATCCACGCACACACCCTCCGCCAAGGCACACTCTCCCTCCAACTCCTCATTCAAAAACTCCTCAACCTCCACCCTCCAAACCTCTCTTACTCCCACTCTCTCCTCCTCAACTCCCCCTCCACCTCCTCTTTCCCCTTCAACAAGCTCCTCCAATCCTACTCCCGCCATGGCCCCTTCTCCCAAGCCCTCTCCCTCTTCACCCAAATCCCCTCCCCAAACCTCCACTCCTTCACCTTCCTCTTCTCTGCCTGCGCCTCCTTCCTCCGTCCCCTCGCTGGCCAATCCCTCCATGCCCACCTCATCAAACTCGGTTTCCCCTTAGACCCGTTTGTCGCCACCTCAATCATTGACATGTACTCCAAAACCGGTCTCCTCCAACATGCCCACAACCTCTTCGATGAAATCCCCCAGCGGGACACCGCCTCGTGGAACTCGCTCATTGGCGGGTACGCGAGAAATGGTAATATGGGCATCGCCCGGGATTTGTTTGATGCGATGCCGACAAGGAATGTTGTTTCGTGGACGACGATGGTTTCAGGATATGCGCAGAATGGGCTATATCTGGAGGCGGTGGAGGTGTTTTTGAAAATGTGGAGGGAGGAAGGGGAGGTGATGCCGAATGCGGTGACGGTGGCGAGCGTGCTCCCGGCTTGTGCGAATGTGGGGGCACTGGGTTTGGGGATGAGTGTTGATGAGTATGCGAGGAGGGAGGGGTTGATTGAGAATGTGTTTGTGAGGAATGCGCTTGTGGAGATGTATGGCAAGTGCGGGAGTATCGAGAGGGCGAGGAGGGTGTTTGAGGAAATGGGGAGGAGTGGGAGGAGGAATTTGTGCACGTGGAATTCGATGATTATGGGGTTGGCAGTGCATGGGAGGGCGGGAGAGGCACTAGAGCTCTTCGATGAGATGAGAGTATGTTAGCTGTATGTTGTCTTCAATCTCTTATAGCTGTAACTACAAATCAAATAGGGTATATTGCAGATAGAAACCCCGTAATGTCGATATTTTGAATATACTATCCCTCTAGTTTTATTTTTAAAGATAAAACCTGTGAGTAAGGGCTGTCTGACTCTATAACCTGCAGGAGGAGCTCTATTTGTCAAAAGGTAAATTTCTCTTTTTCAAATAAAAAAATTACAAAAAAAAATCTCTGATGGTAAGAGAGTAAAGAAGTTCAACCAAGGGGTCTACCTGCAAAAATAAAATTAGATGCGTAGTAAGTTTAGAATAGCGATATTGCAGGGGGTCTATCCGCATGTTGCCCTATTTTGACAACGTTGATGAATAAAATTGCCATGCATCGACAAATCATAAAATTTGTTGTGTCTGTTATTTTAATTTCTCTCTAGTCGAATCAGTTCATTCTTCCTATAATTGATCACATTTGCATTCAACAACAGGCAAGAGGATTCACACCTGACGATATCACATTCGTCGGCGTTCTTCTAGCATGCACTCACGGAGGACTCGTACACCAAGGACAGAACTTCTTCAAATCAATGGAAAAGGACTTCTCAATAACACCCAAACTCGAACACTATGGTTGCATGGTCGATCTCTTAGGACGCGCTGGACTTTTAAACGAAGCATATAACCTCATCAAAACAATGCCAATGGAACCGGACTCAGTCATATGGGGAGCTCTGCTTGGAGCTTGCAGTTTCCATGGAGAAATCAAGTTGGCAGAAATAGCAGCTGAGTTTCTCTTCAAGCTTGAGCCATGGAATACAGGGAACCATGTGATTCTTTCGAATATATACGCTTCATCAGGGAAGTGGAATTCTGTTGCTGAAGCTTGGAGACTGATGAGGGGTAAGCAACAGAAGAAGGCAGCTGGTTATAGCATTATTGAGTTAGACGGGATCATGCATAAGTTTCTTGTGGAGGATAAATCACATCCAGAGTATAGGGATATTTATTTGTTGTTGAGTGAGTTGATGTTTATCATGCGAAGGCAAGTTGATGATGAGTTCAACTTGGATTGTGGAGATTGAGAGCTATGACTAGGTGTCGTTGAAAGGGATTCAAGCTAAGGCAATGTATCGGCAATGGGGAGTCAAATTCTAACTTGTGCTCTGAGAATCATCGGAGTTCTCAAACGGCGACGTGATGTTTATGGTCTTGTTTATGATCAAAAATTATTTTTGCATATGATTGGTTTCGTGCGAATACCATCATTGAGAAAGGAGAAAAGAGTGTAAAATATTTTCTCTATAATGCTCTGAGTTGGAGAACTTGAAGATCTTCAAGATATTCCCACCTGAAATTAATGGCACCGGAGATATTTTTCCCTTTCTTATTCCTAACCCCTATTATTTCTCTTTCTAATTAGTTTATTCTATTAATTTAAGCATGAGTAAGTGTAACTTGAAAAAGATTATTCACCTCAATATGCTCAAAAGATGATAATATTTACTATTTTCTTTTGATATACTTTTTTCCCTCTCTTAGTGTTGACTGTTGCATGTTGTTTTCATGCTCAAGCATTGTTTAGTATAAAATGAAAAAGCAATGTCAAACGTATAAAGAAGTGGTTGAGCATACATATTAGAAGATAATCATCTTTGCTTCTAACTTTTAGCAGCAAGCAATAAGACCAATCCGTCAAGCCTCAAAGAATTTAAAACATAACGTTGTTCACATTCAGATGGCCACCATCTCTGTGATGCAGACATAGTTTTAAGACATCAGGGGATAATTTTTTTTACAGCTTCTAGAAATTGAAACAAGACATGATTCAACAAAAACACAGAGTTGCTTCTTCACTCAACTAAGTAAAGCCTCTCGTCGCACCTCACAAACATCATGACACATCAACAGGAGCCGAAAACAGAACAAATGTATCAGATATACAATTTTTGCAAACGCTTACACCTGCTATTAGCAAACTATTACAAAAGAAGGCGACCCTTCTTCCCTTTCTCCATCATTTTCACTAGCGGTATTCTCGCAGGCCATCGCATTAGCTAGCAAGAGCTTGTCAGCTTGCATCCTTTTATCGCTTCCAATATGGACAGAATGAGTAAGTTGCAATGGTTTTTTCCATTACCTGTCATTGACAAAAATTAAATAAAATTAGATATCGCCATTAAATAAGCACCCTCAAAGACAACTTCAGCTAGAGTGGGGTGCCTGATGTACTTTGTGGCAGGCAAGTTCTCCTCTGATTCTGGGTAAGTGATGAAGTCTGCAGTTTGGTGAAACAAATAATAGGAATACATCACAGCCCCATAACGTAGCATATCCATACCGCATAATTAGTGTAAAAGGCAAATAGGTGTGGACCTATACTATCCTGCAGCAAATTTAATTCTCTTTACTTTCAGTCTAAAGTTTCCAAAAAATCTGCTTAAGATACAATTCGTAAGTAGGAAAGTGAATGATGAAGATTGCATTTATGATGTCCATGATGCAGGAAAATGCAAACCAACAAATATATATGGGGGCCTAAGCACTCAGAACCTGCAGAATGAGTCTGGAAATTTTCACTTTCATTTCGAAAGTTTCGTTGAGAATTACCAGTTTGAACTGTCTTATAACTTTCAATATCCCAGCTTTTAGTTTCTCATCTGCATTGCCTGGGTTAGCAAAAATAACACCACAAGTTCGAAAATCAATTCAACAGATGGAGTGAACAAATACAAAGCGGAACCTATTCTCCCCAACAAAATACTGTGAAAACGGCGAAGGAATTGTGTAAAACGTGAAGAATAACCCAAAACAGACTCCACCACACCCTGGTGTGGTGTCTGCCATGGGTGTGGTAGAATCTGTCCTGCACCACACCCTCTGCCACACCCATGGTGCAGGGTGTGGCAGACTCGTTTTTTAGAATCATCATTTGTTTGGGAATCCTCCTTTGTTTGGGATTGTGTTTTATTATAAATAGGACCACGTTTTTAGGGTTTCTCAAGGAGAAAAAAAGGAGAGAATTAGCATTGTTTTGAGCACTTTGAGAGGGAGATATTGTGAGGGAGTTGAGAGCTTTGGTTAGAGTTATATTTGAGTGATTTTGTGAGTTGTAACTCGTTGTATTTCTCCTCCATATAGTGAAATCTCCCCATCCTCTCCCCATGGACGTAGGCAAGTTGCCGAACCACGTATATCTCTGTGTTTGGTTTGATTTGTCGTAATTGGCTTGATTTGTGCAAGTGTGTGGCTTTCTTCTTCCGTGATCTCAAGTTCGTTGTGTGTGCGTGCAACGCTTCCGCATAGGCACGCGACAAGTGGTATCAGAGCTCAGATTTCAGATCTAGGGTTTTGGATTAGGTGGAGGAAGATTCAGTTGGAAGCTTGGTTCTTGGAGTTCTAGGCTTTGGTGGAGTTAGGGTTTGAAGTTACCGTTGAAGATCTCGCTTTCCTTGTGTGGTTAGGAGTTCTATTTGGAATCCAATCTAGGGTTCAGTTGGGTAATTTCTTATTCCTTTCAAAGTTTGAATCTTTCCTTATAATTTGGAAATTGTGATTGTGGGTGAAAAAGTTGGTGAAAGCAGCAAGATGACAGGCACAGTTCAAGTGGGTTTTCAGAATACTAAGATTAGTGTAGTGAAATATGACGGCAAGATCAATTTTGGTTTGTGGATGAGCGACGTACAAGATGCGCTCAATGCTCAAAATCTGGAGGAGACCATCATGATCGATGTGAGGCCACCTAAATATGAAGAGGCGATATGGGAAAAGATGAATCGAAATGCTTGAGGGGTGATCAGGTCCTGTTTGGAACAGGAGCTGAAATACGATGTGATTGGGGTGACGTCTGCAATGAAGATGTGGGAGATTTTCAACAACAAGTATCTCACGAAGAGTGTTGAGAACAGGTTGAACTTGCTGCGAAGATTATTCAGATTTCAGATGTCCAGAGGCACCTCGCTTGCGGCTCATGTGAACAACTACACTAAGTTGTTGTCAGACTTGGCGAACGTGGATGTGAAGATCACAGATGAGTACAAGGATATTATTCTTTTGGGCTCCTTACCAGATGAGGAGTATGATACCTTCGTGCTTATGTTGTTGAACGGTAGATCTTCTATCACTTATAGTGAAGTGACTAACGCATTGACGAACTATGATTTGAGGAGGAAGGATAAGGAGACTTCCCGCGCTAGTACTTCAGGAGAGGCCTTGTCGACGAGAGGTAGAAGCTCATATCAAAAAGGTGGAAATAGAGGGAGGTCAAAGTCAAGAGGTCGTCACCAGCTTGGAAAGAATCAATGTGCATTCTGCAAAGAGCAGGGACATTGGAAGAGAGACTGCCCGAAAGTCAAAGAAAAGGAGAATAGCAAGAATAAGGGCCCGAAGGCCAATGAGGTGAATGTTGCGAAAGGCGATGATTCCGATGATTCGAGCTTTTCTCTTTTGATTACTCCAGAGGAGAACCATTTGAATGCATCAGAGTGGATGCTTGATTCTGGCGCTACTTATCATGTGACTCCTAGGCGAGATTGGTTCTCATCATTTGAGAGACTCGACGGGGGTGTTGTTGTCATGAGAAATGATCAATCCTGTGACGTTTGTGGGATAGGTACTGTGAGGATTCGGATGCACGATGGAGTAGTCCGTGAGTTGAAGGAGGTGAGATTCGTTCCTCAACTTAAGAAGAATCTTATCTCAGTTGGGGCTTTGGAGGCAAAGGGATTCAGGGTGACCTTTGAGGATGCTGTAGCGAAGGTTACTAAGGGATCTTTGGTGGTGATGAAGGGAGTCCGCAGTCATAATTTATACTATCTGAAGGGGAGCACCGAGATTGGCCAGGTTGCTTTGGCTATTTCAGAGGCGGACATGAGCAGACTTTGGCATTACAGGTTAGGGCACATAGGAGAGAAGTCACTGCAGGCTTTGTGCAAGCAGGGGCTATTGAAGGGAGCCAAGAGTGAAAAGATTGAGTTCTGTGAGCACTGTGTTCTTGGCAAGAAGACAAAGGTGAAGTTCGGGACGACCATTTATAGGACGAGGGGCATCTTGGACTACGTGCATACAGATGTTTGGGGTCCCACCAAGACGGCATTGTTCGCGGGAAAATTCGTTGCTTTCTTTGTTATTGATTCCATTGTCATCTTGGTATGGATGCATTCCGTCGCTTGATGCGATTCGTCGATCTCGTCGCCTCGTTGGTTCGTCGGTTTATGCCGAGCTGAGCTAAGGGACCTATAAGCAATTTTATATGCCTACAGGCATCACTTGGTGGTCGACATTGGTTCGTCACGTTCGTTGATGACTATTCTAGGCGATGTTGGGTGTACACCATGAAGCATAAGAGTGAAGTCCTAGATTTGTTTGTGGAGTGGAAGAAGAGATTGGAACTGCAGACTGGGAGAAAGATCAAGACGTTGCGATCCGACAACGGCGGCGAGTATACCTCAGACCCCTTTCTGCAGCTATGTCGAGACGAGGGCATAGAGAGGCACTTCACAGTTAGTCATACACCGCAGCAGAATGGGGTGGCGGAGAGATTGAATCGGTCTTTGCTGGAGAAGATTTGATGTTTATTGGCGCATAGTGGTTTGGAGAAGATCTTTTGGGCTGAGGCACTTTCTCATGCGAGGCACCTCATTAATAGGCTGCCTTCATCTGCGATTGAGGGGAAGACCCCTATGGAGATGTGGTCGGGAGAGACAGCACATGACTATGACTAGCTTAAGGTATTTGGTTGCCCTGCATATTATCATGTTAGAACTGATAAGTTGGAACCTCGAGCTAGGAAGACCATATTTATAGGATTCAAGCGTGGTGTGAGTAGGGACGTCACATTCGATGAGGCTTCTATCTTGAAGCTTCCCAGCTCTCATCAGGTGGAGAGCGACCCGACAGAGGAGATTTCGCAGGTGGTGGAGATTGATGCAGCTCCACAGAGTCCAGATAGTGCAGTATCCATTAGAGTGCCGACTGAGGTGATGCCAGGCGAGCACGACGGTGATGCGAAGGATATGGGTACTCATGAGAAGGATCAGGGACCGACGGCTCAGGTTCAGGATTCTATTACGGCACGAAGACAGAGGAGAGACATACGGGATCAGGGACCGACGGCTCAGGTTCAGGATTCTATTACGGCACGAAGACAGAGGAGAGACATACGGGTGCCAGTACGGTATGCCGACACAGTTGTATATGCACTTCCGGTGGAGAGTATCGATGAGATGGTGCCTACTACATTCAGAGAGGCCGAGCAGAGTTCGGAGGCTGATTCGTGGCAGGTGGCTATGCAGGAGGAGATGGAGTCCCTTCATAAGAACGATACATGGGAGCTTGTTGAGCTTCCAAAGGGGCGGAAGGCGATTGGGTGTAAGTGGGTATACACGAAGAAGGAGGGCATTGATGGCACTCCAGTGAGATTCAAGGCTAGGTTGGTTGCGAAGGGCTCTGCACAGGAGGAAGGTATTGATTACAATGAGGTTTTCTCTCCGGTGGTGAAGCACTCTTCGATTTGGATTTTGCTAGCTTTGGTGGCACAGTATGGTTTGGAGTTAGATCAGTTGGATGTGAAGACGACGTTTCTTCATGGTGATCTTGATGAAGAAATATATATGACTCAGCCATTGGGATTCCGAGCTGCAGGGAAAGATAAGTTGGTTTGCAGGTTAAAGAAATCGCTATACGGTTTGAAACAGTCTCCTCGACAGTGGTATAGGCGATTCGATGGTTTTATGCTTGGTCATTCGTACACTCGGAGCCAGTTTGATCCTTGCGTGTATTTTCGCAAGTTGAGAGGAGGTGCGTATATTTATTTGTTGCTTTATGTCGATGACATGTTGGTTGCCTCTAGTTCCAGGTCAGCTATAGATGAGTTGAAAGTTCAGCTTTCGAATGAGTTTGAGATGAAGGACTTGGGCGAGGCGAAGCGCATTTTAGGGATGGAGATCGGCAGAGACAAGAAGAATGGCAGGATTTGTTTGACACAGGTGGCTTATTTGAAGAAGGTTCTACATCGATTCCATGTTAGCATGGATACGAAGCCAGTTGGTGTACCGTTGGGAGCCCATTTGAAACTTTTAGCTGGCCTTTCACCGAAGTCAGTTGAAGACCGTGAGTTGATGTCGAAGACTCCATATGCGAGCGCAGTTGGGAGCTTGATGTACGCGATGGTATGTACGAGGCCGGATTTGTCACAGGCGGTGAGCATGGTGTCGAGATACATGCACGATCCAGGAGTGGGTCATTGGGACGCCGTGAGATGGATTTTGAGGTATATTCGAGGTACGCTCAATGTTGGTTTGGTTTATGAGCGGGACACTACAGGTGGGCAATTATGCATTGGATATGTTGATTCGGATTATGCCGGGGATTTGGATAAACGTCGGTCTACTACGGGATATGTGTTTACTTTGACCCGTACGCCGGTGTGTTGGATATGCACCTTATAATCTACGGTGACTTTGTCTACGACGGAGGCAGAGTATATGGCGGTTACGGAGGCTGTGAAGGAGGCTATTTGGCTTCGAGGACTTTTGGAAGAACTTGGTATATCGCAGCGATCCGTCACTATTCATTGTGATAGTATGAGTGCTATATATTTGGCGAAGAATCAGGTTTTTCATGCGAGGACGAAGCACATTGACGTTCGTTATCACTTCGTTCGGGATGTTCTTGAAAATAGCGATGTGGAGATTGTGAAAGCCCACACAAAGGATAATCCGGCGGATATGCTCACTAAGATGGTTCCGAGCAACAAGTTTGATCATTGTCGAAACTTATTGCACATTCGTGATTGTTGAGGCCGTTGACGGCCATTTGGATGAACTACGGGCGGCTTGATCCCTTGGGAGAGGGGGTACGTAGGCAACCACATTGGTGCAGCCGAGTTTAGAGAGACGACACATTGGTGCTCATGTTGGTGTCGGCTCAGTGTTGGGAACACTTCGCCGAGGTGGAGAATTGTGAAAACGGCGAAGGAATTGTGAAAAATGTGAAGAATAACCCAAAACAGACTCCACCACACCCTGGTGTGGTGTCTGCCATGGGTGTGGTAGAATCTGTCCTGCCACCACGACCCTCTGCCCACACCCATGGTGCAGGTGTGGCAGAATCTGTCCTGCATCACACCCTCTGCACACCCATGGTGCAAGGGTTTTGCTGTCGAGACTCTAGTTTTTTAGGAATCCTCCTATTGTTGGGAATCCTCCTTTGTTTGGGATTGTTGTTTTATTATAAATTAGGCACCGTTTTAGGCAGTTTCTCAAGGAGAAAAAGGAGGAATTAGCCATTGTTTTGAGCATTTTGGAGAGGGAGATATTGTGAGGCGATTAGGAGCTTTGGTTAGAGTTATATTTGAGTGATTTTGTGGGTTGTAACCCGTTGTATTTCTCCTCCATATAGTAAAATCTCCCCATCCTCTCCCCGTGGACGTAGGCAAGTTGCCGAACCACGTATATCTCTGTGTTTGGTTTGATTTGTCGTAATTGGCTTGGTTTGTGCAAGTGTGTGGCTTTCTTCTTCAGTGATCTCAAGTTCGTTGTGTGTGCGTGCAATGCTTCCGCATAGGCGCGCGACAAATACGTCTGGAATAATCACCTAAAAATATCAGCTGAGCAAGAACAGGAACCCTAGAGTTTAATTTACCTAACCAGAGTGGAGGCTTTTATATGGGCAATAAAAACAAACTAATAACCACAAGCGAGCATGATAGAGCGGTGAAATCAGAACATGCGCACAAGGGAGGTACTTTTCCTCTCCAAAACAACCAAAAAAAGAAATTAGGTGAAAAGGAAGAGTACAAAGGATCTCTATGTTCTCGTAACAAAATTTTTCTACAAATCTTTCATACCAAGATAAAAGTTTGGTCAATTGGGCCACTAAATTTTGAGTTAAAACAGAAAACGCATTGCTGTCTTTTAACGGACTACAAACCCTCTGACTTCGAACATGCTTATTATCTTGCAAAATGATGTCTTTACATGCCAATTTCAAATACATAACTAGTCATTTGAAGCCAATTAGGAAGACCACATTAAATTATGTTGGTTTTTTAGTTCATTCTGGCATTCTGATAATAAACAGGGGCAGGAAGATTTTAAACGTTAAATTTGCGCTTAGGATATATTATGATTTCTCACCCCGATACAGTTTACATTGATTTGTTATGGGCATTTATCAAGTGAAAGCAAGTTTGCACCAATAGTTGGCTATCCTACTGGCTAATCAACTTCGTTAACACTTTATTGTTCATGAAACCTTTAGGCCGAGGAATTGCAACCCTCTTTAGGACCTCAGTTCTTGTCGTCTTAATATAGCGGAAAGTAAGGTGATCATCTTGCTTATGTATCTTGTTTAAAAACGAGTGGTTTTCCAATTTACAACTGACATAATAAAAGAAACCTAAAGATGTCATGAGAATTTTAACTCTCATAACATGTGAATTGATCTTATGTAAATTATTAATTTATTATTAATTTCAATTAATAAATGTATATAGCCGTGTCTCTTAATTAGTTTGTAATAAGCCATTCTTATAAATACAAATGACCCCTCAAACGTGAAGTTAATTTTTACACCCAACACGGGCAGGGGCAAAACTCAAGATGATGCTAATATATCGGCACCAAATTGCCCCCGTGATGGTAGATAATACGCTTCGACGTTGAAACAGACAGTGCGAAGGCGATGGGGATATCATAATCCTTGGCCCATTGCTCGAGGCGGGTCTAGAGCACTGACTTGTTATTGTCAGTTCAACAAGATTTAGTCCTTGTTGCGCGCCACAGAGGGCTGCACATTGAAAGCCATTGGAGCAAGTAGGAGCAGATGATCGGAGTTCTAGACGACAAAGATCTCAGAAAGATGGTCAAAGCTCTCATAGATGGCTTAGAGTATCTCTTGTGTTTTAGAATGTGAAGAAGCATCATAGGGGAGAAGAGAGGAAGATATTTATAGGTGTGGATAGGTGACATGCGACACAATCCTAGCAGCCAACTCGAGTCCCTAAAAACTACTGACGGTTTTCAAAACCGTAGTGCCATCTCCTCATCAACCAAAGTGCCATCTTGTCAGCCGAAGTAACCTACTGCGCATGATCTATGTTGATGTTAGAAATATCTAATCACATTTGTCTCCCAAAAGGTGATCCAAATCACTATGGCGGTAAAAATATGAGAAGATTCAGTTTCTCTAGAACCTAGTTTCTCAAGTCCGAGTGAAAGGGGTCAATGTTGTATCTTGGGAATTACCAAGTCTAATGAACTCCTGAGGACTAGCCATATGTCATACTTAACTGGCTGAGTCCTATAATCTGAAAGCATAACCTGGGTGTGACACCACCTGAAGCGGCATAATTATGTACCAAAATTGCAAGTGCATAATTGATCAAGTTATAATATAAAAAGTTATCGATCCCACGAGGAAGGTGTTTTGTAGGAGAAAATATAAAATCGGTTCTTATGTTGTGTGCGTGACAAATAGGAGTGATGAGTGAATGTGATTGTGAAGAGATTAAGAGAGTGAAAATGGTGCGTAAATAGGCGCAAAATGTAAGTGAGAATGGATGTGACAAAGAATGAATGTGATCAATAAGGTAAGAATGAATAAAATCGAGAAACAAATGAAAACCAAGAATGAAAAAAAATAAAATTCAAGAATAAAAGAAAATGTAAGAAATTAAAGATGGTGGATTCAATTATAGATATGGATGATCTAACATTGAACCCACTTCTTTAGAAAAGGGTGATTCCCTAGAGGGTTCTAGCCTAAAGGCGAATCAAACAAAAAGAAAAACTAAATCCAAGAGGGTTCTAGCCTCAAGGTGAATAGTATAAGAAGTTAAAATCTAACTACAAAATAAATTGTAAAATCTAAACTATAAAATAAATTACAAGAATTAAATACAAGAAAATAAATCTACTCTATAAGCATGAAATAAATCCAATCTATAAGCATGAAATAAATCTAAGACAGGAGGGTTCTAGCCTTTTGGCTATTTAACAAGAAAATAAAATCTAACTATAAGCATAGAAATAAATCTAAACTAATAAGCAATAAAAAAAATAAAAGAGAAAAAGAAAAGAAATACAAACCTCTAAATAATTCTTCATCTTCATCTTAATCATTCAACAAAGAGAACAAATATTTAAAGTGGTGAAAAAATTATTATTATTAATTATAACAAAAAGTTATAAATTTGGAAGGCCTTCTCAATTAAGAGTAGCCCTCCTCTCCAAAAGGAGTTACAAAATTTTTCACACCTCTAACCCCTCACTCTCTACCCCTATTTATAGTAAACATCAGTGAATGAGAGTCATTGGATCGAAATCTTATCCAAAAACATCAATTTTCAGCCTGGCTTTTGTGTTTTGTCCAGTTTCGGACGAGTCGACTCATCTCAGTCATGAGTCGACTCATCGATGGTTTCCTGGTTCGTTTGGGTTTCTGTTCACACGAATTCCTGTTGGTTTTGGGTTTGGTTATTTACCAAATTGTCATCCACGTTTGTACACCTATATAAAGGATTGTTTTAGGGTTTATAAACAATCAGAGAGGTAATTAAGAGAGATTCTAATCATTGTATTAGGGTTTAGTGAGAATTAAGAGTTTGTTCTCGATTCTAGTGAGATTGTGAGAGAGGGATTATAATCTTTTCATACTCATAATCTAGAGAAGGTATTTTCCTTCACCCAAACCTGAGTTATTCTTGTGTTCTTATTGTTTTGTGCCTGTGTTTCTGTCATCCTCTTCTCAACCCACCTTTGATAATTCCGCGATCAAATATGCTCGCACGGCGACTCGTATCAAGTTGGTATCAGAGCACTAGATCCGATGAAGGGGCATCCTGTGTATGGTCCTTACTCGATCCCAATACAAGAAGCTTGGCGAGATCCTTATTTCATTGGAAGGAATCCAGGTTTTAAGGAAGAAGAAGATGGTTGAAGGAGACAATTCAGCGAGGATTGATGCATTGGAGAAGCATATCGAGACGATATGTACGACTCTCACACAACTCGTCAGTCTTATCCATAGAGGTGGCAAACAAGGTGAATCTTCTTCGAAGAAAATTATTGAGTCTGATGTAGAGAGAGTAGATTCAGATTCCGACGAGGAGGAGGAGACCGTTAAGACTGTATTGCATCAATGTGGTAAGAATTCTTATCAGAACCTGGAGATTGACTTCAAGGTGGAGATTCCTGTTTATGATGGGAGTGTTGACGTCGAGAGGCTTGATGACTGGATCGAGCGGATGGAGACGTATTTTACTCTTTATGGCTATTCGTCGAAAGAGAAGATTGTGTTCGCGACTTTGAAGCTTTCAGGGCACGCGTTGACGTGGTGGAAATCCTACTGTAAGCAGGAGAAGAAGGTGGTGTCATGGAACAAGTTTAAGGAGTTACTGAGGAAGCAGTTCTACCCGGTGGGATTCCATGAAGAACGTTGGTACAAGTGGTACGGCTTGCACCAAAGGGTCAATCAAATCGTTCAAGAATACACTACGGAGTTCCAGCAGCAGGCGATGATCCTCAACATTTCGACAGAGGAATATTCCGTGTTTATGAAGTATATGGCAGGATTGAGCGATCACATCCGAAAGGAGATGAAGTTATTCATGGTCGAGACTATTACAGAGGCGAGCGTGAAGGCCATTGCCATCGAGGGCAGGCAAAAGAAGGGCAACGAGGCTAAGGGGGACTCCAAACAGTCGGGAGGCGAGTCTAGTGGTTCTCAATCTAAGGAGGAGAAGAAGAAGGGTGATCCAGGGAAAGCAGGGCTGATTTGTAGTCATTGCGAGAAGACAGGGCATACAGCTGATCGGTGCTGGGAGAAGTATCCTCATCTCAAGCCAAGAGGGTTGAAGAAGAAGGAGGAGAAAAAGGCATACATGATAGCTCAAGGTCCGAAAGAAGTCCCGGGGATGACAGAGCCTAACAGCAGTTTCAATCTTATGACGGGGAAGCAGACCACGAAAGAGGACGACGACCCGAGAGAGCAGCTCTTTGTTCTTAAGTTGCAAGTGAAGACCAGTTTGATTGATGCCATTGTTGATTCGGGCAGTGAGAAGAATTTAATATCCGAGGCATTGGTGCAGAAGCTGGGTCTGAAGACGGTCAAGCATCCGAAGTCCTATCCATTGGGGTGGATTCAGTAAGAGGAGAAACTGAGTGTAGTTGATCAATGCACTGTCAGATTTGCGCTCCACGAGTCGTATATTGATGAGGTCACGTGCGACATCGTTCCATTGGATGTTTGTCAGATTATACTGGGCAATCCGTACTTATGAGATAGATATGCGATCTACGAGAGGCGGGCTCAGAAGTACACCTTCACTAAGGATGGTGAAAGGTTCATATTTCGTTCGGCATCTCTTCTGAAGGAGACAAGCTTAGGAACGGTGACGCGAGCGAAGAGATTAGTGAATGCAAGCAAGAAGTTTGTCTCGCTGTGCATTAGACTTTCAGAAAAGCCATCGACAAAGGATTGCAACTTAGAGCGAACGGTGACTACGATGAGACGTGAAACGAATGACTTGTTTCCGATCGGACGTCGAGACTGGATTCCTAGCAAGGCCAGGTGGTGCAGAAAAGATGGAGGAGCTCGAGAGTTTCCTCAGCAAAAGTTCTAACTTGAATGGGACTTCAAGTTCTTAAAGAGGGGACCCATGATACGTGTGTATCTTCTCTTCAGAACTTAGCAATCCTCATGGGAGCTTGAGGATAGATGATTCTCATGATAGCATGAGAATAGAGGTGTTAAACAGTACAAGGGAACACAGAGGAAGCGTGGAACGAGACGACGAGTAGAAGAATCAAAGTATCTAGTTTTCAGCCTGTGAGTCGACTCATAACAGTCATGAGTCGACTAATCAGGTTGAGTCGACTCATCGCTGGCTTTTGTGTTTTGTCCAGTTTCGGACGAGTCGACTCATCTCATTCATGAATCGACTCATCGATGGTTTCCTGGTTCGTTTGGGTTTCTGTTCACACGAATTCCTGTTGGTTTTGGGTTTGGTTATTTACCAAATTACCATCCATGTTTGTACACCTATATAAAGGATTGTTTTAGGGTTTCTAAACAATCAGAGAGGTAATTGAGAGAGATTCTAATCATTGTATTAGGATTTAGTAAGAATTGAGAGTTTGTTCTCGATTCTAGTGAGATTGTGAGAGAGGGATTGTAATCTTTTCATACTCATAATCTAGAGAAGGTAGTTTCCTTCGTCATATACTGAATTGTGCTTGTGTTTCTGTCATCATCTTCTCAACCCACCTTTGATAATTTCGCGATCAAAGGTGCTCGCACGACAACTCGTATCAAGTTGGTATCAGAGCATCAGATCCGGTGAAGGGGCATCCTGTGTATGGTCCTTACTCGATCCTAATACAAGAAGCTTGGCGAGATCCTTATTTCATTGGAAGGAATCCAGGTTTTAAGGAAGAAGAAGATGGTTGAAGGAGACAATTCAGCGAGGATTGATGCATTGGAGAAGCAGATCGAGACGATAGGTACGACTCTCACACAACTCGTCAGTCTTATCCATAGAGGTGGCAAACAAGGTGAATCTTCTTCAAAGAAAATTATTGAGTCCGATGTGGAGAGAGTAGATTCAGATTCCGACGAGGAGAAGGAGACCGTTAAGACTGCATTGCATCAATGGGGTAAGAATTCTTATCAGAACCTGAAAATTGACTTCAAGGTGGAGATTCTTGTTTATGATGGGAGTGTTGACGTCGAGAGGCTTGATGACTGGATCGAGCGGATGGAGACGTATTTTACTCTTTATGGCTATTCGTCGAAAGAGAAGATTGTGTTCGCGACTTTGAAGCTTTCAGGGTACGCGTTGATGTGGTGGAAATCCTACTATAAGCAGGAGAAGAAGACGGTGTCATGGAACAAGTTTAAGGAGTTACTGAGGAAGTAGTTCTACCCTGTGGGATTCCTTGAAGAACGTTGGTACAAGTGGTACGGCTTGTGCTAAAGGGTCAATCAAACCGTTCAAGAATACACTACGGAGTTCCAGCAGCAGGCGATGATCCTCAACATTGCGACAGAGGAATATTCTGTGTTTATGAAGTATATGGCGGGATTGAGCGATCACATCCGAAAGGAGATGAAGTTATTCATGATCGATACTATTACAGAGGCGAGCGTGAAGGACATTGCCATCGAGGGCAGGCAAAAGAAGGGCAACGAGGCTAAGGGGGACTCTAAACAGCCGGGAGGCGAGTCTAGTGGTTCTTAATCTAAGGAGGAGAAGAATAAGGGTGATCCAGGAAAAGCAGGGTTGATTTGTAGTCAGTGCGAGAAGACAGGGCATACAGCTGATCGGTGCTGGGAGAAGTATCATCATCTTAAGCCAAGAGGGTTGAAGAAGAAGGAGGAGAAAAAGACATATATGATAGCTCAAGGTCTGAAAGAAGCCCCGGGGATGAAAGAGCCTAACAGCAGTTTCAATCTTATGACAGGGAAGCAGACCACGAAAGAGGACGACGACCCGAGAGAGCAGCTCTTTATTCTTAAGTTGCAAGTGAAGACCAGTTTAGTTGATGCCATTGTTGATTCGGACAGCGAGAAGAATTTAATATCCGAGGTATTGGTGCAGAAGCTGGGTCTGAAGACGGTCAAGCATCTGAAGTCCTATCTATTAGGGTGGATTCAGAAGGAGGAGAAACTGAGTGTAGTTGATCAATGCACTGTCAGATTTGCACTCCAGTATCCTCATCTCAAGCTAAGAGGGTTGAAGAAGAAGGAGGAGAAAAAGGCATACATGATAGCTCAATGTCCGAAAGAAGTCCCGGGGATGACAGAGCCTAATAGCAGGCTCAATCTTATGACGGGAAAGCAGACCACGAAAGAGGACGACGACCCGAGAGAGCAACTCTTTGTTCTTAAGTTGCAAGTGAAGACCAGTTTGGTTGATGCCATTGTTGATTCGGGCAGCGAGAAGAATTTGATATCCGAGGTATTGGTTCAGAAGCTGGGCCTGAAGACGGTCAAGCATCCGAAGCCCTATCCATTGGGGTGGATTCAGAAGGAGGAGAAACTGAGTGTAGTTGATCAATGCACTGTCAGATTTGCACTCCACGAGTCGTATATTGACGAGGTCACATGCGACATCGTTCTATTAGATGTTTGTCAGATTATACTGGCAATCCGTACTTATGCGATAGATATGCGATCTACGAGAGGCAGGCTCAGAAGTATACCTTTACTAAGGATGGTGAAAGGTTCATATTTCGTTCGGCATCTCTTCCGAAGGAGACAAGCTTAGGAACGGTGACGCGAGCGAAGAGATTAGTGAATGCAAGAAAGAAGTTTGTCTCGCTGTGCATTAGATTTCCAGAAAAGCCATCGACAAAGGATTGCAACTTAGAGCGAACAGTGACTACGATGAGACGTGGGATGAATGACTTGTTTCCGATCGGACGTCGAGACCAGATTCCTAGCAAGGCCAGGTGGTGCAGAAAAGATGGAGGAGCTCGAGAGTTTCCTCAGCAAAATTTCCAACTTGAATGGACTTCAAGTTCTTAAAGAGGGGACCCATGATACGGGTGTATCTTCTCTTCAGAACTTAGCGATCCTCATGGGAGCTTGAGAATAGATGATTCTCATGATAGCATGAGAATAGAGGTGTCAAACAGTACAAGGGAACGCAGGAGAAAGCATGGAACGAGACGACGAGTAGAAGAATCAAAGTATCTAGTTTTCAGCCTGCAAGTCGACTCATAACAGTCATGAGTCGACTCATCAGGTTGAGTCGACTCATGACTGTCATGAGTCGACTCATCGCTGGGTTTTGTGTTTTGTCCAGTTTCGGACGAGTTGACTCATATCAGTAATGAGTCAACTCATCGATGGTTTCCTGGTTCGTTTGGGTTTCTGTTCACACGAATTCCTGTTGGTTTTGGGTCTGGTTATTTACCAAATTACCATCCACGTTTGTACACCTATATAAAGGATTGTTTTAGGGTTTCTAAACAATCAGAGAGGTAATTAAGAGAGATTCTAATCATTGTATTAGGGTTTAGTGAGAATTAAGAGTTTGTTCTCGATTCTAGTGAGATTGTGAGAGAGGGATTATAATCTTTTCATACTCATAATCTAGAGAAGGTATTTTCCTTCGCTATATACTGAATTGTGCTTGTGTTTCTATCATCATCTTCTCAACTCACCTTTGATAATTCCGCGATCAAAGGTGCTCGCACGGCAATTCGTATCACCTTTTTCAGCCCGCAGCTTCCTCTTCTCTTTGGCTTTTGGGCTTGGGCTTTGGGCTTTAATATATTTTCTTTTCTTCTTTTGGGTTTTGATATTTTTCCTTCTTTTGGTTTTGGCCTTTTGGATAATTTGGCAATTGATTTTCCAATGGGCTTCTTTGCTTCATTTCTTCATTAAATCAAGGGCTTTTTGTTGAGAGATTGGAGTTTGAGATTTATTCTTCATTAACCTGTAATTAAGAGATAAAAACAATTATTAGTGGTATATTTATTCATATAAAATAGATAATGAGGGTATAAAATTATAATAAAATGTGATTATCAAATACCCCCACACCTAAACTTTTGCTAGTCCTCTAACAAAGAAAGAAAAATGAAAGAAAACCTAACTCACTTTTGCAGGAATCGCAGTTGTATTTAGCGCATACAACAAGCCTTTAAACCCCTAGGTTACCCTAGTGGACGAGTTGTAGTCTTGTGAGGGTTTGCAGTGAATATACCCACAAAATTCGGTCATCTTGCCAAATTAAAGAAGTTAGTAAATAACTAAATTTATTTGATAATTGAAGCTAGTTATTACTCAAGAAAACATTTATATATAACTCTAAGGTATTTTTACTAGAAAATCTTCTAATTATAGCAATACAAAACCAAGCCAAACTTAGAAATTTAATTTAAAAGTTTTGAAAAGAACATGCTAACTCTTTGTTTAAAATAATATTCAAGTTGCTTGATCTAAAATATTTTCCAAGACGATATATACAAATATAACTATGTATAAAATATTTATTAGTATTTTTATTTTTATTTTTTTATATTATTATTATTTTTAACTCTTTCTTTCTTGGTGGTTTTTTTCTACTTTAACGGGCTTTCTAAGCAACCATTTAACGAGTTTTAGGGTAATGGATCCTAACCCAATTGGGCTTAGGTCATTAAGTATGGAAATATTCATTGGGCTTAATTACTCAATCAGCTTAGGCTTTATAAGATAGAATCACCTTGAATTTAAGAGTTTTTTTTATATGTATATGTATATATATTCTGAAAAAATATGTAAGTCAAGCCACTTTGAAAAATTATTTTTAACTCTAAGCTAAGCATGCATTCCATTATTTTAAATAAAAATCTAAGTTAAGGCTTAAGTAAAATATACTACTTTGAAAATCATTTCTTAAGAACTTTATTTAGAGTTATCATAAAAGGTGAACTTGAGTAAATAACAGATTAGAAAATTTTAAATCTATCAAATAAATTAATTATTACATAACTCTATCAATTTGGCAAGTGACGATATTTTTATAATTTTTTTAGAAAAGGAAAAAATAACAAAAATACAACAAAAAATGTAAAACAAAGAGAAAAATTAACTAATTCCCACCCCACACCTAAATTTTGCATTGTCCTCAGTACAAACTCTATGATGCACAAAGTAAAGCAGATAAGAAGTGAAGTACTTATATTTGATCAACTGATAAAAATTTGCAATTACCTTTGGTCTGTGGAGGATAGAATCAAAAATTTATTATTCTCTTTTTTTCTTTTTTTTCAACTGAATAAGAAACTCTCGAATGAGAGAAGAATAAATTCTTTTTATTATTCTGAAATAAACAAAACAAATAATGTAGAATGAAGTGTTCAACATGAAGAGCTCGTATTCTACATTGAATCCTACCTTATTGTTGAAAATTCTTCCTCGGATTTTAAATAAATTCAGAATGATATAATCAATAATGTGAAATTCTAAGCATTTCGGGGTGTTCAATAATTCTTGCAACAAAGTAAGGTAGGTATTATTGGTGTCATGCATTTTGTATTTATTAATGAACTCAGACTCTTGTACTATGAAGTTTTGTTTTCTAACAACCAATTCTTCTGTAGAGTTCTAAAAATTTGGTTGTTGATTATTCTCCAAGAATCTAAGTTCATCAAGAAAAAGTTCTTCAAAATTTAATTCAAAGCAGCAAATGTTTAACACAGTTTCATTATTCTTAAGGACCTGATCTGCTTCTTCTAAAAATTCTAACTCTTCATCAAAAATTTCCTCAATCTTAAGGACCTGATCTGCTTCTTCTAAAAATTCTAACTCTTCATCAAAAATTTCCTCAAAACTTAAATTAGACTCTTCTTCTTCTTCTTCTTATTCTTTTGATCTTTCCTGAATGTAATTTATTTCTAGAGGCTGGTTATTTAGCTGGTCCCCTGGATTAAAAATGTTGAGATCAGCAGTTAAATTCCCAAAGGATAGCTTTATTTGACCAGTTCTACAGTTGATGAGAGTATTAGAAGTGACTAAGAAAGGTCGTCCTAAGATGACAGGTGTCTGTCCTTTGGGATTGGAAACATGCTGTGTTTCCAAGACTACAAAATCTACTAAAAAAATAAAATCTCCAACCTTAATCAGAATATCCTCTAACTCACCCATAGAAACCTTAACAGATTTATCAGCCAACTGTAAGGTGTATTTGGTTGGGTTCAGTACACCTAGACCCAATTGCTGGTAGACTGAATATGGAAGCAAACTGACACTGGCCCCTAAGTCTAAAAGCGCCTTATCAATGTGAGTATTACCAATGATACATGAAATGATGGGGGAACCTGGATCTTTACGTTTCAAAGGTATGGGAAAAAAGACTTTCTTTGGAATATTTATTCTCCTCTTCTTAGTGCATAATTCTTTTAAAAATTTAGCATAAGATGGAATTTGTTCAATTACATCTAAGAGAGGAATATTGACCTTAACCTGCTTGAATGTTTTTAGGATCTTCTCCTTTTGAGGGGAGTCTGAGTCTATCTGGAAAAGGCGCAACTGGTCTAAACCTATCAAAAGCAGGCTCAGGTTCCGGTTCAGGTTCTTGATCATCTGAGAAGGGTGATTGTTGAATAGATTCATCAGAAGGAGAAGGAGAAGGAATTTGTACTGGATCAAAAGTTTGACTTGGGGGAGTTCTCACTTGATTATCAACCTGTCTACCTGACCGAAGTGAATGGATTGCATTCACTTGAGCTTCATAGGATGAACTGCATCCTGTGTCCTTAGGGTTGACCACGGGTTGACTCAGAAATTTTCTTTTCTCTCTTTCACTCATGGCACTAGCTAGTTGACCAAGTTGGGATTCTAATCTAGCTATAGCTTGAGTGTTGGAATTGAACATTTGTCCGGTTGATTGCATAAAGGAATTCAGAGTGCTGGACGTTTGAGTCAACATATTCATGATTTGAGTGGAGGCCTTAATTATGGTTTCCAAACCCCTTTCCAAGACATTGAGATGTTTATCCTGATCTGGATTGTGAGGAGTCTGAATTATAGCTTGATGAAGAGGAGACTGATTTTGATACGGCAGATTTGGTTGTTGAAATTGCGGATTGAAAGGAACTGTGTTTCTCCTAGGAAATTGTTGGGTTAAAGCGGGAGTGAAGTTTTGAGTTCCGGGAGAATTTTCTTGATTCCATACAAAGTTGGGATGATTTCTTCAACCTGGATTGTAGGTTGGAGAAAATGGATCATTTCTAGGATGCTGGAATGCAGCGTTCATCTGTCCTAATGGCTGATTATTTCCTAGGAGAGGGCATCCCTCTGAAACGTGGGTAGGAGACTGACAATTATGACATCCTTGGACAGAAACATGATTGATTTGAGCTGGAGCTCGTTCCTTAACTTCTAAAGCTTCTAACCTCCACAGAATCGTCGCCATCTTCGCTTCTGAAGCAATGTTTGACTCTAAGGAAGGACCACTAGACTTAGAATTGAGGACTGATGAAACCCTGTTATTTGTGGAAAATTTGTAGTAAAAAGACAGTGAAAGAAAATTGACTTGTATTCTCTCAAAATCGATTACAATTTGGATTTCCTGATTACAAAAGAGAGGAGAATGAATTTGATTCTCCCCTTTGTTTAATTCTGGGTTCTTCACGGTAGCGATGGAGTGCCTCCCTCGAATGCTCACGTCGAGTTTGCTCTCCGTTGACGATCCGACGTTTTGCTTCACTGGAACGATGTCTTCTCCTCACGATTCGACGCTGTGGAGAACTTGCGTGGCAAGTTTGAGAACTCTGAACGAGTTTAGAATAACTCTGTGAAAGAGTTGATTTGAACTGAAGATCGGTTAATAAGCCAAGGCTAGAAGAAAGCTCCGGTGGTCGATCGTTGCTGAGGATGAACGTCGATCTCTCCCTAGCTGCCAAGCCAAAAGATCTCCTCTTCGCTGCTGAAAAGAGGATCAATCCGAGCCAAGAAACTCCAACCTCGCTGTCAAATCCCAGATCCCAAAATGCCAGCCTGAACTCGATTGAGTTTACCCATATTTATATGGAATTAAGGGGTGTAACCGCCCCCTTAATCCGCTCCTAAGTGGGGGTGGAAATCCCTCAAATCGTGGAGGAAAAATGGTTCCTGCAACCGTTCGGCTCGTGTTTGAACGAGTCAAACGCCCACGTCGGTGTTTAGGACCCTAACTCCGCGTTTTAGAATGGAGACACGGAGTTGGGTACTCGCGGGGTGCTGAAAAACGCAGTTCCGACCCCAGCATTTTAATGTTGTAACGCGGGTCTGACTCTAGCGTTTTGATGTTGTAATGTGGGTTCGACCCTCGTGTTTTGATGTTGTGACGCGGGTCCGACTCCAGCATTTTGATGTTAACACACGGGGAGGACCTCCGCGTTTTGGTGTTGATACACGGGGAGGACCTTCGTGTTTTGGTATTGATACACGGGGAGGACCTCTGCGTTTTGGTCTTAGAGTGCTGTGATGAGTTCCGCGTCTTGCGACGGAGAGATTATCAACAAGTAATCTCTTTTGTCATAGCGTTGCAAAGATCATTGTCTTGTAATCTTCGTCTTGGCTCCTTGAGAATATGAGAGTCGTTAGATTGTAACTCCTGATGTTGATTGTGAATGCTGTTGAACTAGAGCTCTCATTGGTTATCGTGAAGGTCGTCAGATTATAACCTTCAGCGATCTACGTGAAAGTCTTCAAATTATAGCCTTCTAGAAGTCGTCAGATTATAACTTCCATCATCGGTGTTTGATGGGGAATCAGCTATCTATTTTGATTTTTAGACAGCCTACTGAACCCCCTCCAAAGTTTTCGAAAGTTCGCGGTTGACTGGGACGAATTTTCGGAATACTTTGGATCCCAACTCTGATCTTGGAACTGTTGATTCCTTGTGGTAAAGGATTTATTCTTTGCGCTTGCTTCGAAAGCACCTTGGTTGAAGGGATTTGCCATGTAGGACCTGTGTGAAGGTATGCGCCATAATCCTGCTTCTGGAATGCGGGGGTGGGCCCTGCATTTTAAACTTGAGACACGGGTCTCACCCTTGCATGTTGAATTTGGAACGCGGGTGTGACCTCGGCGTTCGGTTTTTGCATCGCGGGTCTGACCTCAGCGTTTGGGTTTTGCATCATGGGTTTGACCTCAGCGTTTTAACTCAAGACATGAAAGTGGCTTCCGTGCATTTTTAACTAAGTCTTTGAGACTTGTCTTTAGCTCATCTGTTTCAAGTCTCGGCTCACATCCATTAAGCTAATGGACCTACGAACATGCATAGGATTTTTGGCAAACCCTCAGCCATCAACAGATTTGATAAGCCTTTACCGACTACCGTTCTAAGTCCGTTCCACATGTAACGTTGTGCTAAGAGAATGAACTCTCTTAGACTTGATGCTATGATTTTGAATACATAGACTTTGTCATTTTTACGGAAAAAGACTAACCGGCGACGCGTGTTAGGCGTAGACTTATCCCTACTTAGGATTTAGGATAAAGTTCCCCATGCGTGTAAGGCACGGATTTTGGTGTTTTTTTTTACGGCAAAAGACTAACCGGCAACACGTGTTAGGCGTAGACTTATCTCCAATTAGGGATCGAGATAAAGTCCCCCATGCGTGTAAGGTATGGATTCTGGTGTTATTAATAACAACCTGCTACGATGTTGAATACGTAGACTTCACCATTATTATGGAAATAGGCTACCCGGCAGCATGCGTTAGATGCAGACTTATCTCTAGATAAATTCGCCCATGCGTGTGAGGCATGGATTTTGGCGTTATTAATAACAACCTACCACGATGTTGAATACGTGGGTTTTTATCTTTTTTACGGTCAAGGACTCACCGACAACGCGTATTAGGCGTTGACTTATCCCTTCTTAGGATTCGGGATAAAATTCCCCATACATGTAAGGTATGGATTCAGAGATTATTAATTTAATGATAATCACTGGCTATGATATTGAATACGTAGACTTTGTCACTGTTTCTTCCTGTGTTATTCGAAACACTGAAAGAAAATTAGAAGTGCCATAGGTGTAGTATTAACTTGGCGTGAATTTTCACTTAGAGTGAAATTCAGAAAATTTCTTTATTATCACTAGGATAATTCTAGAAAATCTTTAATCCACTAGGGATTTTATAATGACAACTTGCTATTCTTGTTGAAAAAGAATTAACAAGTTCATTGGGGGTTTGACTGTTAGAGGTGTGATGTTAACCTAACAGTATTTTATAGACCTATCGCTCTATTAAAGAGAGTCGATAAGTTGGTTTGGTTGTCAGGTGTGATGTTAACTTGACTGGAATTTATGGACTTATCGCTCTATTGAAGAGAGTTGATAAATTGATTTTGTCAGAGGTTTAGTGTTAACATGACAGGAATTTGTGTTGCGATTAGAGCAACTTTGTGGACTTATCATCCTATTGAAAAGGATTGATAAGTGGGTTGTCAGAGGTATATTGTTAACGTGACAGGAATGTGTCGCGATCGGAGCAACTTTGTGGACTTATCATCCTATTGAAGAGGATTGATAAGTGGGTTGTCAGAGGTATAATGTTAACGTGACGAGAGAATGTTGCGATTGGAGCAACTTTGGAGACTTATCATCCTATTGACGAGGATTGATAAGTGGATTGTTGTCTGTTGCGATTGGAGCAACTTTGGAGACTTATCATCCTATTGACGAGGATTGATAAGTGGATTGTTGTCAAAGGTATATTGTTAACGTGACAAGAATGTGTTCTTGTGACTTGCACAAGATTTTAGGAATTAGCGTCTCGCTGGGGAAACTTGCTAAATGAGTTTATCATCAAAAGCGATAAATTTTGATGCTTGTGATTTGAACAAGATTTTGAAGACTTAGCGTTTTGCTGGGGAAGATTACGATTTGAGCAATTTTGAGGACTTATAATCCTATTGTCAAGGATTGATAAGTTGATTGTTGTTAGAGGTATATTGTTAACATGACAAATTAGGAGTGATGCAAGTTGAATGCATACTCTGTGGGGATGATGATCGTCAGAAGTGTAATGTTAACTCGACGATGTGAAAGATTCGTTACTCTTAATCCAATGGATTCCAAGTAACCAACCCCCAGTCTTGATTAAGACTTAGCAGGGGAATAAAAAAGAGGTAGACAAGGCACATCGCCTAGTGGGGCACTATCCATGAAGTCGGAATAGAGGCACATCACCTGGTAGGCCATTATCTGATGAGTTTGACTATCAGAGGTAACTGTTAACGTGATAGTTGTGGACTTACCATCGTATTGAAACGGATTAGCAGATTGATGGACTATCAGAGGTAACTGTTAACGTGATAGATTTATGGACCTGTCATCCTATTGAGGAGGATTGGCAGATTGATAGACTATCAGAGGTAACTGTTAACGTGATAGATTTATGGACATGTCATCCTATTGAGGAGGATTGTCAGATTGATAGACTATCAGAGGTAACTGTTAACGTGATAGATTTATGGACCTGTCATCCTATTGAGAAGAGGATTGACAAGTGATTGTGCTTGGTCCGATTGCTCAGGAGAAGGTTGGGCTTGGTCCGATTGCTCAAGTTGATCCTACCTACTTTGTTCTTCAGCTTTGATCCTGGCAATAATCTTTTGAGCCTGTTCGCCTTGAGAGATTAGTTGTCTCCAAGAACGACATTCTGTAACTCCGATTCGGGCTAGGAGGTTGGTCTGCAAGTTGTGTCAACAGGTCTCTACTAAAGTAGACTGTGTCATACCTGACGAACACCGAAGAGCCATGGTTTGGAACCTTTTGACGAAGGCTTTGACGGATTCCCTCTTCTTCTGCTTAGTGGCGAAAATGGTATGGATGGAGACTTCTGTATCCTCTTCAAAAAATCTTGACAGGAAGAGTCTCTCTAAATCTACCCACCTTTGGATACATCCGGCAGGTAGTTTTCTGAACCATTCAAAGGCAACTCCCTTAAGGGTGCCAATGAACAATCGAGCCAGTATAGCATCGTTTGATATTACATTCCTAGTCTGTGACTTGAAATGATAAATATGTTGGTTCGGTGATCCCGTGCCGTCAAAAGTTTGTAGCGTTGGGACTTCAAATTTTGGAGGATAAGGGGCTGCATCCCATTCGGCAGGATAGGGTCTGACAACTCCCTCGTCTTGGAGCTCGCTTCTGTTAGCAATGGCTTTAAGGCGGGCTTCCAATTCTTCCATTTTGGCAGACTAGAGATTCTGCTCGTTCTCCGTCTCTCTTCCTTCATCAGAGGAAGATTCTAGGTTGTGGGCTTCTTGGTCAGAAGAAGCAGCATCATTAACCGCTTTTTCCTTCCCTTTGCTTGTGTGAGGTCGGGATGAAGACGTTTTTTCTCTCCGGTAAGATTCTTGCCTGGGTGGCGAATATGTCTTCGGAGATTTGGCCTTGTTTGCGACGATTTGAGCCAACAGGGCCATGAGTTCATTGATGGCCTCTTGCTGAGATTTGATCATGGCCTCCTGCTCATCAAGTCTCTTCGTGAGATCTTCATGGTTTCCCGTCATATAAGCGGGGCTCTCATGTTCAACAAAAGAGCTTGATGATTAGGACTCTGCAATGGCTGAGTATTCATCATTAGAATTGGTTCCCCTGGCTAACCTCTGATAGTTGACAGGGGGAATATCTCCTGTTCGCGTCCGAGTGCGTCGGTAAACTCCTTCAAACTCGTTAGCGATTTCTCTGACGGTCGGCGAACGACTTGTCTCAGAGTCATCGGAACTAGGACCTGAGGCTTTCCCTCTGCCGATCACATTGATAGTGACCTCAGGATATTCGGTCTCTGGAGACTTCTTCATGTGCGAACGTCGTCGTTGGTTAGACAAAGCAACGTCTGTTAATTGGTCGAACACCAATGGTTTGGCCGCATATGAGCAGCATTAATATCCCGAGAGGACCATAGAAATCAGCCGTTCACATTAGAATGAACGAATGACTTGCTGCATCGGTCTTTCTCTCGATATGAACTCTCTCAAATCTGTTGTAAAGATTCGAGGAGAATTACTCACTGATCGTGAGGTTTGAACTGGAACCCCCAGTCCATGATTAGATAGGACTGGCTCTTGGTGAATATGGATCTGGTTGAGATACATTGAATCCATAAACTTCTTATATCCGCCCCTTAATCTAGTCGTGCTACGCAGAGTATTTGGCACTTGGGACGCGAAGGTCGCGTTTGACACTTGAGACGCGAAGGTCGCGTTTGGCACTTGAAACGCGAGGTCCGCATTTTGGTTTGGTAACATGAGGGTCGCGTTCTTCATTGTCGATGCGAGGGTCGTATTTTGACTAGGAAACGCGAAGTTGAAGTTTGCGTTCAATGTAGGCTTGAGGTCCGCGTTTTGGCTATAAAACGCGCCATTGAGGGCCGCGTTTAGTCTGGTTCTCGCGAAGCTTATGTTTGGGGTCATAAATACGAGGCTTGCGTTCTAAAGTAGAAACGCGGAGCTCAGGGTCGCGTTTAAGCTCATGAACACGAAGTTCGCGTTGGTTAGAGGATCGATTTTCTCGGAGTTGTGCTCGTCGCTGAGACCTTCTTCTTCGACGAGCAACGCTCTTCTTAGCCTGTTTTAAGGCTTTTGCAGGGGCATCATCGGCGTTGATTGGATCTATCTCCGTCGTAGGCCTTTTACCACCCATGACACGTCGTGTTGACGCGGGTGTGGAGTTTTCAACTCGTTGAACGAGTTTGGCAGAGGCAGAGCCCAGTCCTTTAGAGGAGGGGCTGTTTGATGAATTTTGGCCGAATGAGAGGACTTTCTTCGACACTCCAGCAACAGTTGGAGATTTAGTCTCCTTGGAGACTTTGTGGATATTGCGCATAACCTTTGGGCTAAGGGATCTGGAGGAGATAGCCTCCTCAAACTTGGCTTGATCAAACTCTACCACGAGAGTTTCGACGATTGTTCCAGTGAGATGAACATCAGATTGTGCCACCACTTCTTCATCAGAGAAGCTTGTCCCCAGCAGAGTCGCCATCTTTTGTTTGTGGAAAATTTGTAGTAAAAAGACAGTGAAAGAAAATTGACTTGTATTCTCTCAAAATCGATTACAATTTGGATTTCCTGATTACAAAAGAGAGAAGAATGAATTTGATTCTCCCCTTTGTTTAATTCTGGGTTCTTCACGGTAGCGATGGAGTGCCTCCCTCGAATGCTCGCGTTGAGTTTGCTCTCCGTTGACGATCCGACGTTTTGCTTCACTGGAACGATGTCTTCTCCTCACGATTCGACGCTGTGGAGAACTTGCGTGGCAAGTTTGAGAACTCTGAATGAGTTTAGAATAACTCTGTGAAAGAGTTGATTTGAACCGAAGATTGGTTAATAAGCTAAGGCTAGAAGAAAGCTCCGGTGGTCGATCGTTGCTGAGGATGAACGTTGATCTCTCCCTAGCTGCCAAGCCAAAAGATCTCCTCTTCGCTGCTGAAAAGAGGATCAATCCGAGCCAAGAAACTCCAACCTCGCTGTCAAGTCCCAGATCCCAAAATGCCAGCCTGAACTCAATTGACTTTACCCATATTTATATGGAATTAAGGGGTGTAACCGCCCCCTTAATCCGCTCCTAAGTGGGGCGGAAATCCCTCAAATCGTGGAGGAAAAATGGTTCCTACAACCGTTCGGCTCGTGTTTGAACGAGTCAAACACCCACGTCGGCATTCAGGACCCTAACTCCGTGTTTTAGAATAGAGACGCGGAGTTGGGTACTCGCTGGGTGTTGAAAAACGCGGTTCCGACCCTAACGTTTTAATGTTGTAACGCGGGTCTGACTCCAGCGTTTTGATGTTGTAACGTGGGTTCGACCCTCGCGTTTTGATGTTGTGACGTGGGTCCGACTCCAGCATTTTGATTTCGACACACGGGGAGGACCTCCGTGTTTTGGTGTTGATACACAGGGAGGACCTCCGTGTTTTGGTATTGATACATGGGGAGGACCTCCGCGTTTTGGTCTTAGAGTGCGGTGATGAGTTCCGCATCTTGCTTTGGAGAGATTATCAACAAGTAATCTCTTTTGTCATAGCGTTGCAAAGATCATTGTCTTGTAATCTTCGTCTTGGCTCCTTGAGAATATGAGAGTCGTCAGATTGTAACTCCCGATGTTGATTGTGAATGCTATTGAACTAGAGCTCTCATCAGTTGTCGTGAAGGTCGTCAGATTGTAACCTTCAGCGATCTACGTGAAAGTTTTTAAATTGTAGCCTTCTGGAAGTCATCAGATTGTAACTTCCATCATCGGTGTTTGGAATCAGCTATCTATTTTTATTTTTAGACAGCCTACACCTGTCATCACAGTGTTCCCACTTTATTGTTTTCTTGGATAAACTCTCTAGAAATTCCCAAGTTTTATCTGCGTTTTTCTTCATAAAATCTCCCTGACACATCGATTCTAAAGATGTTTTTGAAGAATAGTCCAATCCTTCATATATGACTTGGCACAATCGTCATTTTTCTAGACCATGATGAGGACATTGGATTAAAAGATCTTTGAATCAAACAAAATATTTCCAGAATGGCTCTCCCGGGATAATTTTAAAGTTTTGAATGCTGTTCCTTAGCTTTACCGTTTTGTGAATAGGGAAAAATTTCTTAAGAAAAACGGTGACAAATTCATCCCAAGTTGAGATGGAATTTGTCGGTAAGCTGTACAGCTATTTTTTAGCTTTATCCTTAAGAGCAAATGGAATAAATCTAAGCTTAATCGCATCTTCGGTTAATTCTCTCATTTTAATACACACTTCCTCAAATTTCGAAATAAAAATATATGTATCTTCTGTTTCATTTCCAAGGAATTTGGGAAGCATGTTTATGTAATACGGTCTAAGCTCAAAATTTTTTCCATTTGCTTCGGGGAGCCTTATGCAAGATGGAATTGCATTTCTGGTGGGGTAACACATATCCTGAAGAACGGGTTGATTTGCTATTTATTGGATTGGTTCAACACAGATTAAACGATGAGAATTATCCCTAACCCAAGTTTGTATACACCAAAACAACTTCTTTTTATAATATTTTTTATGAGAAGAAAACGATAAAGAAAAATCTTAACTAAAACAAATCAAAGCAATCACTTTTCAATCACTCTAATTCTAGGGTTAGCCTAACTCAACTAGACCAGCTCCTAACAAAAAACTCCTATAGTGAAAAGATTAAAGTTTTACCCAGGTAGTTAGCCAGGTAAGGATAGTACTAGAGGGTAATCAAAGATCAATTAAGTACCTCTTTTCTTGCGGAACGCTTTACGCAACCCCTAAACCTTATCTTAGACACCAACTAATCTGAGAAAACTTAAACCGGTTCACTTTAGGATTTCTTGTTCCTTATTGAGCTCGAGTCCTTAGGGCCAACGTCTAATGAGTTTTATTAGGTTTGGATAGTGTAGTGAGGAATTAGTGATTTTTGGGCTAAGGAAAGGGTGATGAAATCCCTCACCTTATCTTGATTATGAGGTTTTGCCCTTAAAAATATTTTGAAGTGTGAATCCCTCACCTTATCTTGATTATGAGGTTTTTCCCTTAAAAATATTTTTAAGTGTGTGCCAAATCAAGTGCTACAATCACTTTGGTGAATTCCTATAAGTGTGTGCCAAATCAAGTGCTACAATCACTTTGGTGAATTCCTACACTATATGAAATACAACCCTAAAAATTAAAAGCGACTAAAAAGATGATAAAAAGAAAATCTTTATATTTTTTTATTAGGGTTAACAATCAAATAACTATGAGAAGGGGGAACATTATTTGAGTTTATTATCTTGTTAGTTAGTATCCAAGTGAAAGATGGATTTCATTGTGGTCAACAAAAGTAAAATCTTTTTTTAAAATCCTAATTGTCTCTAATTGTGAAGCTAACTAAAAGGGGTGGAATTGAAAACGCTAGAAAGAAGACTTACCCGAAAGCAAATCTTCAAATCCTAGTTCTCCAATCCGCGATCTTCAAGCTCCAAGCGTTTCCTTCATAATAAACACACAAGTTTCAAGCTCCAAGCGTTTCCTTCATAATAAACACACAAGTTAAAGAACCAAAATAATTAAAACCTACTTACGCACCTTCCCTAGCAACGACGCCAAAAACTTGATGCGGCATAATTATGTACCAAAATTGCAAGTGCACAATTGATCAAATTATAGTATAAAAAGTTATCGATCCCACGAGGAAGGTGTTTTGTAGGAGAAAATATAAAATCAGTTTTTATGTTGTGTGCGTGACAAATAGGAGTGATGAGTAAATGTGATTGTGAAGAAATTGAGAGAGTGAAAATGATGCGTAAATAGGCGCAAAATGTAAGTGAGAGTGGATGTGACAAAGAATGAATGTGATCAATAAGGCAATAATGAATAAAATCGAGAAACAAATGAAAATCAAGAATGAAAAAAATAAAATTCAAGAATAAAAGAAAATATAAAAAATTAAAGATGGTGGATTCAATTATAGATATGGGTGATCTAACATTGAACCCACTTCTTTAGAAAATGGTGATTCCCTAGAGGGTTCTAGCCTAAAGGCGAATCAAATAAAATAAAAATAAACAAAAAAAAAAACTAAACCCAAAAGGGTTCTAGCCTCAAGGTGAATAGTATAAGAAATTTAAATCTAACTACAAAATAAATTGTAAAAATCTAAACTACAAAATAAATTGTAAGAATTAAATGCAAGAAAATAAATCTACTCTATAAGCATGAAATAAATCTAATCTATAAGCATGAAATATATCTAAAGCAAGAGGGTTCTAGCCTCTTGGCTATTTAACAAGAAAATAAAATCTAACTATAAGTATAGAAATAAATCTAAACTAATAAGCAATAAAAAAGAAATAATAGAGAAAAAGAAAAGAAATGCAAACCCCTAAATAATTTTTCATCTTCATCTTCATCATCCAATAAAGAGAAGAAATATTTAAAGTGGTGAAAAAATTATTATTATTAATTATAACAAAAAGTTACAAATTTAGAAGGCCTTCTCAATTAAGAGTAGCCCTCCTCTCCAAAAGGAGTTACAAAAATTTTCACACCTCTAACCCCTCACTCTCTACCCCTATTTATAGTAAACATCAGTGAATGAGAACCATTAGATCGAAATCTTATCCAAAAACATCAATTTTCAGCCATAAATCTATAACTAACTGTTCGTCGTATCGATGACAGCATCGATAGGGGTATCGATGCATTTCGGATGTCGGATGTATTCCAGATTGTTCACTGAGACATGATTTATTTATAAGATACTCCTTTCTATATCATGTTTGTTGTAGTTATTTCCTTTCTTTTACCTGTTTTGTACCTACGCTTTACTTTGACCCCACTAGAGGATATTATTGTGATTGGTGAAACTTATTGTTACATAGTGTGGGTGTATGGTAGGTTTAACATCTCTGGGTTCACCTTGGACTACAGCTATGTGTGAAAACAAGAGCGTCATACACCCTAGGGTGGCTACCGCCCAGAAACGACCCAAAACACGTTTTCAACGATATTCTCGGGATTCTTTCGCTCCAGAACATCCCTAGCTACTTTAATATCATCCCTAACATGGTTAAGTGATTAAAATTGAAGATAAGGCCAAATCACTTTTTCCTATCCAAAAACATTGCATCTGAAGCCTATAAATACAAGCCTAGGGCCTTATATACGGGGGATCTAAAAATTAAAGGTGAGGTGCTGTTAAATTGGAGAGTGAACCATGAATTTTAGAGGAGGGCTAGTAGATCTTGGCGAACTTCGGTATAAAGAGGGAGCTATTCGAAGGATCTGAGGCCCGTTTCATCATTCATTGAGATCAAACTTTGTTTTGATCTCGAGAAGAGTAGTAATCTCACTTTGTTGAGATTACTTACTTTTGCAGTTGTTTCCATTATGAAGCAAGAGCATTGATCTTTTATTTTGATCAACCAGATCTGATCCGCAGTGGTCCACGGACTAACGCATCCTTAGCACAGACAAAGCTCTTATGTAAGCAGCGGGTGATGAACGTCATCTGCGTGTGTTTCTAGAGAGTTGTATTTTAATTTTTATTCGTAAGAAAAGTCTTATAAAAAGACTAACTCTTTTGAACTTGTTGTAAACGATTGAAATTGTAATGAGTTCCATAAATAAACTAACTTTCGACGCAAATACACTGTAGGAGGTACTTAACTCGCAATCCTATGCGAGCGGTTACATGTACTTTCTTAATATAGGAGGTCCTTAACTTGTTAGGAGGACGCGCAAGACACCCAGTCTGCCGAATTGCTCGGGGTTCATTCACTGGACCCAAACGCTCTTTAACTGGAGCTTTGCCTCGATCCTCGTGCAAAGGACCAAGACAACCCAACATTGTTATCTTGAATCAGGACAAATCCACACTGCTATGAGATTTCATCGGAGGTATAGGATTATCTGAAGCATAAACAAGACAGAGAAACAATTGCGGGAGGCAGGGCTGGTGCAGGCCACCTCGAGGTGGCTCGGCTTTGGCCGACTGGACCTTGGTGTGAGCCACCTTAAGGTGGGTCGGCCTTGGCCGAGCCACTTTGAGATGGCTAGGGTTTTTCGATTGTTTTGGTCGCTGTCTGAATTGTTTTTGACCCTTTTTTGGACTTTGACCTCCAGACTTGGCATTGTTTTGATGGTTTTTGGCCATCTCTTCCTTGTGTAACTTTTGTGCTTCGTGCACAAGAACCCGTGCATGCACGAGTAGTACACGAAGCTTCTGAATACGCTCCTGGAGGGTCAAGTGGGCCCTTCTAACACGGACCCATTCATTGGTTGATGGTTTGGAGGAGGGGTCAACTACTCGCTGTTAAGGCGGCTGAGGTGTTCGACGCTTTCTGAGTTCCAGATCCGCCTGATAATGGATACAGTCAACCAGCTCCAAGGCCTTGGTAAGTTGACGTGCGAGGCATTGGCGTTGCCTCTGACGAGCCCTTTTTGATAAAATTAGCGCGCGTTCAGCAACTAACTCCTTGATTGAAGAGGAGTTGTTTTGATCCACAGATCTAGTTTCATTGGACGTCGGAGGGGCGTGTAGGCATCAAAAATTACCTATAGGTTCCTTCATGCAGTTCGAGATAGAGAGAAGATAATGAACGTCATTATTCGAATCAAGGAGGGTTATCTGACACCGGTAAGTGCATGAAGCGAATCGGCGAATCGTTGATGACGTAACAACAAGCCACCAGAATGGCAAACCAAGTGGCCCGTGCGCTCACCGGCCACCTCCAATAGCCTGCACACTCATCAGCCACCTCTAAGTTAACAAAACACATAAAGTGAATCGGTGAAGCGGACAAGTCAACGAAATGACAAAATGCGCATAACGACGAAACAAGTCCAACTCGAACGAACCGAAAAGCCTCTAGCGGCCGGGTCGCGTCAAAACAACTCGGCCAAAGCTAGTGGCTCGACCAAGGGTGAGCCACCAAATGGTGGGTCGCATGGGTGCTAGGCGTGAGCTACCAAATGGTGGCTCGCACAGTTCCGAGCCACCGTGAGGTGGTTCGCGTCCGAAAAAGCCAAAAACACGTTTTTCGACGTCATTTCGCAGGATTCTTCTGTTCCAAAGCCTCCTAACTACTAGATATCATCCCTGAATGTGGTTAAGTAGTTGTTAACTATAGATAATATCAAATCATCAGTTCTTATCTGAAAACACCACAACCGAAGCCTATAAATACAAGCCTAGGGCCTTCATTTGAACGGATTTAAAATTAGAGGGCAAGGTGCTGTCGAACTGAAGAGTGGAGCATGAATTTCAGAGGAGTGCTAGCAGATCTTGGTGAACTTTAGCATAAAGAGAAAGCTATTCGAAGGATCTGAGGCCCGTTTTCCCTTTCCTTCGGATCAAATTTGGTTTTGATCTCGAGAAGAGTCGTAATCTCGCTTGATCGAGATTATCACTTCTACGATTATTTCCTTTATGAAGCAAGAGCATTAATCTATCACTGTCAATCGGATCTAATCCGCGATGGTCCATGGACTAATGCATCCCCGGCACAGGCAAAGATCCTACATGAAGCAGCGGGTGATAAACGTCCGTTGCGTATGTTTTAAGGAGATTGTATTTGTTTATTTTTTTATTGTATAAGAAGATCTTATAAAAAGATCAAATTTTCTCTTTTTTTTGAATTTGTAATCGATAAACGATTATAACAGATTCAATGACAATGAAGAAATCAATTTCTGACGCGAACATGCTGGCGACCACAGTGAGAGACAACAGCCTTTCTGCGAAGGCTGATGTGTGGCAACCTCAGATCCGGATCCTGGTTGATGTAGAGGTCAAGTATGAGTTTTTCCAGGCCAAGTTCGAGGAGTATCCATCGTCCTCCTCCTCCAGATGCTCCATACCTTGTAACCGCAGGAAGATCAATTCCCCTATTGCTGCTGCAATCACGCCTTACAACGTCCCTCCGGCCTCTAACGAGGCCATATCTATAGATCTGGACTCCTTCTCAATTAAGGAGATAGCCGCTGGAGGTGCACCCACTTTATCGAAGAGAGCTCGCCAAAGGCAGCGCCAACGCCTCGCGTACCAATTCGCTAAGGCTTTGGAGCCTATAGACGGGATCTGTTATGAAGCGGATCTGAAATTCAAGGAGCGTCGAATGCCTCAACAGTGAGCAAATGGCCCCTCCTCCAAACCAGCAATGAATGAATGGATCCAAGTCAAAAGGACCCGTTTAACCCTTGAGGAGTGCATCCAAAAGCACCGCACGCTCCTTGCGCATGCGTGGATTCTTATGCAGAATGCCCGAGAGTTGCAGAAGCAAGAGGTGGCCAAGAAACCAGCAAAATAGCACTAAGTCTGGAGGTCGAAGCTCAAAATAGCGGCCAAAGAGACTAAAAAATGTGAGTGACCCCAACGTGACCCACACCAAGGCCGAGCCATACATGTCCCTACGCCCGTCTTTTTGGTTTCGTCAAGTCTTGTCTCCTCTCCAATCTATCTCGCACCCCCGGTTAAGCCTCACGGTAGTGTGGACTTATCCATAGGCAAGAAAGCAATGGCGGATCGCCTTGGTCCTTTGCATGAGGATCAAGGCAAAGCTCTAGTCAAATAATGCTTGGGTCCAGGGTATGAACTATGAGTAACTCATCGATCTAGGGGTCGCACACTCCCTCGCAATAATTTGAAAGCTTCCTATAATGGAAAAACCCCTATAACTGACCGCCTCGAACTGTGAGTCGAAATCCATGAGCCCGTTGAGGTCCCGTGCTCATGAAAGCGTGGTTCTAAATGTGTGACTCTTGAAGACACCAACAAGACGTTAAATCCCCAGAAGGAAATATTTTTGTCTGATGATGATAACGTTATACCTGGGAAATCATGCCAACACACGATAAGTTACTCCGGCAATCATGTCGATGAGTTATATTATCAGCCTGGGAGTACGAACAAATCTCGAAAGAGAAGTACCCGGGAAGCGGATTCTCACTATTCGTATACCAAACTTATCAGGATAGTATTATCAGTGTGTAGCTACCCCAAGGTCACTCTACAGAGGGTCTCGATATTCCAAAGGCTTTCCACTAAAGCGTCAAAAACCAAGCCAAAGCGTTTCCGCAAGAAATGATCAACCGTTCAAGAGGACAAACTCCCAGAGGTAACCATCAACATGGTCGACAAGGGAAAGTCTGTGATTGCTGTAAATGGCTCGAATCCTGATTTTTTTCTAAGAAGAGAAGTCAGCTCAGGAATATCCCAACGAATATCTCGGGTCCAGCTAGAAGCCGTCGGATATAGCAACTACCCGAGAATCCATGAAGAAACCCATTTCGATGACGAACTCTCAGACTCTTGTTCTACAACCGCCTCCGACGACACAATGTCTAGCGTGGGACAAGCTTAGGAAGTGTTTATGATTAACACAGAGCAAATCACCAAAATTCTCAAGGATGCTCTAGCCAAGCAGAAAGAAGCATTCAAAATTAAAATGGAAATGGCTATGCAACAGATAAGGGAAATGCATGACCAACAGATTACTACTTTGTCTAATCAGATTGGCAAATCTTGTCGTCACAATAATACCTATCGGGTAGGTGGTGATTCAGACATGGACGAGTCCTTCGATGCAGATAACCCTCCCATTGGCCAAAGCACGGGGGTAGTCCCTACTAAAGATAACGACGCCAGGGGTGTCCCACCGATAATGATGATGCCGAGGGTGACCATGATGTTCCTCCTCAAAATCAACTAAGGAAGGATATAAGTGAGGATGAGAAGATGAAGGACCTCGAGGGCAAAATTGATGCCTCGATGTCCATTCATGAGGTGAAGAAAACCGGCATTCCATGTCCCTATCCAAGAGAGTGTGAGTCGATCCCATATCTGACGAAGTTCAACCTGATCAACTTTACACCATTCAACAGAAAGGGCTCCTCCACTCAACACTTGATTCATTTCAAGTCTCACTTGGGAGTGTTCTCTAGTAACGAGCCTATGATGGTCCGGTTATTCGTTAGCACCCTTCACGAGCCTTCCTTCGATTGGTACCGCCGTCTCAAGCCTGGAAGCATCAATAGTTGGGATGATATGGAAAGCTTATTCTTTGGTAATTTCTTTGATGATGACACTGATTTATCAATCAGGACGCTCTTTACGGAGAAATAGGAAGACAAAGAGACGGTCGACGACTTCGTCAAGCGCTTTCGGAATAAGGCGATGAATTGCCGAGGTCCGATCACAGAAGACTTCATCCTCCAAACCTGTCATAACAACATGTCCATTGATATCTTGAAAGTTATGGGAGTAGCACCATTCAAGACTTGGAAAGCATTGAAGATGCATGGAGAGCAGGCCGAACGCTTCCTCAGAAGGAAGAAAGCCGAGAGAAGCTAACAGGCGGCCAACCCTCAGAAATCAAACTTCGCCTCTGATACGAGTTGCTGGACGAGCACCCTTGATCGCGGATATCAAGAGTGGGTTGAGAAGAAGATGATAGAAAACATAAGAACAATTCAGTTTTGGCGAAGGAAATACCTTCTTTAGATTATGAGAAATAATAGACTACAAATCCCTCTCTCACAATCTCTCTAGAATCAAGAACAATCTCCTAATTCTCTTTAAACCCTAATCTCTTGGTTAGGATCTCACCTCTCTGATTTCTCTCTGAATCCAATCTGGTTTTTTCCCCTAGAAAAGTTGGGTTTTAATATATATCAAACACAAAACCTAAAGCGAACAGGAAACTAGAAGTCTGGCCCAGCCCGACTCACGGTCGACTACATAACCCATAGCGGTCGACTGTGGCAAATGACCGAAATCAAAATCACCTACAGGGTTTTGGCGGTCGACCACAGAATTCATCACGGTCGACCACAAAAAGTCCAGAGACTTTTCCTGAGCTGTGCACATTTGCGGTTGACTGCGGCGTCATGTGCGGTCGACCTCTGGAAGTCCAAAGTGTTTCCTACAGCTTTCTTATACTCTTCGACATTGCCGCCTTCAACGACTTCATCCACATCTCTATTCTCAAGATAACATGAGAATCATCTATCCTCAAGCTCCTATAAGGATCACTAAGCTCCCGAAGCAAGGAAGAAGATACACTTGTGTAAGGACCATGAATTTTGATACTAGTTAAAATAACTTTTTTATATTTTAAAATATTTAATTATTATTTTTAAAAGAGTATTTTTAATTTTTTTGATTTTTTAGAATTTTCTAAGATTTAAAATCCAAGTTTTATATTTATTTAAATAGTTTAGATATTTATAAATTTATTTAGTGTAGTAAAAAAATTTCTGGAATTAATCCATTGTGTTATCGATACTGTTACGTATCATTTTGAATAATACATTGTATTATTTTTACTATTATGTATTATTTTGTATAATACATTGTATTATTAATACATATTATTTTGTATAGTTTGTTGTATAATTTTTACTGTTGCATATTATCGGTTGTATTAGTATAACTGGTACGTTTTATTGTATATATAATTTTCTCACAATTATTTAATTTTAAATATAAGTAATTATATTTTTTATTAATTATTCTCATTTAATTGTACAATTTGTTGTATTATTGTTACTGTTGCATATTATCTGTAGTATTAGTATAACTGATATGTTTTAATATGTAGATAATTTTCACATAATTATTTAATTTATTTCGTAATTAATATTATTTTTAATTATTTTCAAAACCCTAATTTTTCCTCTCCTATATATATACATCTCTTTCTTCTTCCTGTTCACGAACTAAACCCGCCGCCCTATTTCTCTCTCCTCAATCTTCATCGGACAACCACGCCTCCCCCTCAGCGGCCTCCTAGCCGTGTAGACACCGTCATCCTTGACCCGCCAACCCCTTTGCGTCCTCTTCCTCCTCTGGCCGTCCTCCTCTACCCACCACGACCGGAGCTGGCCAACTTCACCGTTGGACACGCCTGCTCCTCTCGGGCGCCGCATCTCGGTCACCCCACCAAGATGCCGCCCCATATCCAACCAGGTCCCTCGGCGCCACGCCGCTCTCTTGCAGCCTGAAGCTCAGGGATGCTGACGTCCTTCACCCCCTTCAGTAGACTCGGCCGGTGCCTCAGGCCCTTGGAGTCTCGTGGCCTCGCTTCCCGGAGCTAGCTGCCGAGTTGGCCTCGCGCAACTGCCACGTAGCCGAGCTCCTCCAGATCTGAGCCGCCGCTCGCCACGCCCACTACTCCACACCCGCTGCCATAAGTCATCTTTCCCGTGCTAGATCCGATCCGTGCCATCGACATTGATTCGTTCGACGTACCCGAGGCAAGATCCCACTTGCTCGGGTCTAAATTTTATATTTATTAGGAATTATCTGCATATTTTAGTTGTGATTATCTACATGGGTTGTTGATGAAGATCCCACTTAGGAGTGATTTAAGGGGCGGTTACACCCCCTTAATCCCCTATAAAAACGAGTAAACTCAACTGAGTCTGGGGCTTCTTTTCGGCTGGGTTTTTGGATCTTAAACTTAGAAGTGAAGAGGAGATCTTCGGCTTGGTAGCAAGGGGGAGATCGACATTTATCCTTCAGCAACGTTCGACAACAGAGAGCTTTCATCCTTGGCTATAAACCAATTTCAGTTAAATCAACTCTTTCATAGAGTTTCAAACTCGTTCAGAGTTATCAACTCGTCTAGAGTTCTAAAACTTGCTTTGCAAGTTCTCCACAGCATCAAATAGTGAGGAGGAGATACCGTTCCAGTGAATCAAGACGTTCGGATCGTCAACGGAGAGCAAACTCAACGCGAGCATTCTAGGAAGGCACTCCATCGCCACCGTGAAGAACCTAGAATTAAACAAATGGGAGAATCCAGATCATTCTCCTCTTTTTTATAATCGGAATCCAATTATAATTGAGATTGAGAGAATACAAATCAAATTTTTTTTATTTCTTTTACTACAAATTTTCCACAAATAAAAGATGGCGACTCCTCTGGGGACTAGCTTCTCTGACAAAGAGGTAGTGGTACAATCCGACGTTATGCTCACTGAAACGACCGTTGAAACTCTGATCATTGAGTTTGATCAAGCCAAGTTTGAGGAGGCCATCTCCTGCGGATCCCTTAGCCCTAAGGCTATGCGCAAGATCCACAAAGTCTCCAAGGGGACTAAAGCTCCAATGTTGCTCCTATGCTGAAGGAAGCCCTCTCCTTTAGCCAAGATTGCTCGAATAGCCCCTCCTCTGAAGGAGTGGGCTTAGCTTATGCCAAACGTAGCCCTCAGTGACGCGTTGTGCAATCAAAACGTAGCCTTCAGAGGCGCGTTCCTACATCAAAATGCAGACCTCAAAACTACGTTGATCTGGCAGAACGCAACTCTCAGGAGTGTGTCCCAGAACCAAAACGCAACTCTCAGGAGTGTGTTTTACAAACTGAACGCAACTCTCGGGTATGTGTTTTAGAACCAAAACACAGACCTCAAGATCACGTTTCACCAGCAACACCTGGAGCTCAGGCATGCGTTTGGGTAACGAAATCCAATATAGAACCTGGTGTATATCGTGGAGCTTCAGGGCGCTGCTCCGAACCCCATCGGGGGTAGTCCACCCCCTCCCCCTCGGACCCCCGGCCAGGGGCGAGACCCCCGAATACTCTGCGTAGTGCAACTAGATTGAGGGGCAGATGTAAAAAGTCCATAGATTCAAGGCATCTCAACCAGATCCATGTTCACTAAGAGCCAGTCCTGTCCAATCATGGATTGGGGGTTCCAATTCAAACCTCACGATCAGTGAGTAAATCTCGAGTCTTTCCAACAGGCTTGAGAGAGTTCATATCGAGAGAAAGACCGATGGAATAATTCATTCGTTCATTCCAATGTGAACGATTGATTCCTATGGTCCTCTTGGGATGTTAATGCTTCTCATATGTGGCCAAAACATTGGTGATTGACCAATTAACGGATGTTGCCTTGCCCAACCAACAACGACGTTTGCACAGGAAGAAGTCTCCAGAGACCAAGTACCTTGGAGTCACTTCTAACATGATCGGCGACGTTTGCACAGGAAGAAGTCTCCAGAGACCAAGTACCTTGGAGTCACTTCTAACATGATCGGCAGAGGGAGATCATCAGTCCCTAGCTCCGACGAGTCAGAGAAAGATCAGTCTCCTGGCTTGAAAGACCCTCTGAATAGGTCCGATGGAATTTATCAACATACTCGGACTCAAACAGGAACCATTCCCCCTGTCAAATATTGGAGGTTAGCCAGAGGAACCAATTCCAATGATGAATACTCAGCCATTGCGGAGTCTCAATCGTCAAGTTCCTTTGTTGAACATGAGAGCTCTACTTATATGATGGGAAACCATGAAGATCTCGCGAAGAGACTTGATGAGCAGGAGGCCATGATCAAATCTCAACAGGAGGCCATTAATGAACTCTTGGCCCTGATGAATCAAATCATCGCAGACAAGGCCAAATATCAGAAGACAGATTCACCACCTAGGTAAGAATCCTCCCGGAGAGGAAAAACATCTTCATCCCACGACCTCACACAAGCAAAGGGAAGGGAAAGTGGTTGATGACACGACTTCTGACCAAGAAGCTCACAACCTAGAATCTTCCTCTGATGAAGGAAGAGAGACTGAGAACAAGCAAAATCTCTAATCTTCCAAAATAGAAGAATTGGAAGCCCTCCTTAATGCCATTGCCAATAGAAGCAAGCTCTAAGACGAGGAAGTTGTCAGACCCTATCCTGCCGAATGGGAAGCAGCCCCTTATCCTCTAAAGTTCGAAGTCTTGATGCTATAAACTTTTGATGGCACGGGATCATCGAACCAACATATCTATCATTTCAAGTCACAGACTGGGAATGTGATATCAAACGACTTTATACTGGCTCGATTGTTCATTGGTACCCTCAAGGGAGTTGCCTTTGAATGGTTCAGGAAACTGCCTGCGGGATGTATCCAAAAGTGGATGGATCTATAAATACTCTTCCTATCGAGATTCTTTGAAGAGGATACAGAAGTTTCCATCCATACCCTTCTCGCCACTAAGCAGAAGAAGAGGGAGTCCGTCAAAACCTTCATCAAGAGGTTCTGAAGCATGGCTCTTCGATGTTCGTCAAGTATGACACAGTCTACCTTAGTGGAGACCTGTCGACACAACTTGCAGACCGACCTTCTAGCACAAATGAGGGTTACAGAATACCATTCCTGGAGACAACTAATCTCTCAAGGCAAACGTGCTCAAAAAATTATTGCCAGGATCAAAGCTGAAGAACAAAATAGGTAAGATCAACCTGAGCAATCGGACCAAGCTCAATCTTCTCAGTCAGAAGGGGAAGATACTATGGCCAATGAAGCCAATTCTCTTCAGTAGGATGGTGGGTCCAACAATTATCATGTTAATAGTTACCTCTGATAGTCAAACTCGTTAGATAGTAGACCATTAGGCGATGTGCCATGTCTACCCTTTCTCCTCTCTGCACTTGTTCAAGACTGGGGGTTGGTTTATTTGTAGTTCATTGAATTATGAATAATAAATTTTCTGAGTTGTCACGTTCAATAGAATACCTCTGTCAACCACAAAATCCGCCAAAACTATTAAGTTAACAATACACCTCTGGTAGTCTATTTCCCCTAAATCCCCCCACCAATCCTCTTCAAGTAGGATGGTGGGTCTACCAAAACTATCACGTTAATGATTATCTCTGATAGTCTACTTTCTCTACCAACTTTCCAATCCTCTTTATCAGGATGGCAGGTCCACAAAACTATGACGTTAACGGTTAGCTCTGATAGTCCATCAACTTGCCAATCCTCTTTAATAAGATGGCAGATCCACAAAAAACTATCACGTTAATATTTACCTCTGATAGTCCATCAATCTGCCATTCCTCTTCAATAGGATGACAAGTCCATAAAACTATCATGTTAACAGTTACCTCTGATAGTTCATCAACTTACCAATCTTCTTTAATAGGATGATAGGTCCACAAAACTATCATGTTAACAGCTACCTCTGATAGTCAAACTCATCAGATAATAGCCTACCAGGTAATGTGTCTCTATTCTGACTTCATGGATAGTACCCCATTAGGCGATGTGTCTTGTCTACCTCTTTTTATCCCCCTGCTAAGTCTTAATCAAGACTGGGGGTTGGTTACTTGGAATCTATTGGATTAAGAGTAACAAATCTTTCACATCGTCGAGTGAACATTACACTTCTGACGATCATCACCCCCATAGAGTATGAATGCAGCTTGTATCACTCCCAATTTATCATGTTAACAATACACCTCTGACAATCAACTTATCAATCCTTATCAATAGGATGATAGGTCCTTAAAATTGCTTGAATCGCAATCTTCCCTAGCAAGACACTAAGTCTTCAAAATCTTATTCAAATTACAAGTATCAAAATTCATCACTTCTGGTGATAAACTCACCTAACAAGTTTCCCCAGTGAGACGCTAATTCCCAAAATCTTGTGCAAGTCACAAGTACAAATTCCTGTCACGTTAACATCACACCTCTGACAACCAATCAACTTATCAATCCTCTTTAATAGGATGATAAGTCCACAAAGTTACTCCAATTGTAACACAAATCCTGTCACATTAACACTAAACCTCTGACAATTCACTTATCAATCCTCTTCAATAGGATGATAAGTCCACAAAGTTGCTTCGATCGAAATATTCTCTTGTCACGTTAACTTCACACCTCTGACAAATTAATTTATCAATCCTCTTCAATAGGATGATAAGTCCACAAAGTTGCTCTGATTGCAACAAATTCTTATCACGTTAATCCCACACCTCTGACAAAATCTACTTATCGACTCTCTCCAATAGAGCGATACGTCCTCAAAGTTGCCCTGATCATAATATTTTCCTGTCATGCTAACATCACACCTCTGCCGACCAAATTAGTTTATCGACTCTCTTCAATAGAGCGATAAACCCATAAAATACTGTTATGTTAACATCACACCTCTAACAGTCAAACTCCCTAATGAACTTGTTAATCTTTTTTCAACAAGAATGCAAGTTTTTATTATAAAATCCCCAGCGGATTAAAAATTTTCTGGAGTTATCCTAGTGATAATGAAGAAAATTTCTGAATTTCACTCTAAGTGAAAATTCATGCCAAGTTAATACTACACCTCTGGTACTTCCAACTTTCTTTCAGTATTTCAAGTAACACATGAAGAAACAACGACGAAGCCTACGTATTCAACATCGTAGCACCAAAAATCTGTGCCTTTCACGCATGGGGGACTTTATCTTAATCCCTAATTAGAGATAAGTCTATATCTAACACATGTTGCCGGGTAGCCTATTCCCGTAATAATGGCAAAGCCTACGTATTCCATATCGTAGCAGGTTATTATTAATAACACCAGAATCCATACCTTACACGCATGGGGGACTTTGTCTCAATCCCTAATTAGAGATAAGTCTACACCTAATACGCGTTGCCGGGTAGTCTTTGACCGTAAAAAGGACAAAAGCCCACATATTCGACATCGTAGTAGGCTGTTATTAATAACGTCAAAATCTGTGCCTTACACGCATGGGGAGCTTTATCCTAAATCCTACGTAGGGATAAGCCTACGCCTAACACGTGTTGCCGGTTAGTCCTTTGTCGTGAAAAAGACACCAAAATCCATGCCTCACATGCATGGGGGACTTTATCTTGATCCCTAATTAGAGATAAGTCTACGCCTAACACGCGTCGTTGGTTAGTCTTTTTCCGTAAAAATGACCAAGTCTATGTATTCAAAATCATAACATCAAGTCTAAGAGGGTTCATTCTCTTAGCATAACGTTACATGTGGAATGGACTTAGACAATCCATATGCTAGCCCGACTCAAATGGTAGTCGGTAAAGGTTTATCAAATCTGTTAATGGCTGAGGGTTTGCCAAAAATCCTATGCATGTTTGAAGGCCCATCAGTTTAATGGATGTGAGCCGAGACTTGAAATAGATGAGCTAAAGACAAGTCTCAAAGACTTAGTTAAAAATACATGAAAAGCCACCTCCGCATCTCAAGTCAAAACACTAAGGTTAGACCCGCGTTGCAAAAACCACAACGCCGAGGTCACACCCGGGTTCCAAATTTAAAACGCAAGGGTGAGACCCACGTCTCCAGTTCAAAACACAGGGGTCCACCCCCGCATTCCAGAAGCAGGATTATAACGTATACCTTCACACATGTCCTACATAGTAAATCCCTTCAACCAAGATGCCTTCGAAGCGAGTGCAGAGAACGATTCCTTTACGACAAGGAATCAACAGCTCCAAGATCAGAGTTGAGATCTAAAGTATTCCGAAAATTCATCCCAATCAATCGCGAACTTTAGAAAACTTTGGAGGGGGTTCTATAGGCTGTCTAAAAATCACAATAGATAGCTGATCGCTTATCAAACACCGATGATGAAAGTTACAATCTAACGACTTTCACACCCCAAAACAGCCAAGGCAAAGATCACTCAACAATGGTCTTTACAACGCTCTACAGAAGAAGTTATACGTCATTAGCTCATTCTAAAACGCGGAATTCACCTTCGGGTTTTAGTTCTTAAAACGCAAGCGACCCTTGTGCTTCCAACCCTCAGCAAACAAAATGCGGATAACCCTCGTGTTTTTTAACATCTAGCAGGTGACCCTCACGTTTTTCAACATCCAGCTAGCGACCCTCGTGTTTTTTAACATCCAGCTGGTGCCCAACTCTACGTCTCCAGTCTAAAATACGGAGTTAGGGTCCTGAACGCCAACTTGGGCATTGTTTGACTTATTCAACATGAGCTAAACGGTTCCAAAACCATTTCCCATGATTTTGGGGCGGTTACACCCTACTTAGGAGTGATTTAAGGGGCGGCTACACCCCCTTAATCCCCTATAAAAACCAGTAAACTCAACTGAGTTCGGGGCTTCTTTTTGGCTGGGTTTTGGATCTTAAACTTGGCAGCGAAGAGGAGATCTTCGGCTTGGTAGCAAGGGGGAGATCGACATTCATCCTTTAGCAACGTTCGACAACAGAGAGCTTTCATCCTTGGCTATAAACCGATTTCAGTTAAATCAATTCTTTCATAGAGTTTCAAACTCGTTCAGAGTTATCAACTCGTCTAGAGTTCTAAAACTTGCTTTGCAATTTCTCCACAGCGCCAAATCGTAAGGAGGAGATACCGTTCCAGTGAATCAAGACGTTCGGATCGTCAATGGAGAGCAAACTCGACGCGAGCATTCGAGGAGGCACTCCATCGCCATCGTGAAGAACCCAGAATTAAACAAAGGAGAGAATCCAAATCATTCTCCTCTCTTTTGTAATCGGAATCCAATTATAATTAAGATCGAGAGAATACAAATCAAATTTCTTTCATTTCTTTTACTACAAATTTTACACAAACAAACATGAATCTCCACCTTAAAGACTATCTTTAAATTCTAGTAAGAACCCTTACCCCCTTGATGCGGAACAATCTTGACAATCTCGGCCTCCTCTTCAGAATCAGTGTCCTTGCCTTTACCATCAGACTCTACAAGTCTCTTCTTACCTTTCAAAGAAGTTTCCTCTTTTTTATACTTTCCTTTGAAAAGATTGACGAGCTGGGTGAGAGTCGAACCAATTGCCTCTACATGTTTCTCTAATGTATCTAGTCTTGCTGAACTATTCCCTTCAGTCATCTTCTTCTTCCTAAATCTCCAAACTCCTTCCAAAGAAATAAGAATCTTGCCAAGCTTCTTATATTGCGATTGAGTAAGGACCATACACATGATCCCCCCCCCCTTCATAGAATTAATCGCTCTGATACCAACCTGATATGAGTCGCTGAATGAGCACCCTTGATCGCGAAATTATCAAGAGTGGGTTGAGAAGAAGACGATAGAAAACACAAGAACAATTTAGTTTTGGAAAATGAAAATACGTTCTCTAGATTATGAGAAATAATAGATTACAAATCCCTAGCTCACAATCTCTCTAGAATCAAAAACAATCTCCTAATTCTCTCTAAACCCTAATCTCTTGGTTAGGATCTCACCTCTCTGATTTCTCTCTGAATCCAATCTAGTTTTTTCCCTAGAAAAGTCGGGTTTTAATATATATCAAACACAAAACCTAAAGAGAATAGAAAACTAAAAGTCTGGCCTAGCCCGACTCATAGTCAACCCGTAAACAATCGAAACCAAAATCACCTACAGGGTTTTGGAGGTCGATCGCAGAGTTCATCACGGTCGATCGTGAAAAGTCCAGAGACTTTTCCTGAACTGTACACATTCGCGGTCGACCGTGGCGTCATGTTCGGTTGACCTCTGGAAGTCTAAAGTATTTCTTGCAGCTTTCCTATACTCTTCGATGTTGCCGCCTTCAATGACTTCGTCCACGTCTCTATTCTCAAGATACCATGAGAATCATCTATCCTCAAGCTCCCACGAGGATCACTAAGCTCCCGAAGTAAGGAAGAAGATACACCCGTATCAACCTCCCGTGGTAAGGGGAAGGCACTTGTACCAGCTGTTAATGTTAATCAGACGTCACAGTAGCAACCCCAAAAACAGCAAAAGACTTCGGATCCAACACTCTAAAAAGAGTACTCCTTCAAAGACGAAGATGTTCCGACCATTTTTGAGTCCCTTCTTAAAAACAACAAGATCAAGCTCCCACCTATCACAAATCAGGAGGAAGCTAATAATACTTCAGATCCAAAATACTATGTGTACCACAGGAGGATCCTTCATCCCACTAAGGCTTGCTTCTCTCTCAAAAATAGCATCCAAGTCTTGGTTGAAGGTGGCGTTATAACGCTGAAATAAGCCAAATGAGAACACCTCACTCCGATAAGTATAAGAGTATAAACTGCTTCTCTCTATCCTCCGATAAGTATAAGAGGTTAAACTGCTTCTCCTATTCCTCCAACAGGTGCATGAGATTAGACTGCTCCCTGTATATTCCAATAGGTTTACGAGTCTAAACTGTTTCTTACCTTTAACGGGAAGTTCCTGGAGAATTTTATACATAATATTCTTAATGATAACCCGATCATACAACTGAGTACAATGTTAGACCCGGTTTCTAAAAAAAAGTTGGGGGTGGATAATTCATGTAATGAAAAATTCCCGAAAGAATACTATATGGTATATTCTTAGGGATAACCCGGTCACTACAAAAAAATGATGAATAAGAAACTCTCATTTGGACTCTGAATGTCCTAAGGGTGAAACGTATCTTATTGCCGAAATCAAACTTACCAAACTCCAAGCACTCTTTTACTGAGATGAGATTTGATCACTTCGTTGGATCGATCTTCCCTCACAAAAAACTCCCACTGGTGTTTGATGATTCACAATCTTCCACCACAAAATTCCTCATTGACGGTGAGTCTACTAAAATTCTTCCTGGTTTAATCCACTCAAACTCTCACTGTGTCTGTGCACTCAACACTCCCATATTTAGAGTTCAGATATAATGGTTGGAATTTTAGTCTGCTAATCTTTGATAATTACCAAATCCCTTCGTGTTAAGTCCTTATCACTTGACACTAAGAATCCCTACCGAGTGATTTGTACAAGTCAACACTCTCATTGTGATTTGTACTCACACTCTCACTGATTAACTCAATCAAACCTTCCTACAGTTAGGGTCACAACCAAAATTTCCTCTCGATTCCTTCTATGAACTAGAGGTCCACTTTCAAATCATACGGTCAAACCTTCCTACAGTTAAGATCGTCTTAAACCTCCTACTCGGTCAAACCTTCCTACAGTTAGGGCCATAACCAAAATCTCCTCTTAATTCCTTCAATGAATGTAGGGTCCATTTTCAAATCGAGCGATCAAACCTTCCTACAGTTAGGATCGTCTCAAACCTCCTACTCGGTCAAATCTTCTTACGGTTAGGGCCAAAACCTAATTCACTCTCGATAAATAAGAAACTCACATTTAGTTTGGTAATCAAACCTTCCGACAGTTAGGATTATCCGAATCTTTTCAATTCTCGAAGTGAAGATCCCACTCTTAGTTTTACTTTTCTGGATCAAACATTGATTAAACACTTTTATAATTATTAAAAACTATGGGGATATATTTGGATACAGATGATCTTGTCTTATAACATATGCAAGCCTCTGAAACTGATGTGAAATGACTCCTGGTTGCCAAACATCGTAGATCTCACATTTTCCTCGCTTCTCGCCTCACAAGACGCTCTCAAAATCTTAACTTTAGGGCTAGGTTTGAGAGAGAGGAAGATGGGCTGCTAGGGATTAAGACTCTGATGTAAAGATGATAATTATATATATATATATATATATATATATAGAGGAAAACTCTTGTCAACTTAAGTTGATAAGAGGCAATGTCCACCAAAGTTTCTAACCGTTGGATTAAGTTTTAAGATTAGGATCTTCATTAGATGATGTGGCATGAATTAATTGCAAGAGGGGTATTTTCGGAAAATAAAATCCACACAAAATAGGAAAGAACAAATATAAAATCTCTGAACGGTATTCTCCAACAAAAAAAGGAAAATGGATCATCATGCATAATCGTCCTCCTCTCTGATTCCAAAGTCGGGGAGAACAGAGACGAAGCAAACCATCTCCCTCTGATTCCGAAGTTGGCAACGAATCGTTCTCCGAAGTCGGCAACGAATCGTTCTCCTCTCCGATTCTGAAGTCGGCAACGAATCGTTCTCCTCTTCGATTCTGAAGTCGGGATCTGTACGAGAACAGAGACAAACCAAAGTAAACCTCTCCGATCCGAAGTCGGCATCCTGTACAATCTAACATAATGTTTGCAAGTTGTTTGCCATCTAATGTAATGTTTTGTTGTTGAAGTTTACAAGAGTGAATTTGCTCCTCTTTATCTTATTTTTTTTCTGTAGAAGCTTTAATTGCTACACTTGGTGGTGTTTTGTCATTCTGAAGAAACTATTTAAGCTTTGATTGCTACACTTGGTGCTATTTTGTCATTCCTTGCAAGTCTTTTGCATCTGAGATAACACGCTTTTTTATTGGCTCGTCCTTGACTATTGTGTAATGACTGTATGGAATTTGAACTAGAGGATGTTAAAGAATCTGTAGCTCTTAAGATATGTAAGTTACCATGGGGGCATAAACACAGAAAGGAGCATGTTGATGCTGACAATATTGATAGAGCAAAGGCGGAAGAAAAGAAAAAGAAAGAATTGCCTACAGAATATTACTGCAAAAGTTTATACTAGGCTAAGAAAGGTGCCTTCTTCAGTGTAGTGTATATTGTATTTAGTCTTCTTGTACATGAGGCTTGTCTTAGAGCTTAGCTTAACTTCATCTTCTTGAAGCTCTTTCTCCTTGCATGAGTAACAGACCCCAGTACCAAGGCCCAAATGATCAAAAGGGGCACTGAAGATGTGTGCGGATTTTTTCATCTCCAAAGAAATCTTAAAAAAATGAGAATAACCACAATCTTATTCCTGCAAACCAAAATGGTTCATATAACATAATACAAGCTATCCCACCTCGAATCTCAAATGAAAGATAACTCCGAAATGTAGAAAATTTTGAGTTATTACAGAAATGATTAACAGTAATAATAAAATCTCTACAGCAGCAGCACGTCAACTCCGTCTGCGATCATCACAGCAAATCCAACGCTAACTTAGGACACATCGGCGCTCGACCCATCAAGGCTGGACGCTGCAGGTTCCAGTCCCAGGGAGAGCGATGTAGGATACATAGAAGACAACGACGACAGAGTCGTCACTGAGGCCTTTGGGGATGCTGCAGACGTTGGAGCCGACGCGGGGGCCACTAGAGCCGGTGCAGGTGGCGATAACTAAAAGACCGGTGCCGGGGGTGGAGTTGCGGAGGGGGAGGAGGCAGGGCTCTGGGAAAAGCAGCTGGAGAGGAGGCTGAAGGAGAAGAAGAGAATTAATGTTGAAGGAAAAAGCTTCATTCTTGTCGTCTCTTAATTTGTTTTCTGGCGGTGATGATATAGTTTTTTTGTATGCTACAGAATCATAATAATTAGATTTCCTATTTTGTTTAGCTTTATTTTTCCGAAAATACCCCTCGTACAATTAATTCATGCAACATCATATGCAAACCTGAAATAAACCCGTTTGACCCGAACCAGAAAACCTAGTCTGACTAGGAAAATAACATTCGGTATTTTGGCTGTAACGTTCTCATCAGACCTCGGAATAAGGTGATTTAAGATTTGTTGGAAAGATATTGAAGAGACCTACAACATTGATCTTTTGAGTTTTTTAGATTCAAATTGCATCGGTGTGTAAAAAATGTATAAACTCTTAACTGGTTATTTTTTCAGATTTCTCTTCGTGCATGTTTTATGCATTTGCACTCATATATTCACAAATATACATTGAATTTTCGTGCATGTTTTATGCATTTGCACTCATATATTCACAAATATACATTGAATTGATCTCAAATCAATTCTTATCATACTCAAACAAATATACATTGAATTGATCTCAAATCAATTCTTATCATACTCAAACATCAAAATATGTTATATTTTCACCATATAATATATTTATTATTATTATTCACATAATATTCAAATTTTTGGGTATATTCTTCCCCCTTAAAAAGAATTTCGTCCCCGAAATTTTGCAATCGTATCCTAGAGATTAATAATATCAAAAAATCATGTTGAGAGAATAATCCAGATAAGGAAACCCTCATATGCACATCTCGCATGATTAATCTCCAAATATAAAACATAAAAAATATTTACACTTAACAATCTAGAATGTCAATATTCCCACTCAACCCCTAACTAGACGGAACTAGAACGTTGGGCAAAAAATCCAAATAATGAAACCCCCATATATATATACCATGTATTCCGAATGATTAGGAGTTAAGTGTCAATACCTCCGTTCTAGCGTTAAGTATGAATATGACCATATGAACAACCCTAAACAAGAATAATCATAATTGACCACTCAATTTACCTGCTCAAACAGGCATTGGAAGTCCCGATGCATATCCTCCTCGTGCTCCTAAGAAGCCTCCTCAGCTCCTTTCTGGTTCCATTGAACTTTGACTAGAGGGATCACTTTATATCTAAGTCTCTTGTCCTCCTTGGCAAGAATACATACAGGAATTTTAATAGTAGACAAATCATCATGAATTTCAATCTCTGGCGTGACTAGTTCTCTCTGTTGCTCCTCATCTCGTAGATGCTTCTTAAGCATCGAAACATGAAATTCGTGTATACTCGACATCGATGCTGGAAGGTCTAGTCAATACGAAACGGCTCTAATACGCTCCACTATCTTGAATAGACCAATATACCTCGGGGCAAGTTTTTCCCGTCTACCAAATCGCCGAACTCCCTTCATTGGTAACACTTTCAATAATACATAGTCCCCAACCTGGAACTCTAATTATCGTCATCTCTGATTTGCATAACCCTTCTGGCGACTCTGCACTGTTAGAATACGCTCCTGAATGACTACTACCTTCTCCGTAGTCTGTCTTACAAGCTCCGACTCAAGTAGTAAGCTGTCCTCTGGCTCTGCCCAACAAATAGGTGATCTATAAGGTCTCTCGTACAGCGCGTCATACGGTACCATGCCAATAGTCGCTTGATAACTATTATTATAAGCGAACTCAATCAGTGGAATATGGTCCTCCCATCCACCCTAAAAATTGATGACACATGCCCGTAACATATCCTCCAACACTTGGTTGACTCTCTCTGTTTGTCCATCTGTCTGTGGGTAAAAGACACTAGAGTATGATAACTAGCTACCGAAAGAGTTCTGGAAGCTTCTCCAGAAATATACTGACTTTGTCAACCGATCCACTATTATCCAAACTGAATTGTTCCCCTTCTTCGATCTCGGTAATCCTACAATAAAATCTATAGAAATGTTTGTCTATTTCCTCTCCGAAATGGCTAAAGACTGTAGGGTTCCTGCTCGTCTCTGATGTTCTGTCTTTACTTGCTGGTAGGTGAAACACTTACCACATACTTCACAATCTCACCATGTATGTCGCTCCACCAAAAGTGTCTCTTCAGGTCTTGTACATTTTCATTGTGCTTGGATGCACTATGTACCTAGTACGATGCGCCTTATTGAATAAGTTCCTTCTTCAGTTGTGGATTTCCCGGCATCACTAGTCGGCCTTTTATTCAAAGTCCTCCATCTGCTCCAACGGTCCAATAAGCCTTGGGCTCTTTAGAAATCTCTACCTTTCGGGTTTAAATCCAAGTGTCCTCTAGCTGAGCTCTAACCACTATATCACTCTAAGATGGTTGCATAGACAAAGCTCCAAAAAAAATGTGTTTTTCCCATGTATCTCTGGCCTAAAGTCAAACTGGTTAAGTGTGAGGAGATTTTGATACAATGAACACCTCAAACCCAAAATCCAATAACGATGCTTCTTGCTCAAAGCATCTGTTACGACGTTCGCCTTCTCCGGATAGTAGTGAACTCGTAATCCTTAATAAATTCAACCCATCTCCACTGTCTCTGATTTAGCTCTTCTCTGATTTAGCTCTTTCTGAGTGAAGAGATACTTCAAACTCTGATGATCCGTGAATAGCTCGAACTGCACTCCATATAGGTAATGTCTTCATGTCTTTAGTGCAAAAACTACTGTAACTAGTTCCAAGTCACGTGTGGGATAATTTTGCTCATGTGTCCTCAATTGACGTGAAATATATACTACCACTCTTTGGGTCTGCATCAAAACACCTCCTAGAACCACTAAAGATGCAACCGTGTAGACGATAAAGGTCTTATCACTGCTCGGGATGATCAAAACTGGTGTTGTAGTTAACTTAGCCTTCAAAGTCTCAAAGGCCTCATGACACTCTGTGCCCCAAACAAAAGGTACAACCTTCTTCATAAGGCGTATGGCGTGGCTATCTTTGAGAAGTCCTGAATGAACTTCCTGTAATAGCCGACCAAATACAAAAAGCTACGAATCTCTGTGACTATCGTCGGTGGCTTCCAATCAAGTATGGTCGCAACCATAGCTGATGTTAGACCCTAGAGGGGGGGTGATTAGGGTCTTATGCTAATCTAATTCGATTTTATGCTAATTAAAACTGATTAGGGTCTTATGCTAATCTAATTCGATTTTATGCTAATTAAAACTAATTAACAAGTTATCCTAGCAGGTATGAAATACAACAAGATATATAAGCAACAAGTTATCCTAGCAGGTATGAAATACAACAAGATATATAAGCTAGGATAAGCAATATGAACAAAGACATATATCCTATATGATAAAAATATATACAAGGATATATAAACTAACACAAGAGTGAAATAAACAGGATAAGAGTAATAGTGTGCAAATAAACAATGCAAACACACAAAATGATCACGGAGTTTGGACCTTCCATCCTACGTCTCCGCTCCCCACTTCTGGGGAGAAATCCACTATCACAACCGGGTTTTTTACGTTTATCCGAACAACATTTACACCACACAATACGGTTTTCTAGTTTATCGAAAATTCTACAAATCACACACTCTTGCAAACCCACTCTACACCCTCTTAAGTGTTGAACTAGACGTGTCTCTCTCAAGTGCTCGGTTACAACCTCTCCCTAGGTTCGTTAACTGATGCCACTTCTCTTGGGACTATCCCCGACTCTCACCACATACTTCTCTCGGTGTACAAGTGTATTACAAAGTGATTTTCACAATAAGGCACAATTACAATAATTGTTTGTTCTCAAATATGGATGAGAACACAATGAAAGCTCACACTCAATTGTTACAATCCCACAACCTAAATTATACTATGAATGTAAATACAATAAGCTCAATGTGGGTGTGTGTAAACAATGAGTAAAATCAAATCTAAACTCAATATAAAACTAGCTTTAATAAAATGATAATCAAATAAATAGATGTAAAGCTAGAAATAGAGTTTCAAAAACTTCTCAATAGATTAAGAGGTGGAGGGAGAATAGTTGGATGCCCAAACACCAATAGATGATCTCCTCAAGCTCTTGTGAAATTGATTTTATAAACTCAAACTTCCAAATGGTTAAAAGCTTTTTAAACCAAACTTTATCCCTTGTTTAAAACTCTTTAAACTTGTTTTAAAAACACTCTCTTGTTATGGAAGAGTTGAAGGCAATGCGGTATTTATACCCACTCAAAACTTCAGCAAAAACCTAAAACAAAATGACCAAAAAGCCCATAGAATCTAAAATCAGATTCTGTACAAAATAGCCGTTAGAGTATACGGCGGTCGATCGTGAAAATCTCGCGGTCGACCGTGAGCCACTTTTGAAGCTGAGAATTTTCTGGAGACTTTGGCAGTCGACCGTGGCGGTCGACCGTGGGAAAATTTGAGCTGACGGTCGACCGTGATGGTCGACCGCGAAAGTTTCTGTTTGACTCCGTAGGTAAACTGATACATGAACAGAATAGTTTGAAAGTTGATTTTTTGATTTTAAAACACTGTTTAAAAATATCAAATAAATTCTAAAAAATATAAAACTTTGGGGAATGATTGTAGACATAATAATACACATGCTATAAAGGCTGGTTTTCAAAAAGGACTTCCCAAATAAAAAATATCATTATTTTACAAAATAGTCCAAAACATGAAAATGTAAACATGTGAATTTTGACATTTTGGTTAAACCATTGTTTGAAAGTTTACAAAATGATTTTATAGACTTCAAGAAAGATGTAAACTATTGTTATGAAGTCTATAATTAATGAATATAGTATTTTCACAAATACAATAGAATATGAAACATATGAGTATGTATATGAATATATTTTTGTTTCATATCTATGAAATTAAACCAAACCAACTTATCCACATAAAAACAAACATTTATGAATATAAATATTTATTTATATGCTTGTAAAAACTTTGTTTGTGGATAAACCAAAATCCAAAATGTGTGTGTATATATATAACTATATATATGTAAAACTAAAATGTGTATGTGTGTATATGATATTGAGCTTAGAGTATCTAACACACATAATATAAACTCCTAAACTAATTATACCTAAGCTTGTTATCTTCAACGAAGATCTATCTTGGTACACTTACAGATGAAGCTTGAACTTGGATCTTCAACTTGAAATGCAAGGCTTCACTCCATAATTCCGCCAACCTCCATTGGATATGATCGTGAATGCACAATTCCATCCATCCTCTAACATATTTTTTGTCTATAATAAATAACAAAATACAAACACTAGACAAACAATATTAGATATAAATTATTTGTTAAATCATCATCAAAATAAGAAGGCTAACAGCTGAATCTCTGTAACTCGATACAGAACTCAACCTCTCTCACAGGAGGTAACCTAAGTATGTCCTGAAAGACATTCTGATAATCTGAGATAACTCTAGTCTCGCATAAATCGGCACCCTGATCCCTCAGCATCACCTCCTCGATGTACGTCAGAAATGACTCCGCAATCTGGTTGTCCTATGAGGTCACTACGATCAACTTAGACTCATCGGACGCAAGAAAGCTGACTATTTTAGCAAAACAGTCGATACTGACATCGTAGGATGATAGCTAATCCATGCCGAGAATGACATTAAACTCCGACATCCGCAAAATGATCAGATCTACAAAACTCAAACTCATCTAAGCTGATGACACATCTCCTACAGACGCTCTCTAATAGAGACACCTCTTCTAAAGGAGTAGAAACGGATAGTGGTACATCTAAGGGATGTGCGACTAACTAAAGCCTATCCATAAAGGCGTGAGATATAAAAGAACGGGAAGCTCTGGAATCAAATAGGATCCAAGCCGGAAAAGAGTTTACTAAGAAAGTACCTTCTACTATAGCTCCGCTCGCACCGTGATCACGTGGTACAACTGCATAGACTCTGCCTGTGGCTGACGATTGCTGAACTGCTGGCGGTGGAAATACAAGACTATCTATCCCTCAGGAATCTCCTGAATGGCACGAATCTGGGCTACTGGCCCTTCAATTCTTGAAATAGTTTGTGGTGTCTCAATCATCTACTGCTGGCCGTAACAGTGACCCTGTGACTACTGACCCTGACTACGGTTCTGCTGCTGACCATGTCCTAGTCTCTACTGCTGGCGTTGAAAATTCTTGCCCCGATGTTAGGGTCTTCTAAGTTTTGCAAAAAGTTACTTATCCTTGCCCTTGTCTTCGAACAGTTCTGCTTCCATAATTAACTATCGGTATGTCTCTCTGCTCCAATCAGGCTAGTTCTAGCTCCTTATCGAAGTAGTAGTTAAAATCCTCCTATGAAATTGACATTCACTACTTCAGCATAAACTGAAGTCGGTGCTATCCTCTGATGATATTCTCTATGCTGAATACATCTAATTGAAGTCGGTGCTATCCTCTGATGATATTCTCTATGCTGAATACATCTAACTTCTACTTTGGTGCTCTCAGTGTCTGATATTTTTCTTATTTTTATAGAGCCAATCCTCCTGTTCTTTGGTTCTATCAACAATTGGTTGTGACGATGGTGAAATCGTCAGTATTACCTCTCTAATAGGTACGACTGGTACAACTAGTGGTGGAACTTCAAAAAGTAAAATCTGGTTCGTTACTCGCTCCTCGAGTGTGCTAGTCTCTACTTCTGTAATTGACATTACCAAGTCGATCAGATACTGTGGAGCCTGCTGCAGCTCGGGTTCTGCTTACCCAGCTCTCTGGGTACAAGTTTTACCTCGACCACGGGCTCGTCCTGATATTTATAATATCAAGAGGAGAGCTTAATTGACACAGTAAATGAGGTAGCAAATATTAACATATCACAATAAGTATTCACACAAATACTTTTCAATCAAAGTAAGATAGTCATAAAAAAATTTTGCACTTTTGAACATACGTGTATAACGTCCTCACTCTTTCTAGGAATTCCTAGCGGTCTATATATATGAATCCTAAGAAACTTTATTCTAGCCTCACTACTCGACATAGGATGATCCTAAGGATACTGGAACTAGAGCTCTGATACTAACTATGACGCCCCTGCTTTCACACATGACTGTAGTCCAAGATGAACCCAGAGATGTCAAACCTACCACGCACTCACACTGTGCAACAATAACTTTTGCCAATCAGAGCAATATCCTCTAGTGGAATTAAAATAAAATGCATGTACAAAACAGACAAAAGAAAGGAAATAACTATAATAGATATGATATAGAAAGAAGTATCTCATAAATAAATCATGTCTCAATGAACAACCTGGAATACATCCGATATCCAAAATGAATAAATATGTCTCGACAAGAAATAACTGAAGATCGTACTAAGGCACACTGCTTTTACACTATGAAATAAACTCTAAGGTCTGAAAAAAAATATAAAACAACGATGAAGCCTCTAATAAATCTTATGTGATGGTGACTATGCAAAAACTCCATCATCCTGCGACTCTTCGGTACTCCGAATTATCTGAATGAATATTAGAAGAAAAATAGCAATAACAAGAGCGTCAGAGCACTATAGCGAGATCACCTCCATCAGCCCCCATGGGAAGGGCTGCTAGATGGAGTGGATGCTCTATATATTAAACATAGTTTACCTAGATCATTTTCCCCGTATCTAATAGAATTAATATTTAGACACCTATAATACGAGACGTAGTACGTCGAGCGAAATAATCCAAACAAGAAAACCCTTATGTATATACCATATGTCTCGAATTGTAAACATCGAAACATTAATACTGAACTAAAGGTAAACAATCTAAATAAAATCAACAATTAGAAATCCACAATACGAGACTGGTACGTCGAGCGAAATAATCTAAATAAGAAAACCCTCATGTATATACCATATGTCTCAAATTGTGAATCGCTAATTATTGATCCCAACTAAGAAAATAGAAAAAAGCAGTAAAAGAAAGTAAAGACATCAACATATCATATTTATAATATCTTCCACTGTCACTGGGAAGATAGAATGAATACCGGTACAAATCCCGTGTACTTTCAAATGCAAAGTACTCTGAGTCATATATTTCAGTAGTGAGTCAAAAACATAACTGACATCCGCCAACGACTCGGGCTATCATTTAACTATCTCAATGCAACTCCGTGCAAGATTTTAATACTTAGCATTATCATGTGTAACAGACTACCCTAGAAGATTTTTATACTTAGCATTAGTCTTAGCATGATCTCAGTGCGTAACATGAGTGCGGAACGAACTTCCATATATGTATCCTAGAAGTACAGCTCACAAGCCTCATCGCACCCTCGTGCGGACGAACTGCTAGATAAAGCATCTAAACCTGACTCAATGACCTGTACAAATGAAATATCGATGCACTACACCCGTAGTATTGAACTGAGCTCATCAACGATATCTAAAAGGTGTGTGTATAATATGTAGTAAACTCTTTTTGAAAGTAATCGGATCAACACCCATCATAATTCTTTTCAACATACACATGTGTGTGCTACTACACTATTCATGAATTTACGTATAAAGAAGTGCGGCTCAAAACCCGCAAACATATCTCAAACAGATGCAAGATAAAAATTTAGACAACGGCCTTAGTAGTCGACTACTAGGCTTAGTAGTCGACTACACTGAGTCCATCCAGACTCTGTAATAACATATATCAGTATCAGTAGTCAACTATTAAGAACATTAATCGACTACTCTGCAAACATACAGTTTCTGTTATACTCAACTGGGCACGAGTAGCCGACTACTAAGCTTAGTAGTCGACTACTCTGTCAAGACACACATTCTTTCGTACACAAACAGTGCTTATGTCAATTATACATATCATGACGTTAAAACGAGATTTATACTTGATATATACAACAGGAATTATCTGAATTATCAAATTAAATTATTATAACTTCTAAATTAGGGTTTAATATCCTAATTAAACAATTTCTTCAATTATCTCATATGTAAACAAAGTGATTATCAACACATGATAAAAACTACTTATGAACAGAGGTAAAATTCATTTATACATGTTTATCTTATTTAGGTATCACAAATCTAGGGCTCAAGCATGATTAATTAACATGAAAACTCAAAGAAACCTTCACATAATATATCAATTATTTCAAATCAGCATATCTGCAGTTTTCTACAAAATATATTATTAGTAAATTGAGTATATCTTTCTCTAGACAAACTCTTTTTAAGAATAGTTTTTTGTTTTGGAAACTAGATTCATATAGCTATCATTTAGCATTAGTTTGGTTCAGTTTGGAGTATATATGATATCTCAAATTTCTAGTTAAAGGTTACATACGTGCAGCAGTTTTCTGCAGAATATGTCATTAGTAAATTGAGTATATCTTTCTCAATAAAAACTCTTTTTTAGAATGGTTTTTTCTGTTTTGGAAAATAGGTTCATATAGCTTTCATTTAACACTAGTTTTGTTCGGTTTGGAGTTTATATGTTATCTCAAATTTCAAGCTAAATATTATACATGTGTAGCAGTTTTCTGAAATCTATGATGAAAACAAAAAATTAAACCTCTTTATAATTCAATTAGATAACAAATTAGGATTAACACATGAGTTAAACATAATTATCAAGTTTAAAAATATGAAAAATTTAATCATCTCTAATGATCATGATCATGTTACTATCATAAACAATTAGGAAAAGCTAATGATCTAGTAATGAGTAATGAGTTAAGATTTATCATTAAAAATCTCATCTTTTCATATTAGGTTAAGCCTTAAGCATGAAAATATTGATTTAACACTTTTATAATCATTAAACACTATGAGGATGAGTTTGGATGCAGATGATCTTGCCTTATAATGTGTGCAAGAGCCTCTAAAACTGATGTGAAATGACTCCTCATCGCCAAACGTCGTAGATCTCACATTTTCCTCGCTTCTCGCCTCACAAGATGCTCCCAAAATTTCAACTTTAGGGCTAGGATTTGAGAGAGAGGAAGAGAGGCTGCTAGGGTTTGAAACTCTGATGAAAATATGATAATTTTTGTAAAAACACGTGTGTGTGTGTGTGTGTGTGTGTGTGTGTATGAGAAAACGGGAGGTGAGCTGGCAGCGTAGAAAATTTCCTACGTTGTCGCCACGTGTCAAGTTGTTATTTGCTGGACACTTATTTATAGAAGTAACAGATTTTCGAGGGAGGGAATTTATAAAAAATGAGGGTCCTAGATTCAAAAATCACAAATCTCTCCTGATTAATATCTACTTTTCCTAATTATTCCACAAAATCCGCTGCCCTCCTTCCCCTAAACAATCCCGCGCTCTCCTTCCCCTAGCGCCGGCGGCCCTCCTTCCTCATGCGCAACGATGCTGCACATGTTCTCAGAGATGTTCGTATAATTGCATACTTTAGGCAGTGTCTTCCACGAGAGCTAGCCATTGCAACATACAAAGATCTTGTGTCTTCCACGAGAGCTAGCCATTGCAACATACAAAGATCTTGTTCGTAATTTGGCTTCTGCTCCTGCTTATGAAATCTCTCTTTCAAGTCATTGCAACATACAAAGATCTTGTTCGTAATTTGGCTTCTGCTCCTGCTTATGAAATCTCTCTTTCAAGTATCAGAGTATTGTGCAGGATATAAGAATTATTAAAATTATTTTTTTAAAGGAATCAAAAGCCCAATCTTAACATTTCCCGTTCTATGTAATTGTGGGAAATGACGACGTCGCATATCGTATCGAATTTATATGACAACTTCGCATATCGTATCGAATTTATAACACATTTCCGAATTGAGTTATGAATCTTGTTATTGTTTTGGTATCTCAACTTATTTTGTAAATAGCTGTTATTCACGTTTGGTTTGAGTCTCTTTTAACTTTGTTGCACAAATCGGCTATGTAATCACTCTGGTTTATGATTCAATGATTAGCGAGCCCGTTCATTATATACATAAATAAATGATTATTGATGATCATGAAGGTTTTGTCAATCACCAACATGGAGTTTCAGAGACAACGTTTTGTTTAATGTCTCATTGTTTTAATGATTACTGAGGTAGGAGGATTGCTCAAAAGAGGAGGTTGTTCAGTAGGAAGGAGAGAAAATGGCAAAGGAGAACAAGCATGGCTTAGGCCTCTTTACTTGTCTAATCAGTAGATCCATGGGTTATTCTTCAAAATAACAATTAAACCCCCTCAAATGCTACAGTTTGTTCTGAAATTTATGATCGTAAAAGACCTATGAAATTAAATGATTTGGATGGTTAAGAAAGAACATGTTGAAAGAATCTAGAAAGAAGGAATTCTGAGATGGATGTGTGGTAACATGCTAAGAAATAGGATAAGACATGAATGTACTTGTAAGAAGTTAAATGCTGTTTCAATTGAAGATTATTTGCTAGCACCTAAATGAATATGGGAATGAAGCAATTAAAAATGATACATTAGCCGCTATTTTGAGACAGAGTCAATGGAAACAAGAGTCTCAGAGAAAGGCTTGTTGCTGCATTAAGATCCGAGTATGCATTTGGTATACTAATAAATTTCTTGTCGAAGATTATGCTTGCTTAAGCTGATTGGAAAACTTGGGTATATTACAGGTACTTCCCTTACTGAGGATGTCGCAGGTTCTGTAACAACCAAAAGTCAGGAAAGCAATAAAATCTCTAGAGTGCAACCTAAAACTGAGTCAAGCGATGAAATATCTAAAAACAAGATTGAAGAATCTGCGAAACACGAGACAAAAAATCAACATGGTGCAGTGTCACTGACAACTTTAGTGGGGCTAGATTATCAGTTGAAGGAAGTGATCGAACTACAGACACTGCACCAAAAATGAGCCACACAATCTTCACACCAAGAAGAATCAACGTCTCAATCTCTGCTTCAGAGAATATTCGACTCGTTTGTTCAGTTATTATAGCGCTGTTGGTGATTTTATCATATCATGACTATTCATTAGGGATTAATGCTCTAGGAAGCATAACCAGCTTTAGACCACTTTTACTAGTGTTTCTAACCGATGCCACGGTAATCTTAGCGCCGCTAGTCATTAATCAAGCAAATGAGCAAAAAGGCAAGGAGACAGCAAGGAGTACAGCAATAGAAAGAGATGGCTCGGCGATGAATATAGGCAGTATGTTGGAGGCTGCTATGGTATTTCAAAAAGCTGTAAGTGTTGTTTCCATGGATTGTAGTATTTGTGCAGTCATAATGATTTGTGGAATTGTGATCTAGAAATAAGCTTTTGTCGTAGTCGAGGGCTTGTATGATTATTGACATCAATTATATTTATTAACTTGGTCTTGTCTGCTAAATTTTGTATGTAGGGAAGTTTGTAGTCTATGTACTGAGATTAGAGTGCAACCCTGTTACATTTCAGAACATTTTTATTTCAATTCTTGTTTGCCGGGAACTGTGATTCCAGCAATCTCTTCATTTTCTATTTGTAGTTTAATGTTTATTGTTTATAGTTGAGGTGTTTTAGATCCAAGTTTTCTATAAAAAGCAATTATATTTATATTGAGAGAGATGAAAAGAAGTGGAAACAATGTCATCACTTTGACTAATGCAGAAACATCTTGAAATAGAAATATTGCAAGTTCGAATAATTCCAGGAATCTAAAGCAAAGAGACTTCTCTCCTGGTAGGTATAACCTAAAACTAGTGCAAACCAATTTCTCTGTGATCTTTTCTTCTTTCATTCCGTATTCATTTTCCCTTGCAATCTTGATGCTTTTGCTAAGTAGAGAGGAGATGGAAACTTATTTCTCTCTTCTAGCTATCAGTGGCATCTATTTCTTGTACCTAAGAGAAGGACTTCATGTGAGCAAACTATATTTAGAAGAAACACAAGCGATACAAAAGCTAAGAAGGGGATTCACCTGTAATAAACAAGCAGGAGCTTCGATACAACCTTTTAAAATAATGTCCACCTTCTCCAGAATGCGAAGGGGCACAGGCGTAATAACATACATTAGATCCTTCGAAACATCTTCAGCTCTGACAAATCCTGTTGATATCGACATCAGAAATATATATCTTACAAACAATTTTCGGAAAATTAACTCAAAATTCGCAATGCTGATATAAGAGGAGAAGATAATAGAGTAGCATGTACCAAGTCCAACACAATTCGATGAGGCGTTCGCAGGCGAAGGAGGGACTGAAGTACTGATTCCTAAGCCAACAATCTTAGCTTTCAAACTGTGAGAAATGTTATCATTGCCCTCACAGTGGAGTTCAATAACTCTGATTCTTGAAAGAGAGATTTCATGAGCAGGAGCAGAAGCCAAATTACGAACAAGATCTTTGTATGTTGCAATGGCTAGCTCTTGTGGAAGACACTGCCTAAAGTATGCAATTATACGAACGTCTCTGAGAACATGTGCAGCATCCTTGCGCATTGACACACTAAAAAGAAGAACATAATCAGTACTGAATTTTTTTGCATAAGATCAATATTTCATAAATAACATAGATTCTTCAACAGAAAGTTTACCTAGAAGAGTCCTTTACTGCAGCACAAATTTCAATTGAGTTACTCGATCTCTGGTGATTCTCATCCAACCAAAACAACCCTTTGGGTAGATTTTTGCTCTCTGCAGAGACGCGAATTTGAACTACGTGAGTTGGAGATATGTGCCTCAGCATTTTCACCAAGAGATCATAGCCAGCACCTAAACCAGAGGAAATTCAAGTTGAAGTTAGAAGGGCATTTTAACTCTCCAAGAGTTACTGTAGAGAAGCTGTTAAAGTCAGTGGTGAACATGGAAGTATACCTTTCACCCATCCCGATGTGTTCACTACAAGAGGCATCATTTTTCTCCCAGGATCATTAATCTCATTAGGTTGATAAAACTCCTCATGAAAATAATCATATAGACTGAGGATACTATTCAGATAAACATTTTTGTCCTTCTGGCAATTTACATCACCATAGAAGAAGCACCTGATATGCAGCATTAGCTGTATATTAAGAGTAGGAATCAACAAGTAGTTTAATAAAAGCAATGCAAGCATGTACAGATTGGAGAGCTGTTGAGGGGTAAGAGGCGGAGCCACAAGCAACTTGCCCTGGGCAGCTGCCCAGGGCAAGAATGTGAAAATATATATAGACCCCCTTAGTTTACTTGTTGTGGATATAGACCCCCTTAGTTTAATTGGTGCAAAATGTTTAATACATGCGCATCTCTAGAGCAGTGACGTAGCCAACATCGGCGTATGGACAAAAGGAAGCCCCTCGACGGCCGAGCTCGATGAGCTTCGATTACTGAGGTAGGAGGATTGCTCAAAAGAGGAGGTTGTTCAGTAGGAAGGAGAGAAAATGGCAAAGGAGAACAAGCATGGCTTAGGCCTCTTTACTTGTCTAATCAGTAGATCCATGGGTTATTCTTCAAAATAACAATTAAACCCCCTCAAATGCTACAGTTTGTTCTGAAATTTATGATCGTAAAAGACCTATGAAATTAAATGATTTGGATGGTTAAGAAAGAACATGTTGAAAGAATCTAGAAAGAAGGAATTCTGAGATGGATGTGTGGTAACATGCTAAGAAATAGGATAAGACATGAATGTACTTGTAAGAAGTTAAATGCTGTTTCAATTGAAGATTATTTGCTAGCACCTAAATGAATATGGGAATGAAGCAATTAAAAATGATACATTAGCCGCTATTTTGAGACAGAGTCAATGGAAACAAGAGTCTCAGAGAAAGGCTTGTTGCTGCATTAAGATCCGAGTATGCATTTGGTATACTAATAAATTTCTTGTCGAAGATTATGCTTGCTTAAGCTGATTGGAAAACTTGGGTATATTACAGGTACTTCCCTTACTGAGGATGTCGCAGGTTCTGTAACAACCAAAAGTCAGGAAAGCAATAAAATCTCTAGAGTGCAACCTAAAACTGAGTCAAGCGATGAAATATCTAAAAACAAGATTGAAGAATCTGCGAAACACGAGACAAAAAATCAACATGGTGCAGTGTCACTGACAACTTTAGTGGGGCTAGATTATCAGTTGAAGGAAGTGATCGAACTACAGACACTGCACCAAAAATGAGCCACACAATCTTCACACCAAGAAGAATCAACGTCTCAATCTCTGCTTCAGAGAATATTCGACTCGTTTGTTCAGTTATTATAGCGCTGTTGGTGATTTTATCATATCATGACTATTCATTAGGGATTAATGCTCTAGGAAGCATAACCAGCTTTAGGCCACTTTTACTAGTGTTTCTAACTGATGCCATGGTAATCTTAGCGCCGCTGGTCATTAATCAAGCAAATGAGCAAAAAGGCACGGAGACGGCAAGGAGTACAACAATGGAAAGAGATGGCTCGGCGATGAATATAGGCAGTATGCTGGAGGCTGCTATGGTATTCCAAAAAGTTGTAAGTGTTGTTTCCATGGATTGTAGTATTTGTGCAACCATAATGATTTGTGGAATTGTGATCTAGAAATAAGCTTTTGTCGTAGTCGAGGGCTTGTATGATTATTGACATCAATTATATTTATTGACTTGGTCTTGTCTGGTATATTTTGTATGTAGGGAAGTTTGTATTCTATGTACTGAGATTAGAGTGCAACCCTGTTACATTTCAGAACATTTTTATTTCAATTCTTGTTTGCCGGGAACTGTGATTTCAGCAATCTCTTCTTTTCTATTTGTACTTTAATGTTTATTGTTTATAGTTGAGGTGTTTTAGATCCAAGTTTTCTATAAAAAGCAATTATATTGAGAGAGATGAAGAGAAGTGGAAACAATGTCATCACTTTGACTAATGCAGATACATCTTGAAATAGAAATATTGCAAGTTCGAATAATTCTAGAAATATAAGGCAAAGAGACTTCTCTCCTGGTAGGTATAACCTAAAACTAGTGCAAATTAATTTCTCTGTGATCTTTTCTTCTTTCATTCTGTATTCATTTTATCTTTGCGATCTTGATGCTTTTGCTAAGTAGAGAGGAGATGGAAACTTATTTATCCCTTCTAGCTATATGTGGCATCCATTTCTTGTACCTAAGAGAAGGACTTCATGTGAGCAAACTAAATTTAGAAGAAACACAAGTGATACAAAAGCTAAGAAGGGGATTCACATGTAATAAACAAGCAGGAGCTTCGAGACAACCTTTTAAAATAATGTCATAAGCAGGAGGGCCGCTGGCACTTGGGGAAGAAAGGCCGCCGACGCTTGGGGAAGGATGGCGCGGGATTGCTTGGGGAAGGAGGGCAGCAGATTTTGTGGAATAATTAGGAAAGGGAGATATTAATCAAGAGAGATTTATGATTTTTGCATCTAGGACCCTCATTTTTATAAATTCCCTCCCTCGAAAATCTGTTACTTCTATAAATAAGTATCCAGCGAATAACAACTTGATACGTGGCGACAGCGTAGGAAATTTCCTACGCTGCTAGCTCACCTCCCGTCCTCTCTCTCTCTCTCTCTCTATATATATATATATATATATATATATATATATATATAATATAGAGAGAGAGAGAGAGAGAGAGAGAGAGAGAGAGAGATAATATGTGTATGTTTGGTACAAGGCAAAATTTTGTGCTTAGTAGTGAGGGTGTCACATCCTCATCACTCACTACCGCATGTGAATTTGTTCGCGCACATTTGAATGAGTGGAGGGGGATTTGACACTCACTACTAAGCATAACTTTTGTACTTGGTACGCAAGCATACCGCATATTTCTCATATATATATATATTATATATATATATATATATATATATATATATATATATATATATTATATATATAATTAAAATTTTATATTATTATACTATATATATATATATATATAAACCCGAAATAAACTCGTTTGACTCGAACCAGGAAACCTAGTTTGACTAGGAAAATAACCTTCGATATTTTAGCTGTAACTTTCTCATCAGACCTTAGAATGAGGTGATTTAAGATTTGTTAGAAAGCTGTTGAAGAGACCTACAATTATGGTCTTTTACATTTTTCCAGATTCAAACTGTATCAGTGTGTAAAAAATATATAAACTCTTAACTGAATATTTTATCAGATTTCTCTTCGTGCATGTTTTATGCATTTGCACTCATATATTCACAAATATACATTGAATTGATCTCAAATTAATTTCTATCATACTCAAACATCAAAATATATTATATTTTTACTATATAACATATTTATTATTATTTTTTACATAATATTCAATAAGTTGATTGAGAAATCTAGTGCCCGATCTTATACCACTATTGGTACTGAGAGTGATTTTCCTGCAGGATCTTAGTTCAGAACATTCCTATGGCAGGCGGTGAAGCCGATTCAGCTGATGACCCTCTTAGCCGGTTACCTCAGGCTCTCGTTAAAGAAATGTGTGGTGCCATATCAGTCTACTGATGCTCTACCAATAGAAGTGCTTTATCCGGTGGTTCAGTTCACCCACAGAAAAAGTCTTTCCCTTCTTCCGGTGATAGTTTTTGATATTCACCACGGACTCCGACAAATAGTTAGTGTTTTCACACAGGGAGAAGGCAAGCCATTGACATAGATTCCTCTCGCTAAGTTGGAGCTCTCCTACACTTATCTAATAGCATGGTTCATCCTCTATCACTCTGTTCGTGGGAAAAATTGTGTTCTTCATTGATGTCATTGCACACTCTTGTAATACTTTATCGATTACAAAGATCCGGTCTTTTTATAAGATCCGGTTACAACGAAATCAAAGAAAAAGAAAAAAGATTACAACTTTCCTTTCGAACGAATCGCGAGCTCCTGTTTTATGGTCACTCGCTTTGTGGGTTCTTCGCCTGCGCCGGGGTTTATCCGTGGACCACCGCGCAATCTAGATCCGGTCGGATCTACGCAGTATGACGGGTATTATTTCACCAAGGAAATAATAGCCGAGGGTACTATTTCGCCAAGGAAATAATAGCCTTTAGTTCTCGGGATCAAAGGCCAAGCTTTGATCCGGAGGATGACTACGTAGATCTGAGATCCGGTTCCTCTCGAACTCTTGCCTTATTTGGCGTTGACGATCGCCGAGCACCGGATCTGGAAGAGCAAGTCCTCAAAGTCCCAAAGCTTTAATCTTTTTAAGTTCTGAGCCTTGAATCCAGCAGAGCTTCGCCTCCAAATTTCCAACCATAAAAAAAAATGAACCATGCCCTCTATTTATAGGCTCTCAGATCTGTGCCTCGGCACAGATCTGGGCCGGCCACCTATAGGTGGCTCGGCCACCTAGCCACCTATAGGTGGCTAGGCTTTGGCCGAGCCACCTATAGGTGGCTCGGCCACCGAGCCACCTAGAGGTGGCTCGGTTTTGGCCGAGTCCCCTAGGTGTCGGTTTTTTTTTTCGGTCTCGTGGTTGATTTAGAATCTGATTTGTTGATCTGAATCCTGATTTGACAGTCTGAATCCCAATATGGCAGTAAATCCGCCTCGTTAGCCTCGTCGCCTCGTTAATCCGCTTCGTTGCGTGTCACTTGGCTTTGTTGTTGTGGACTGACACTCGTGTTTAGATACGGCACCCGATGGTTCGTCGGTTTGTCGAATCACCGTGCCGAGCTGTGCTAAGGGACTCATAGGTAGTTTTATACGCCTACAGATACCCCCTCCAAAGTATTTTAGTCTCGTTCTTTTATAGAAGAGTCTGGAATACTTTGGATATGATCGTCCCAACCTTCAGTCGGTGTAACGGGACTTTGGAATGACTTCTGTTCTTGATTCCTTCGATCCTTCAGGCCATTCGGTGCTTTGTCGAATGTCTGTAAGGTTTCCGGTGCTGTATTTATTGTCTGACCGTTGTCGGAATTTCGAATTTGAAGTCGGTTCCTAATTTTCTGATCTTTAGCTCGTGTTTGTTGGTTCAACATAGAACTGATCATTGAATGTTGGCATTGAGTCTTTATTTGTGATGCGTTGTCCGGCGTAGTGTTGTTGAGTTATCCTTGAGAATATTTTTGGAAAAATATTCTCTAGGAACTTCTCAACCAAAAATAGGGAATAGTTTATACTCGTATACCTTATTGGAGTATTTTCATGTCCGAATGAGCCGAACCGGCCTAATAATGACCCAAAAAAGGCAGTAATTAGGCTCAAAAAATCTTCTGATCCTTCCGAATATGTGGGAGAGGCAAGAATAAACCAAGGACTGAACCGAAGTCGTTTCGATGTTCGATTCAGCTTCAATTTGAGTTCTGGTTCAAATCTGGTTCAAACTGGTTCAACCTGGTTCAAGACTGGTTCAACCTGGTTCAAAGCTGGTTCAGGACTGGTTCAAGACTGGTTCAGACTGGTTCATCTTGGTCTGATCTGGTTCAGTCTGGTTTGGCCTGGTTCAGCCTGGTTTGGCCTGGTTCAGCCTCTTTTGAACTGATTTGGACTGGTCTGGTCTGGTTCAACCTGGTCCGGTCTGGTTCAAGGCTGGTTTACCTATAAAAGCCTCTTTTTACTCCTCCTCTAGGGCCGGCCCCCCTTTTGCCCTATTTTTTGGATTTCTCTTCCCTCGTGCATCCTTTCTCCCTCAAATCTTCATATTGCCTTAGATCTATCCTTCCTTTTGATCTTAGGCTAAAAAATCCCTCAGAAATCTTCATATAAAATTTTCTCTCAGGCCCCTCGAGCACGTGGTTCGAGCATCTTTCAAGATCTGATTTTTTGTCGGATCCTCGAGCTTTTCTTCAGGTAAATCCTCCATAATTTTGGGATATTTCATGTTTAATTCTATTTATGAACTTGTGGGATTGCATGTGAGGGTTAGGATTATGATTTGGTGCCTCGAGCTCGTCTTTCAGGGGGGTAGAATTGCGATAAAAGGAAATTTTTTTTTCTGGATCTAACCCCTAATTTATTTTGCAGATCATCATGTCGCGTGTCCCGAGAGATCGCTCCCACTGTGGTCGCCAGATTGTTCGCGGGAAAAATTATGTTCTTCATTGATGTCATTACACACTCTTGTAATAGTTTATCGATTACAAAGATCCGGTCTTTTTATAAGATCCGGTTACAACGAAATCAAAGAAAAAGAAAAAAGATTACAACTTTCCTTTCGAACGAATCGCGAGCTCCTGTTTTACGGTCACTCGCTTTGTGGGTTCTTCGCCTGCGCCAGGGTTTATCCGTGGACCATCGCGCGATCTAGATCCGGTCGGATCTACGAAGTATGACGGGTATTATTTCACCAAGGAAATAATAGCCGAGGGTACTATTTCGCCAAGGAAATAATAGCCTTTAGTTCTCGGGATCAAAGGCCAAGCTTTGATCCGGAGGATGACTACGTAGATCTGAGATCCGGTTCCTCTCGAACTCTTGCCTTATTTGGCGTTGACGATCGCCGAGCACCAGATCTGGAAGAACAAGTCCTCGAAGTCCCAAAGCTTGGATCTTTTTTAGATCTGAGTCTTCAATCCAGCAGAGCTTCGCCTCCAAATTTTCCAACCATAAAAAAAAAAGAACCATGCCCTCTATTTATAGGCTCTCAGATCTGTGCCTCGGCACAGATCCGGGCCGGCCACCTATAGGTGGCTCGGCCACCCACCGAGCCACCTAGAGGTGGCTCGGTTTTGGCCGAGTCCCCTAGGTGTTGTGGTTTTTGCCGTTTTTTCCGGTCTCGTGGTTGATTTAGACTCTGATTTGTTGATCTGAATCCTGATTTGGCAGTAAACCCGCTTCGTTGTTGATCCAGACTCTGATTTGACAGTCTGAATCCCAATATGGCAGTAAATCCGCCTCGGTGTTTGAGTTCAAATCCATTCTATGGTTGGATGACTCGTTGACTCACCGAACTGTTAGCTTGATTCCGCATGCGAATGGATGTATTCCATTGTTTGCGTGCGGTTCGTTAGCCTCGTTGCCTCGTTAATCCGCTTCGTTGCGTGTCACTTGGCTTCGGCGTTGTGGACTGACGCTCGTGTTTGGATATGTCGCCCGATGGTTCGTCGGTTTGTGCCGAGCTGTGCTAAGGGACCTATAAGAAATTTTATACGCCTACACACTCGGATATGATGTTAGCACCGAGCACTGCGGATCAATCCATTCCCCTACTACGATTGCTAAAAAATTGTAGGTGGAAAGGATGGGGATTCTTGGAAATAAAGAAGGAGTTGCAGAAGCACAAGTGTTGGGTTTTCTCCACATGCTTCCCGTGATTTTCCGGTTAATATGGTGATTCGTTGGTTGATGAGGAAAGGCTAAGGACAAACTCGGACCTGTCTTGACGTCAGCTGCTTCAATTGGTTAATAAACATTAGACCGGGTTATCTAATCTTTCGGGTGAGGGATTGTTGGGAACATGGTTGATGTTACAATATCTCTTGTATTTTGATGATAACAAATCATTGTTTATCTAACATATTTTACTGCAGATTCAAGATATACATCTCAAAGCAACAATCAAGATATTAAGGCTATATCAAAGACAAGATTTCAAAGATCAAAAAGATGAAGTTAATCAAGTCACTTCGCGCTTCAAGAAGAAAATATACTTTACAAGAGTGATGTAATTTTGTCTTTTCTTTTAGAATCTTTGTACAAGCCTTGATCACACACACAACTCACTAATCACTTAGAAAATCATAGAAAGTATTCTAAGTATAATCCTAAATCTAATCAACGAATGAATAACATTTTAAACTATTGAAAATATGTATAACATAGTTTCTGGCTGACCAAAGAAATGTCTGGTCGACCAGATATAACAACCAGAAACAGAGAGTCTGAAAAATCTCTGTCTGGTCGACCAGATATTTACCTGGTCGACCAGAGGCTCCAGATTTGGACAGAATATTTCCAGGAAGCCTGTCTGGTCGACCAGGCTTCAATCTGGTCGACCATACAGTGTTTCTAACTGACACTTTTTTTAAAATAACATGAACGTTTTATGAACGTTTTTGGCAGTTATTTTTGAATATTTTTGAACTAAAATTATACCTATAAATAGGTGTTAAGTTCTGAAAATTGATATTAGAATTCCTTTCTATAAACTTGAGTTTTTCTTGACTTCTTAAGATCATTTCTGAAGAGAAAAACTGAGTGAAATTTTCAGTTTTGTTCTTGATAAAAGTTCCATTACTCTAGAACAAAAACCATCCCTATAGCCTATTGTAAGTCACTCACATCTACACATCAAGGCTTATAGGAAGAGAAAGAGTTGTACCATTTTGTTTCAGTTTGATAATCTCTTGAAAGAAGAGATTGTTGTGGTATTGGCAATTGAAGATTGTCAAGGTTGTACGGTTTGCTTGCGGGTTGCAAGTGCTTGCGGTTTTGCAAGTGGAAATAGTGGAGAAATCTCAAGCGAGACTTGGGGACTGGATATAGGTCTGGAGGACCGAACCAGTATAAATCCTTGTGTTTGCGTATGCAATTTTCTGTGATTGTCTACACAATTGGTTTGATCTTTCTTACTCTTTGTGATATTATTTTATTGAAATTTAAAGTTTCCGCATTAGATTTCACAAACACTATTCAACCCCCCCTTCTAGTGTTTGAGTGCCATTGCTGTGATCCTTCAATTGGTATCAGAGCAGGTTGATCAATGATAACAATGGCTACACCATCTACATCACAGTTCAAGGAAGGACATTCTACTCAAAGACCACCACTTTTCGATGGTTCCAACTACAACTACTGGAAGTGTAGGATGAAGATCTACCTTCAATCGATAGGATTCGATCTCTGGAACATAGTGGAGTCTGATTACAACAAACCTACTACTCCATACTCTGAATGGACATTGGTGGAAAGGACAAATGCGAATCTTGACGCCAAGGCAATGAATGCATTGTTTTGCGCAATGGATAAGAATGAATTCAACCGCGTGTCTACTTCCAACACCGCAAATCAAATCTGGCACACACTTGAGGTAACCCACGAAGGAACTTCTAAGGTTAAAGACTCAAAAATTTCTGTTTTAGTGCACAGGTTTGAAATGTTCAAGATGAACAACAACGAGACAATTGGTGAAATGTTCACAAGGTTCACTGACATCATCAACTCCCTAATTGCGTTAGGAAATGTCTACACACAAGTGGAGATAGTTAGGAAAATCCTCCGGGCTCTTACTTCGGATTGGGAAAAGAAGACTACTGCGATAGAGGAAGCCAACGATCTCTCCACATTGACAGTAGAAAATTTGATAGGGAATTTGATGGCATACGAGGTGCAACTTGAAGATTAGAAAAAGGATAATGAAGATAATAACAAGAAGGTTCTTGCTTTCCAAGCATTTACTGATGATGAGGATTCCGATGATGAAGAAGAGTTTGAAATAATCACACGCAAATTCAGAAAATTCTTGAAGAAAGGTAAGTTCTCTTCTAGTAAATTCAAAGATACTAACAAAGTCACTTGTTTTGGTTGTAATAAGCCAGGACACTACAAGAAAGATTGTCCCCTACAACAAAAGTTAAAGTCGAAGTCTTCTAACAATTTCAACGGGTTCACAAAGAACAAGAATGAACAAGTGAAGAACAAAAAGAAGAAGGCTTTGTCGATAACATGGGATGATAGTGACCAGTCATCTTCAGATGAAGAAGAGGAAAAAGAAGATCATCAAGCGAATATGTGCTTTATGGCAAATGAATCTGATGATGATCAAGTAAGTAATCATGATGAGTTACTTGACGCATTTAACGAATTATTTCTGAAATACAAGCAACTAAATTCTTCTTTTAAAATATTAAAAAATGAAAATAAAAATTTGAATAACACTTTAGTCTCTCCTTATGCTTCACAAATAGAAGATCTTAAAGAGAAGAATAAAGAGTTATTTTCTGAAAATTACAAGTTATCTAGTAACAATCAACTTCTTAAAAAAGAATGTGATTTCTGTAAAGTTCGTATTTCAAATTTGAATGATAATGTTAATAGTCTTAAAACCAAATATGAAACTATATCAATGAATGTAGGTAAATTTAACAAAGGAAAAGAGAATCTAGATAATCTACTTTCTTATCAATTACCTGCTAAGAGTAAACAAGGATTAGGATATGTTTCTAACTCCAGTAATGAGAAAACATACTCTTCTATGCAAAAGAAAAATTATGCTTATTTATATTCTAAATTTGTGAAAAGTAATTATCATGCACATAGTGATACATCTATGCATGCTAGTTCTAAGGTATTTTCACATAATGATAGAAAAATGCATATGAAGAAAGTTGCATGTAAGAATATTTTAAAATCCAACTACATTTGGGTTCCTAAAAATGCATGTTTAAGTGATAGAAAGATATACTTATCAAATTACAAAAAGGATATTTGTGATTCTAAAAACTATCTTTCATACAATGTAGGTAAACCAAATTCTTATTGGGTTTGGTTTCCTAAATGCTAATCTCATGGACCCAAAAGTTAAAGGGTACCAAAACATATTTCTTTTATTTTGCAGGTACCTAATAAAAGGGAAACATGGATTTTAGATAGTGGCTGTTCCAAGCACATGACCGGGAACAAGGACTTATTTTCTTCCATACAATTTAAAGATGGAGGAACTGTTACCTTCGGTGACAACAACAAGGGTCAAGTGGTAGGAATTGGAACGGTCGGTATGAACTCGTTTTAGAAAGAAAAATATTTATATAAACAAAATACTAGGGTTGAACCAGAAGTTTTGTATTAATTGTTTCATTATTTATTATCTTCCTTTCTATTCTCCTTTTTGTTAATGACAAAGGGGGAGATATATTAGAATATTGAAATATTGACAACTATTACAATATTGAAATATTGACATGTATGCATTGTTATACAATATTAGGATTACTAATAAGTGCTATTTTTTGTGTGTGTTAAATTAACATGTATGCATTGTTGCAGGGGGAGTAAGTATGTTTAATTAAAGTTTTTCAATATTATTTGTCATCATCAAAAAGGGAGAGATTGTTGGGAACATGGTTGATGTTACAATATCTCTTGTATTTTGATGATAACAAATCATTGTTTATCTAACATATTTTACTGCAGATTCAAGATATACATCTCAAAGCAACAATCAAGATATTAAGGCTATATCAAAGACAAGATTTCAAAGATCAAAAAGATAAAGTTAATCAAGTCACTTCGCGCTTCAAGAAGAAAATATACTTTACAAGAGTGATGTAATTTTGTCTTTTCTTTTAGAATCTTTGTACAAGCCTTGATCACACACACAACACACACTACTCACTTAGAAGATCATAGAAAATATTCTAAGTATAATCCTAAGTCTAATCAACGAATGAATAACATTTTAAACTATTGAAAATATGTATAACATAGTTTCTGGCCGACCAAAGAAATGTCTGGTCGACTAGATATAACAACCAGAAACAGAGAGTCTAAAAAATCTCTGTCTGGTCGACCAGATATTTACCTGGTAGACCAGAGGCTCCAGATTTGAACAGAATATTTCCAGGAAGCCTGTCTGGTCGACCAGGCTTTAATCTGGTCGACCATACAGTGTTTCTAACTGACACTTTTTTCAAAATAACATGAACGTTTTATGAACGTTTTTGGCAGTTATTTTTGAATATTTTTGAACTAAAATTATACCTATAAATAGGTGTTAAGTTCTGAAATTTTATATCAGAGTTCCTTTCTATAAACTTGAGTTTTTCTTGACTTCTTAAGATCATTTCTGAAGAGAAAAACTAAGTGAAATTTTCAGTTTTGTTCTTGATAAAAGTTCCATTACTCTAGAACAAAAACCATCCCTATAGCCTATTGTAAGTCACTCACATCTACACATCAAGGCTTATAGGAAGAGAAAGTTGTACCATTTTATTTCAGTTTGATAATCTCTTGAAAGAAGAGATTGTTGTGGCATTGGCAATTGAAGATTGTCAAGGTTGTACGGTTTGCTTGCGGGTTGCAAGTGCTTGCGGTTTTGCAAGTGGAAATAGTGGAGAAATCTCAAGCGAGGCTTGGGGACTGGATGTAGGTCTGGAGGACCGAACCAATATAAATCCTTGTGTTTGTGTATGCAATTTTCTGTGATTGTCTACACAATTGGTTTGATCTTTCTTACTCTTTGTGATATTATTTTATTGAAACTTAAAGTTTCCGCATTAGATTTCACAAACACTATTCAACCCCCCTTCTAGTGTTTGAGTGCCATTGCTGCGATCCCACAGGGATCACTGCTACATAGAGCCGTATTTTCCTTGTCGGTTCACTTATCAGCTCAGATATGATCAACTATATATTAGAAACCCGAATCGGCAGCTTCAGACTCGTGGCGGACTAGTAGACGACGCTCGGGCATGGTTATGGAGCATAACGGGTTGCACCGGTGCTAGGTTCCGTCTTCCAGGTGCTGAACGCCAGTTGGAGCTTACATTCTTATGTTGTAGGTGGTTACTAGCGGCTAATGAATCCATCCAGGTAAGGCCGATTGCGGAGCTGGCGGCCAAGGAAGCAGTCCGAATTGCTACCAGGATGGTCCACGAGGTTGAATATCAGAGGAGATGAGGAAAAGAACCCACCGATCCTTCTGATAAGGGCAAACAAGTAATAGAGAAAGTCATATTTTCTTCTAAGGAAGAGACCTCTGAAGCATATATCGCAAGCCGTGAAGGCACATGAGCTGGCAGCGACAAAGAGGAGCTTGGAACAAGTCTGTCAGACTCCTTTCTCAACAAAATATCAGGTCTGGCAATTGCTGATCAGATTCACCGATCCTACTTGCCTAAGCCTCCACCGACTCCAAAGAAGCCGAGGTTGCAAGTTTTATTAACCTATCCTAATAGGATGACTGTTAAACTTCCAGATGTGGATTCTGAGAAGGAAGAAGAAGAAGAACGGTCTTCCCTTATCCACCGTACAAGATCTTGAACTGTAGCTCAGGCTATTTCATGGGTTGAGTTGCGGACCAAGCTCAGGCAAGAGAGATCTGTCGCTCCTGAAGAGGCTTGATCTGTGAAGTGGAAGAAGGTGGCACACAAATTACATGTCAATCCGCGCGCTTTCGAGTTGAAACCGGTTGGCGACGCGCCTATCAGGAGAGGAGGTAACCTCTCACATTTGCATAGCCTTCTAATTCTCCTAATTAATTTTTTTGGCTAAACAAAATTCTGTGTTTCTTAAAAGATCACAAAGCATGTGAAATGCCATACAACCCTCCTTCTCCCGTTCTTGCTTTTCCCGAGGAACCTGGCATCTCACAACAAATGTGTGAGGCCATGGCCGAGGAGCCCGCGGGCGTTGAAGCGGGTGTAGCTATTGTTATTAGCAAGGGTGCTAGCATCGGACCTGATACAACCACATGGATTTCAAGCTCAAGTACATTTAACACCGATGGTACACTATTCAGGTGGCGACTATGGGAATTGAATGATTCGGAATTCGTGCCTCCGCTAATTGTTTCTTTGCTTCTTGCTCTTTTATAAAAATTGCAAGGAGTGAGCACAAGTGTTGGGGCCGTAGAACCTGGTGGAGCTGTTGGAGGTGAGTTTAATTTCCATTCGTCGTAAATTCTCAACTTTTCTTCCTACCGTTTTAACGCTTAGGTTTTCTACAGGTATTTCGATGGAGGGTTCAGATGAAGAAAAAACTTTTCGTGACACGACCCTCAGAGAGTCAGATGCACCCCCATTTGACCCGACACAAGGCCCTTTAGGATATGATGATAGGTTGTTTGACGACATGTTCTCAGAACAAGCTCATCGCAAGGCCGCCGAACTAATTATTATAGTTGGTTCACATGCAGGTATGAGTTTTATCCCTGTGTTGCAATCATTCATTTGTCGGTTTTCACTTAACCCTAGGGGAGTTCTAATCATAGGACCAGTCGTTGAGACTAATACAACTACTCTTATTAGAAAGTCAAATGAACCTGAGGGTCTCGATTTCTTGCTGTTAGCAGGGACTATTATTGAGGCTCAGTCGTCGGTTCCTCGGACTCAGCTCGTCATCCCTTCAGAACCGACGACCATAGCGACCGTCGCAACTGTGGGTATAAGCCTTATTGAACAAGTCATGAGACCAACTAAAGAAATTAATGCGTCATCGGTTGTTACACCTGTAGTAATTCCACCAATTCATGAAGTTGGACAGGCGGAACCAAGTGCGGGGCATTCAACTGAGGAAAGCTCTGCCGTCGTTGGTAAGTTCCACTCCGTTATTTAACTTAGAGATATTTTATATTTCAAAATACTTATCTCTTCTTTTCCTCGTAGGGCTCTCATCTCAGCTTCATGACTTCGTCAAGGCGCTGCTATCAAATGATGACCCAGATAAAGTCATTCTCTGTTTGGAAGTTAGTTATTTCTTCTCGTTCATGGACGAGATGATTGACAAGCTTCTCAACAAAGGATTTTCTCTTCATCATTTCAAACCGTATCTTAAATGTCAAGTGGCCTTCATGAGGAATCAAGGACATTTAGATCTGGCAGATGCTATTACTGCAGACTTAGACCATCTCGAGCGTGAGTTTCAAAATTTGAAGGAATTCCAATCTGCAGGCGCTCCTCATACGTGGCTGCTCAGATGGAAGTCAGGCTACAGGCGTGGTGCGATGCTCAAGCGTCCACTGATTTTAAGATTCGGGAGCAACAAGATCATATTCACTAGGTGGAAACAGCCCTCACTGATAAATTGGTGACCCTTCTCAATCTTGATTCTTCTCTCACATCAGGTGCCGCCGAAATAGAATGACTAAAGCTAGAGCTTAAAGCTGCAGAGGATGCTCAGGCCGTCTTGGAGATGATGAAGGTCCACACGGAGCACACTCGAGTAGTGTTGTCCGAGCAGTTAGAACTTTTCAAAGGGAAGTTGGCTACGATGAAGGCAAAGGCCATGAAGGTATTGGCTGCTGATGAAGAATCCATGAAGGCCACATTGCAAAACGAGCTCAAGCAAGCCTATGCGAAGGAATTATCCAAATTAGAACAGCAAGTCCGTAGTCACAAGCTCAATATAGATTTATTGCTTCTTTCTTGTATCTACAAACTTTATTATTATTTTTTATTAATAGAAGAATGTTTTTGTTGTATTTTTATTACGATTTCTCATTCTGTTTGGAATAATTAACTGTAATACTTATAGTATTTTTGACAAACCCTCAGCTATCAACAGGTTTGATGTGTCTTTACCGATTACCATTTGAATCGGGCTAGCATGTGAATTATCTAAGTTCGTTTCACAAATAACGTTGCACTAAAAGAATGAACTCTCTTAGACTTGGTACTACAACACCGAATACATAGACTTTGTTATTTTCATGGGAATGTGCTACCCGGCAACTCGTATTAAGCGTAGGCTTATCTCTAATTACGATTTGAGATAAAATCCCATATGCATGAAAGGCATGAATTTTTTTGCTACGATGTTGAATAGGTAGACTTGGTCGTTTTTACGGGAACAAACTACTCGACAGTATGTGTTAGATGCAGACTTATCTCTATTCAGCGATCAAGATAAAATCCCCTATGCGCATAAGGTATGGGTTTTGGTATTGTTAAAAGATTGTGTCTTCTCTTAGGGCAAAGATAAACCTGATACCGGAGAGGAAGAATTTTATATTTTATCTCAGGGCCTTCTTTTGGGGTAAAGACGAACCCGATGCTGGAGAAGAAGAATTTTATATTCTATCTCTTGTTGCAAAAGAAACTCAAAGTGTGATCTCAACTTCAAGAATTTGAAAGGTAAAACTAAGAGTGAGATCTCCACTCAGAGAATCGAAAAGATCCAGATAACCCTAACTTTTATAGGATCGATTACTTAATCTAAAAATAAAATTTCTCGTTTATCGAGATGGAATTTTGACTTTGGCCCTAACTTTTATAGGTTTGACCGAAGGGGAAAGAGTGGAAGCTTTTCATTTATCAAAAAAGAGTTCTGATTGTGGTCCTAACCGTTTAATAGTTTGACTAGGTGGGGGTTATTGAGACGACCCTAACTTTTATAGGTTTGATCGTTTAACCTGGGCGGAGGCCTTTCGTTTATTGAAAGGGAAATCTGTTTTTTAAAAGTGGATCTCTCGTTCATGGAAAAAATCAAGAGGAGATTTTGGCTTTGGTCCTAACTATAGGAAGGTTTGACCAAACGAGTAGTGGGAGTAGGGTACAAATAACAGTGGGAATATTGATTTATATAAATCATTTGGTGGGGGGTTTTAGCGTCAAGTGACAGGGACTTAACATGCAAGGGGTTTGCCAATTGTCATGGATCAACAACTTGAACATTTGAGTACCGTGTTGGGACTTTAACATTAGGAGTGTTAAGTGCACAAACACAGTGGGAGTTTGGATGGGCTCAGCCAAAAGAATTTTGGTGGACCTTGTCAGTTAATTTGATCAGTAAGCGACTTTGTGGTAGAGGACCATGAATCATCAAGCACTCCACAGTTACATCGCGAGAATTTTGTGAGGGAAGATTGACTGAATATGTTCATCAAACCTCATCTCACTTAAAGAGTGCTCAGAAAATCATAGTGGGGGTTTTAATCATCTTGTAAATGATTAAATAGCCACTGTGGGAGGTTCTTAATCACTTCTTATTTATGATTAAGGATGAATCATTCAGATGATTGGTCTTCATCCTGAATAATGAGTTGATCTCGGGTTATCCTTATGAATACCACACATAGCATTTTTTAGGAACTTCCTGTTAAATAGGTTATCCTGAACGTACTAGGGATAGTACTTTTTCAGGAACTTTCTATTTATTAGCATCATGAGCTTATCACTGTCTTAGATGATTAAGCGATATGCGTCATTTGAGTAGACTATCTTTATTACAAATAGTCATTTCCATTTTGGTTGGAATTTGCCTTTTTTTCTTGGAGTTGAATATCATTGGTCGCCGACGATGAGAACCAAGTCTCCTTCTTTGAAGCTTCGTTGTCGGACTCTTTTATCAAAAGTCCGGGAAATTCTGGCATGATAAAACTTAATTTGTTGCTTAGCTTCTAAGGGCTTTTCGTTTAACATCTCATGTTTTTTGAGACGTTTCTGATGTTGTTCCTCCATCGTCATCAATGGTGCGAGAGCAATGTGAAGGGATGGAATTTGGATTTCTAGGGGAATGACAGCTTCGTACCCGTATACTAGAAAATACGGAGTTGATCTAGTAGGCATACAGACTGTACTGCGATATGCCCAAAGAGCTTCGCTGAGTTTGTCGTCCCAGTTTCGTTTATTGGCCTTCATAAGATTTGACAAAATCTTAATGATGGTTTTGTTGAAAGCTTCAGCTAATCCATTCGTCGTGGGATTACATGCCGTCGATGAGACGTCATGAATCCTAAACTTTCCACAGAATTTCATGAAGGCATTGCTGACAAACTGAGGGTCATTACGTGCATGATTTATCTTGGAACACTGTATTGGTAGATAATATAGTGTTTGATGAATTTAACGATGTCGCTTGTCTTCCCTTCTTTGACTGGAATCGCTTCGGCCCACTTTGAGAAATAGTCGGTGATTGCAAAATGAAACGATCACCTTTGGCTGACGATGGAAAAATATGACCGATAATGTCTATTCCCCATGTCTCGAAAGGACATGAAGTAGCCGAAGGGTACAAATGCTCTGGGGGTTGGTGCATGTACTTAACACGTGTGGCACCGTCGGGCGTAGTCAACTGCGTCCTTGACCATGGTTGGCTAATAATATCTCATTCTTCTAAGTCAATCACATAGTTTAGGACCGGGTTAGTGTTTACCATAGGTCCCGTCATATGCTTCCCTGAGAGCCTCCTCGGTCTCTTTAGTTGAAAGACATCGAAGTAGTAGACAGTTGTATGCGCAACGATACAGCGTCTGGGTTGTCGTGTTATAATAGAATCTCGGTGCTTTTCATTAGACCGAGTCTCTTTCTTTTATGTCTTCTCATAAAATATCGTGCAAGACATAATCAATAATGGGGAAACGCTAATCTCGAGACTCGATTTCAACTTTGGGCGAGTGCGCCTCCTTGATGTCCAAGGTATAGTTTGGTATGAAGAGTTGGTTAGTTCTCACAGTGACCCATTGTTCTATGTCGGGAGACCGTTGTTTGCGGTGAAAGTTGATGTTTTCATTGTTATCGAATCTATTACAACTTTAGTCGTTACAATAAACTCGAATGAAATAAAAAGTTGATCTTTTTTTAAGATCTCCTTACACAATGAAAATAAAAAATTTTTACAACTTTATCAAACAAACGCAGAGATCGTTTATCAGTCTTCTGCTTGTGTGGGTGTCTTTGCCTGTGCCGGGGTTTATCCGTGGACCACCGTCGATCAGATCTGATTACTGAAAAATCGGGCAGAGCTTCGTTGATTCGCGAAAGAATCAAGAAACCGTAGCGCTTATCTCGGCAACGGTGAGATAATTGCTCTTCTTAAGATTATCGCAACGGGATAATCTTAAGGAACGAACCCGGGGAACTGCAGATCTGAAGAATCTCTCTCTCTTGCGATGAAGAACTCGATCCGATCTCTCCTCCTCCTCTCTGAAATCTGTGCACCTTCAGTCTTCAATCCGGCAGGGCTTCGCCTAATCTCTAAAATTCCAGATCCTAAAAAATAAGGCTCCAGGGGCTGTATTTATAGGCTTCCAGGAGATCCGGGCGGTTAAAACTGATCGAAAACCGTCAAAAACACGTCCCAAGTGCGAGACAGCTCGGGGTGTCTCGCACCTGTGCGAGACAGTTTGTACCCTCTTTAGTATTTTGGCTCTAATTCTTTCATCCGAACTCAGATTTGAGTGATTCAAGATGTGTTGGAAATCTGACAAATAGATCTGCAAATTTCATGTTTTGAGTTTCTTCAGGTTTTAATCGGATTATGGCCAAAAGTGCTCCACAAGGTCCGAGACATCTTTGGGTGTCTCGGCGCTATTTTGGTCATAACTTCCTCATATGATCTCCAAATAACCTGATTCTAGATGGGTTCGAAATATGACAAAAATATCTACAACTTTTATATTTTAAGTTTCTTCAGATTCAAAACTAATTATGGTCAAAATAGCTCTACAAGTTCCGAGATACCTTTGGGTGTCTCGGCCAGGTCCGAGACACCTGTGAGTGTCTTAACGCTATTTTGGTCATAACTTACTCATATGATCTCCAAATGACCTGATTCTAGATGGGTTGGAAAGCTGAAAAAAATATATACAACTTTCATGTTTTGAGTTTCTTCATATTCAAAATGGATCATGGTCTAAACAGCTCCACAGGTTTCGAGACACCTTTGGGTGTCTCGGCCAAGTCCGAGACACCTTTGGGTGTCTCAGCGCTATTTTGGTCATAACTTCCTCATATGATCTCGAAATGACATGATTCTAGATGGGTTGAAAAGGTGACAAAAATATCTACAACTTTTATGTTTTGAGTTTCTTCAGATTCAAAACGGATCATGATCAAAACAGCTCCACAAATCCTGAGACACCTTTGGATGTCTCGGCCAACTCCGAGACACCTTTGGATGTCTCGGCCAAGTCCGAGACACCTTTGGGTGTCTCGGTCGTGCCGAGACAACTCGGGTGTCCCAGTTCAGCCTGAGACGTTACGTTATGCCTGGTTGTTCATTTTCGCCGTAACTTCTTCATCCGAACTCGGATTTGAACGATTCAAAGTGCATTGGAAAGCCGATGAGGAGTTCTATAAGCTCCGATGATTAGATTATCAGTTGAACAAATGAGACACGAAGGGTATTTCACCGTTTGTAAATGATACGAGGTTCCCGATCAGTTCGCGTCTTTGTTATTCTGAAATTCTATTGGTTTACATAGTTCGTCGATTCACTTCAAGCGTTCATCGACATCAATCAAACTTCTGTGAATCGGATAGTAACGTTCATCGTTGTTTCCTAACACTGAGCATTTCGTGGAGACCTATAGGCATATTTCAATGCCTACAGATACCCCCTCCAAAGCGTTCCAGACTCGTTTCTTTTATAGAAGAGGCTGGAATACTTTGGATATGATTGGTCCAGCCTTCGATCGGTGTAATGGACCTATAGTTAGCTTCAATTCTTGGCTCCTTCGATTTTCAGTCTATTCGATGCTTTGACGAATAGCCGAAGTCCTTCCGGCGTTGCGTTTATCGCCTGGCCGTCGTCGGAGTGTCGAGTCTACCACCGGTGAGTTGAGTTTGGCTCGCGTCATTGAGTTGACTTTAAACTGACTATCTCCATCATGATATATTGACTCACGTTGACTTTTTTATCACAACGCGTTGACTGGCATTGACCTAGGGTTACGCGTTGACAGGCGTTAACCTTAGGGTTTTGAACGTCGTATGTTGACTTTTTGATCGCAACGCGTTAACTGGCGTTGACCTAGGGTTACACGTTGACCGGCGTTGACCTAGGGTTTCAGATCGCTTGACGTTGACACAGTTTATACTCATACGTTTGCTGGAGCATACACAGTTTAAGTTCTTAAGGTATTGGAGCACGGTGATCCCAAATGTCGGAGCTGCAGGACCAACTGTTAAAGATGATTCATCTGCATGTATAGATCTTATCCTGAAGTTGTTGGATGCTCAAGTTACAAGACCAACTAATGGAGTTGGTGCGTCAATGACTCACATTTATAGAATTTTTGGCAAATTCTCAGCCCTCAACGGGTTTGATAAGCCTTTACCGACCACCGTTTGAGTCGGGCTAGCATGCAGATTATTTAGATCCGTTCTGCACATAACGTTGTGCTAAAAGAGTTAACTCTTTTAGTGCTACGACATCGAATACGTAGACTTCGTCTTTCTCACGGGAATAGACTACCTGGCAACGTGTGTTAGACGTAGACTTAGGATTTTTTGGCAAATCCTCAGCCATCAACGGATTTGATGTGTCTTTACCGACTACCGTTTGAGTCGGGCTAGTAAGCAGATTGTTTACTTCCGTTCCGAATGTGACGTTGTGCTAAAGGAATGAACTACCTTAGACTTGATGCTACGACTTCGAATACGTAGACTTCGCCATTGTTACGGGAATAGGCTACCCGACAACGCGTGTTAGGCGCTGACTTATCCTTACTTAGGATTCAGGATAAAAGTCCCCAGACTCGGATTCTGGTGTCTTCTTCAATCGGTAAAAGACTAAACCGGAAACACGTGTTAGGCATTGGCTTATCCCTGCTTAGGCTTCGGGATAAAATTCGTTATTAATAACAACCTGCCACAATATTGAATATGTGGGCTTTTGTCCTTTTTACGGTCAAAGACTAACCGGCAACGCGTGTTAGGCGCTGACTTATCCCTACTTAGGCTTCAGGATAAAATTCCCTATGCATGTGAGGCACGGATTATGGTGTTATTAATAACAACCTGCCACAATGTTGAATATGTGGGCTTTTGTCCTTTTTACGGTTAAGGACTAACCGACAACGCGTGTTAGGCATTGACCTATCCCTACTTAGGATTCGGGATAAAATTCCCCATGCATAAAAGGCATGGATTTTTGTTGCTACGATGCTGAATACGTAGACTCGGTCGTTTTTACGGGAACGAACCACCCAGCAACGCGGGTTAAGCGTTGACTTATCCCTACTTAGGCTTCGGGATAAAATACCCCAGACTGAATTCTGGTGTCTTTTCCAATCGGTGAAAGACTAAACCGACAACGTGTGTTAGGCGTTGACTTATCCCTGCTCAGGATTCGGGATAAAATTCCCCGTGCTTGTGAGGTACGGATTTTTAGGAATTGAAAAAGTGGTGTCTTCTCTTGGGGCAAATACGAACCCGAAATGGGAGAGGAAGAATTTTATATTCTATCTCCCAACACTGAAAAGGGAGAATTTTATATTCTATCTCCAGTTGGAAAGGAGACTCGAGGTGGGATCTTCACCCCCAGAATCCGGAAAGGTGAAACTAGGAGTGGGATCTCCACTCCGAGAATCGAAAAGATTCGGATAACCCTAATTGTCGGAAGGTTTGATTACCGAACTAAAGATAAATTTCTCATTTATCGAGAGTGAATTGTGGTTTTGGTCCTAACTGTAGAAAGGTTTGACCAAGCGAGAGTTTGAGATGACCCTAACTGTAGGAAGGTTTGATCACTCGATTTGAAAGTGGACCTCTCGTTCATTAGAGGAATCAAGAGGGGATTTTGGATTTGGCCCTAACTAGAGGAAGGTTTGACCGAGTGGGATGTTTGAGACGATCCTAATTGTAGGAAGGTTTGACCACTCGATTTGTGGATCTCTCGTTCATTAGAGAAATCGAGAGGAGATTTTGGTTGTGGTCCTAACTGTAAGAAGGTTTGACCAAATGGGAGTGGGAGTACAAATTATAGTGGGTGTGTTGACTTGTACAAATCACTCAAATGAGGTTCCTGGTGTTAAGTGATAGGGACTTAACACGAAGGGGTTCGACAATTTGTCAAGGATGGACAGATTAAAATTCCAAGCATTATATCCGGACTCTAACCATGAAAGTGTTGAGTGTACGAACATAGCGAAAGTTTGAATGGATTAAACAGGAAAGAATTTTGGTGGTCCCACCGTCAATTAGTCTGATCGGTGGGGGATTTTGTAGTGGAAGACTATGAGTCGTCGAACACCAATGGGAGTTTTGTGAGGGAAGATTGATCTAATGAAGTGATCGAATCTCGTCTCAGCAAAAGAGTGTTCGGAAATCACAGTAAGAGTTTAGTGTTTATCACTTTATTCATAATGATCAGGTTATCCCTAAGAATATTACATTTAACATTCTTCTGGAAACTTCCTGTTACATAAATTATCCACCCCCAGCTTCCTTTGTGAAGCTGGGTTTACCATTGTATTCAGTTGAATGATCGGGTTATCCTTAAGAATATTACATGTAAAAATTCTCCAGGAACTTCCCGTCAAGAGTGGGAATAGTTTAGACTCATATACCTATTGGAGTATTAAGAAGCAGTTTATACTCGTATACTTGTCGGAGTGATGAAAAGCAGTTTATACTCGTGTACTCTTCGGAGTGATGAGAAGCAGTTTATACTCGTGTACTCTTCGGAGTGATGCCGTTCTCATTTGGCCTATCCTAGCGTTATGACACCGGCTTCAACCAAGGTCTGGATGCTATTCTTTAAAGTAAAGCAAGCCTTGGTGGGATGAAGGATCCTCCTGTGGTACGCGCAGTATTTTGGATCCGCAGTATTGTCAGCTTCCTCCTGATTCGTGATGGGTGGCAGCTTTATCTTGTTGTTTTTGAGAAGGGTCTCGAAGATGACTAGAACGTCTTCGTCCTTGAATGAGTACTCTTTTTAGAGCCTCGGATCCGAAGTCTTCTGCTGTCTTCGGGGTTGCTGTTGCGACGTCTGATTAACGTCAATAACTGTTGTAGGTGCCTTCCCTTCATCATGGGAAATGAGACTCGGATTCAGAGGGTTAGCCATCGGTTGGCTTCTTTCGACCTTCCTCCTTCTGAGGAAGCGTTCGGCCTGCTCTCCGCGTACCTTCAACTCTTTCCAAGTATTGAGCGGCTCTACTCCCATAACGTCCAAGATGTTAATGGACAAATTGTTATGACAGGTCTGCAAGACGAATCCCTCTGTGACGGGATCCTTGCAGTTCATTGCCTGATTGCGGAAGCGTTTGATGAAGGTATCCACCGACTCTTCGTCTTTTTGTTTCTCATCGAATAGTGTTCTGATCGACACTTCGGCGTCATCATCGAAGAAATGAGCGAGGAACATGCTCTCTAGGTCCTCCCAGCTATTGATGCTTCCAGGCTTGAGACGGCGGTACAAATCGAAAGCAGGTCCGCGAAGGGTGCCAACGAATGACCGAACCATCAAAGGCTCGTTGCCAGAGATCACCCCCAAGTAGGACTTGAAATAGATCAGATGCTGAGTGGGGGAACCCTTCCCGTCGAACGGTGTGAAGTTGATCAGGTTGAACTTCGTCGGATACGGGATCGATTCCCATTCTCTAGGGTAAGGACACGGAATCCCGGTCCTTTTCACCTCTCGAGCAGACATCAGAGCATTAATTTTGCTCTCGAGGTCTTTCATCTTTTCGTCCTCATCTATATCCTGTTTTGGACAATTTTCGAGAGGAATAATGCGGCCACCCCCACCAGTATTTTTGGGAGGTGCGTCGGCCATGATGATTTCGTCCACTTCTGGATCACTGTCAGCTGCGGCGTTCTGGGCGCGATGGCAGGATTCAACTAGCTGATTCGACAAAGCTCGGATTTGTTGGTCGTGCATTTGTCTCATCTCCTGCATAGCCATTTCCATTTCGATTTTGAATGCTTCTTTCTGCTTGGCTAGAGAATCCTCAATGATTTTAGCTATTTGCTCGGTGTTGACCATGAACACTTCCCGAGCTTGTCCTATGCTAAACGTTGTATCGTCAGAGGCGATCGCGGAATAAGAATCCGAGAGTTCGTCATCGGAATGGATTCCTTCATGGACACCCTGGTAATCATTATGTCCAACGGTTTCTAGCTGAAGCTGAGATATTTGTTGGGTTATTCCCGAACTAACTCTTCTTCCTGGAGAGAAATTAGGGTTGGAACCACTTGAAACAATCAGAGATTTTCCCTTATTGACCATGTTGATGGTAACTTCTGGGAATTCATCATCTCGAGCAACCGATCCTCTTTGGTGGAAACACCTTGATTTGGGCTTCGTCGTTCCATCGGAGATTCTCTCGAATACTGAGACCCTCAGTGGAGCGGTCTTGGGGCAGCTACACATTGATAATACTGCCCTGATAATTTTGATACACGGACAGTGAGAGTCCGCTTCCTGGGTACTTCGCTTTCGAGATTTATTCGTACCCCCAGCCTGATAGTACAACTCATCGACGTTGCGGTCGGAGTAACCTATCAGCTGCTCACATGGATTCTCAGGTATAACGCGTGCTGCTTACATGGATTCTCAGGTATAACGCGTTCGTCTGTCTGACGCGTTTTCCTCTGAGTAAACATTGCCTTGTTGGCATCTACAGGAGTCACACTTTTGGAATCACACCCTTGTGAGGGTGAAACCTTAACAGGCTCCTAGTTTTCTGCACGTACCACCAAGCGGGCTGTTGTAGAAATTAATTTGTTAGGAGGTCACGTACGACCCCCAGTCCGGATGTTTGCTCGAAGCTCCTTTAACGGTCTCCAGCTTTCCTTAACAAGCGCTTTTCCTCGATTCTCGGGTAGGGCACCGACACGATCCTTCAATGGGATTCTAGATTTGGAGAGACCCATGCTGTCATAGGGCTTCACCAAAAGTGCGGGAGCAATAGGAGCGGGATCTGGAGTTGACAAAGGCCGGAAGGTAGCTTCGGATGCTTTTGCCTTAGGCGCTGATTTGGCTTTTAGCGCCCAAACTTGTTTGGATCTCGGCGATCTCTTAACTGCCTCTTCTTTTGCATTTCCTGTGCTTTTCGCACAAGGGTCCGGGCATGCGCAAGCAAGGCGTGGCGCTTCTGGATTCGCTCCTCGAGAGTAGAGTGGGTTCTTTGGACACGAACTCATTCGTTAATTGGAGATCGAGAGGAGGATTCCGATGCTGGTCGTGGCGACAGATTAGCCACTTGGCGCTTTCTGAGCTCCAGATCTGCTTGGTAATGGAGTCCATCCATCTGATCCAAAGCCTTGGCGAATTGGCGCGCGAGGTGTTATCGTTTCCTTTGACGTTCTCTCTTTGATAGAGTTGGCGTGCCTTCAGCAGTCGACTCCTTAATCGTGAATGAGTTCAGATCTGCAGATCTGGTCTCATTGGATGCTGGCGGACCGTTGCAAGGTACGACTGTAGCATCGGCTATGGGGAGATCGATTTCTTGGTTCTTCAGATCTGGAAACCGACGGATCTTCTGGGAGGAGGAGGCCTTCCTGCACCTGCAAGGAGAGGCAGATCTGGAGGAGGAGGAGGAGGAGACATACTCCTCGAACTTCTGCTGGTCGAACTCGTATTCGACCTCTTCGAGCACCGAGATCTTGATCGTCGGCTGCGGCACGACAGCTTCGGCAGCGAAGCTGTTGGCTCCCACTGTGGTCGCCAGTTTGTTTACGGTGAAAGTTTATCGAATCTATTACAACTTTAGTCGTTACAATAAACTCGAATAAAATAAAAGAAAAGTTGATCTTTTTATAAGATCTCCTTACACAATAAAATAAAAAAAATTTACAACTTTATCAAATAAATGCAGAGATCGTTTATCGGTCTTCTGCTTGCGTGGGTGTCTTTGCCTGTGCCGGGGTTTATCCGTGGACCACCGTCGATCAGATCTGATTACTGAAAAATCGGGCAGAGCTTCGTTGATTCGCGAAGGAATTAAGAAACTGTAGCGCTTATCTCAGCAACGGTGAGATAATTGCTCTTCTTAAGATTATCACAACGGGATAATCTTAAGGAACGAACCCGGGGAAGTGCAGATCTGAAGAATCTCTCTCTTGCGTTGAAGAACTCGATCCGATCTCTCCTCCTCCTCTCTGAAATCTGTGCACCTTCAGTCTTCAATCCGGCAGGGCTTTGCCTAATCTCCAAAATTCCAGATCCCAAAAATGAGGCTCTAGGGGCTGTATTTATAGGCTTCCAGGAGATTCGGGCAGTTAAAACTGATCGAAAACCGTTAAAAACACGTCCCAAGTGCGAGACAGCTCGGGGTGTCTCGCACCTGTGCGAGATAGTTTGTACCCTCTTTAGTATTTTGGCTCTAATTCTTTCATCCGAACTCGGATTTGAGTGATTCAAGATGTATTGGAAAGCTGAAAAATAATTCTACAACTTTCATGTTTTAAGTTTCTTCAGGTTCTAACTGGATTATGGCCAAAAGTGCTCCATAAGGTCCGAGACACCTTTGGGTGTCTCGGCCAAGTCCGAGATACATTTGGGTGTCTCGGCGCTATTTTGGTCATAACTTTCTCATATGATCTCCAAATGATCTGATTCCTGATAGATTCGAAAGCTGACAAAAATATCTACAACTTTCATGTTTTTAGTTTCTTCAGATTCAAAACGAATCATGGTTAAAATAGCTCTACAAGTTCTGAGACACCTTTAGGTGTCTCGGCCAGGTCCGAGACACCTGTGAGTGTCTCAGTGCTATTTTGGTCATAACTTCCTCATATGATCTCCAAATGCCTTGATTGCAGATGGGTTGGAAAGGTGACAAAAATATCTACAACTTTCATGTTTTGAGTTTCTTCAGATTCAAAACGGATCATAGTCAAAACAGTTCCACAAATTCCGAGATACCTTTGGGTGTCTCGGCTAAGTCCGAGACACCTTTGGGTGTCTTAACGCTATTTTGATCATAACTTCCTCATATGATCTCTAAATGACCTGATTCTAGATGGGTTAGAAAGCTGACAAAAATATCTACAACTTTCATGTTTTGAGTTTCTTCAGATTCAAAACGGATCATGGTCAAAACATCTCCACAATTCCCGAGACACCTTTGGGTGTCTCGGCCAAGTCCGAGACACCTTTGGGTGTCTCGGCTTTGCCAAGTCCGAGACACCTTTGGGTGTCTCGGCTTTGGCCGAGACACCTTAGGGTGTCTCTGTCATGCTGAGACACCTCGGGTGTCCCAGTTCAGTCTGAGACGTTCTGTTATGCCTGTTTGTTCGTTTTTACCGTAACTTCTTCATCCGAACTCGGATTTGAACGATTCAAAGTGCGTTGGAAAGCCGATGAGGATTTCTATAAGCTCTGATGATTAGATTATCAGTTGAACAAATGAGACACGAAGGGTGTTTCGCCGTTTGTGAATGATACGAGGTTCCCGATCAGTTCGCGTCTTTGTTATTTTGAAATTCTATTGGTTTACGTAGTTCGTCGATTCACTTCAAGCATTCATCGACATCAATCAAACTTCTGTGAATCGGATAGTGACGTTCATCATCGTTTCCTAACGCTGAGCGGTTCGTGGAGACCTATAGGTAATTTTCAATGCCTACAACCGTGCTATAGATACCACTAATGTCGCCAGTGCATCTGCGTATGCGTTCTAGAGGCGAGGAATATACTCGATGAAGAGTTCTTCGAAGGAGTTTGCCATCTCAATGGCTGTCTTATGGTATGGTATCAGGTCTTGATTCCTAACTTCATACTCTCCTCGAATTTGATTGACTATCAGTTGAGAATCACCAAAATCTCTAAGATACTTGACCCCCAACTCTTTGGCTAAACTGAGCCCAATGAGTAGCGTATTGTATTCGGCTACGTTGTTAGAACACGACTCGGTGAGTGAATAGGCTCGAGGCATTATATGTTTCTCTAGGGAAACTAAGACAACTCCAACTCTTGAAGAAATTTTAGAGCATCCGGGGGCACTTTCCACATTGGTTGCTCAGGAAGCACCATCGAAGTACAATTGCCACACCTATTGATATGGGTGTATCTCCTCTTTAGAACTTAGCGATCCTCATGAGAGCTTGAGGATAGATGATTTTTATGGTAACTTAAGAATAGAGGTGTAAAACAATACAGTGGAACATAGGTCGAAGTGTGGAATGAGACGGCGAATCGAAGAATTGAAGCGTCCAGTTTCAGCTTGTAAGTCGACTCATACATGCACATGAGTCGACTCATCATGTTGAGTCAACTCATGCCTATCACGAGTCGACTCATGAAGCCCAGCCGTTTGTCAGATGTTTCTGACCAGTCGACTCATGACTGTTATGAGTCCACTCATGAAGTCCAGCCGTTTGTCAGATGTTTCTGACCAGTCGACGCATGACTGTCATGAGTCGACTCACGAAGCCTAACAGTTTTTTCAGAAGTTTCTAACCAGTCAACTCATGACTATCATGAGTTGACTCATGTGTCATGAGTCAACTCATATATGCACATGAGTCGACTCATCGATGGTTTCCTAGTTAGTTTGGGTTTCTGTTTGCACGAATTCCTGTGGGGTTTGAGCTTGGTTATTTATCGCTTTGCCATCCACATTGTTATACATATATAAGGGATTGTTTTAGGGTTTTAAAACAATCAAGAGTGATTAGATTGTATTTGAGAATTGAGAGAGATTGTTTCTAATGAGATTGTGAGAGATTGTAAGCTATTTAATTCTCATAATCTAGAGAAGGGATTTTCCTTCACCACCACTGCATTATCCTTGTGTTCTTGTTATTTTCTTCTCAACCACCTTTGGTAATTCCACGATCAAAGGTGTTCGTATGACGACTCGTATCAAGTTGGTATCAGAGCGATCGGATCCTGTGAAGGGGCATCCTGTATATGGTCCTGACTCGATCGTAATACAAGAAGTTAGGTGAGATCATTATTTCATTGGAAGGGGTCCAGAAATTAAGGAAGAAGAAGATGACTGAAGGAGATAGTTCAGTGAGGCTAGATGCATTAGAGAAACAGATGGAGACAATGAGTTCAACTCTCACACAGCTCGTTAATATCTTCCAAGAAAAGGACAAAAAGGAGGAATCTTCTTCGAAAGGCAAGAAGAAACTTGTAGAGTCTGATGGAGAAGGTGAGGAATCTGATTCTGATAGGGAGGTCGAGACTGTCAAAACTGTTCCACATCAAGAGGGTAAAAATTACTACCAGAATTTGAAAATTGATTTCAAGATGGAGATTCCTGTTTATGATGGGAGTGTGAATGTGGAGAAGCTCGATGATTGGATAGAGCGTATGGAGATGTATTTCACTCTCTATGGATATTCATCCAAGGAGAAGATTGTGTTCGCGACTTTGAAGCTTTCAGGGCATGCGTTGACGTGGTGAAAATCCTACTGTAAGCAAGAGAAGAAGTCGGTGTCATGGAACAAATTTAAGGAGCTACTGAGAAAGCAGTTCTATCTAGTGGGGTTCCTTGAGGAGCGTTGATATAAGTGGTACGACTTGCGCCAAAGATTCAATCAGACCGTTTAAGAATATACGACGGAGTTCCAACAGCAAGCGATGGTTCTCAACATTACGACGGAGGAATATTCTATCTTTATGAAGTATATGGCGAGCCTGAATGAATATATCCAAAAGGAGATAAAGTTGTTCATAGTCGAGTCCTTGGCAGAAGCGAGTGTGAAGGCCATTGCCATTGAGGGCAGGGAGAGGTAGTGATACGGGTGTATCTTCTTTTTGGAACTTAGCGATCCTCAGTGATCCTCATGGGAGCTTGAGAATAGATGATTCTCATGGTAACTTGAGAATAGAGGTGTAAAACAATACAGTAGAACACAGGTCGAAGCGTGGAACAAGACGGCGAATCGAAGCGTTCAGTTTTCAGCTCGTGAGTGGACTCATACATGCACATGAGTCGACTCATCAGGTTGAGTCGACTCATGAAGCCCAGCCATTTGTCAAATGTTTCTGACCAGTCGACTCATGACTGTCATGAGTCGACTCACGAAACCCAACCGTTTTGTCAAAAGTTTCTGACCAGTTGACTCATGACTGTCATGAGTCGACCCATATGTCATGAGTCGACTCATATATGCACATGAGTCGACTCATCGATGGTTTCCTGGTTCGTTTTGGTTTCTGTTTACACGAATTCCTGTGGGGTTTAGGCTTGATTATTTACCATTTTGTCATCCACGTTATTACACATATATAGGGGATTGGTTTAGGGTTTTAAAGGAATCAAGAGTGATTAGATTGTATTTGAGAATTGAGAGAGATTGTTTCTAATGAGATTGTGAGAGATTGTAAGCTATTTAATTCTCATAATCTAGAGAAGGGATTTTCCTTCACCACCACTGCATTATCCTTGTGTTCTTGTTATTTTCTTCTCAACCACCTTTGGTAATTCCACGATCAAAGGTGTTCGTATGACGACTCGTATCAAGTTGGTATCAGAGCGATCGGATCCTGTGAAGGGGCATCCTGTATATGGTCCTGACTCGATCGTAATACAAGAAGTTAGGTGAGATCATTATTTCATTGGAAGGGGTCCAGAAATTAAGGAAGAAGAAGATGACTGAAGGAGATAGTTCAGTGAGGCTAGATGCATTAGAGAAACAGATGGAGACAATGAGTTCAACTCTCACACAGCTCGTTAATATCTTCCAAGAAAAGGACAAAAAGGAGGAATCTTCTTCGAAAGGCAAGAAGAAACTTGTAGAGTCTGATGGAGAAGGTGAGGAATCTGATTCTGATAGGGAGGTCGAGACTGTCAAAACTGTTCCACATCAAGAGGGTAAAAATTACTACCAGAATTTGAAAATTGATTTCAAGATGGAGATTCCTGTTTATGATGGGAGTGTGAATGTGGAGAAGCTCGATGATTGGATAGAGCGTATGGAGATGTATTTCACTCTCTATGGATATTCATCCAAGGAGAAGATTGTGTTCGCGACTTTGAAGCTTTCAGGGCATGCGTTGACGTGGTGAAAATCCTACTGTAAGCAAGAGAAGAAGTCGGTGTCATGGAACAAATTTAAGGAGCTACTGAGAAAGCAGTTCTATCTAGTGGGGTTCCTTGAGGAGCGTTGATATAAGTGGTACGACTTGCGCCAAAGATTCAATCAGACCGTTTAAGAATATACGACGGAGTTCCAACAGCAAGCGATGGTTCTCAACATTACGACGGAGGAATATTCTATCTTTATGAAGTATATGGCGAGCCTGAATGAATATATCCAAAAGGAGATAAAGTTGTTCATAGTCGAGTCCTTGGCAGAAGCGAGTGTGAAGGCCATTGCCATTGAGGGCAGGTAAAAGAAGGGTAACAAAACGAAGGGAGACTCCAAATAGACGGGAGGCAAGTTGAGTAGCTATGAAGAGAAGAAGAAGGGTGATTCGGGGAAGGCAAGATTGACATACAATCACTGTAAATAGATAGGACATGTAGCTGATCATTGCTGGGAGAAGTATCCTCATCTGAAGCCAAAAGGATTAAAGAAAAAGGAGGAGAAGATGGCATATATAGTAGCTCAGGGTCTGAAGGAAATTCCCGGGATGACAGCACCCAATAGCAGTCTCAACCTTATGGCGGGGAAGTAGAACACGACGAAGGACGAAGACCCGAGAGAGTAGCTCTTTGTTTTGAAATTGCAGGTCAAGACCAACTTGGTTTATGCCATAATGGATCCAGGGAGCCAGAAGAATTTGATATCTGAGGCCTTGGTTCAGAAGCTAGGATTGAATATGGTTAAACATCCGAACCTTATCCTTTAGGGTGGATTCAGAAGGAGGTGGGATTGAGTGTAGTCAACCAATGCACTTTCATATTTACACTCCATGAGTCGTATATCGACGAGGTCACCTGCGACGTCGTTTCGTTGGATGTTTGCTAAGTAATACTAGGCAATCCTTATTTATGGGATAGGTTTGCGATCTATGATAGGCAAGCCCAGAAGTATACGTTCACCAAAGAGGGCGAGCAATTCATCTTTCGTTTGACATCTCTTTCACAAGAGACAAGTTTGGTGATAGTGACTCGGGCGAAGAGGCTAGTGAATGCAAGCAAGAGGTTTATATTGTTAGTCTTTAGGCCTTATGAGGAGCAGCTGAGTAGGGTGTGTTTGACTACCTTGAGCAAGTTTCAGGAGGGAAAGCTTGACAGGTTGAAGGCCAAGTACGTATACTTATTTTTGGAGATCACAGGAATACTACCACGATGGGGTGTGGAGCATGAAATTATGTTGACCGTCGAGAGTTCTTTACCGAATATAGGTCTATATCGCACATCTGTAGAGGAGTCTGAGGAGATCAAGAGGTAGGTTCAGGAGATTTTGGAGACATGAGTGATTGTGCTGAGTTGTTCCCCTTAAGGGTCACCAGTGTTGTTGGGGCCCAAAAAGGATGGAGGCTGACGCATGTGCGTAGATTACCAGGCGCTCAATAAGATAACCATCAAGAATCGATACCTATTACCTCGGATCGATGATCTTATAGACCAGTTGGAAGGAGCGAGGTTTTTCACGAAGCTGGATTTGAAATCAGGTTACCATCAGGTGAGGATTCGGGAGGATGACACTTGGAAGACTACGTTCAAGACCAAGTAGGGCATGTTCGAGTGGTTGGTGATGCCATTTGGATTGTGCAACGCTCCGGCTACCTTTATGAGACTTATAAACAATTTGTTATGACCCTTTATAGATGATTTTGTGATAGTTTACCTCAATGATATCTTGGTGTACAGCAGGACCTAGGAGGAGCATCTTGTTCATGTCCAGAAGGTGTTTGAAGTGCTGCAGAATGGACAGCTGAAGCTTAACGGGAAGAAATGCAAATTTGGGAAGGACAAGTTGGTGTATCTCGGGTTCATCATGGGGAAAGGCCAACGGAGGATAGATTCAGGCAAGGTAGCAGTGATCACGAAGTGGTCGACACCTAGGACAATGACGGAGGTGAGAAGCTTCATGGGGGCTTGCCAGTATTTGCGCAAGTTCATTCAACATTTCTTGACTTATGCGGCACCTTTACATGGCCTTACGAAGGCGTAGGTTCAGTTGAAGTGGGGGATGACGCATGAGGAAGCTTTTCAGTTATTAAAGAGGAAGATCTCGGAGGCACCGGTGTTGGCATTGCCGAATTTACAGAGGACCTTCGAGGTAGAGACCAACGTTTCTAGTTATGCTATGGGTACTGTGTTGATTCAGGTTGGGAAGCCGGTGGAGTACCATTCAAAAATGTTTACGGGTGCTATTCATAACTACCCCATACGACAAGGAGTTTTATGTACTTTATCAAGCAATTAAGCATTGACGGGTGTATTTGTTAGGAAAGGAGGTGGTTGTGCACTCAGATCACAAGCCATTGGAATTTTTACATGCCCAAACGAAGCTACAACAGGCACGACACATGAAATGGATGTCCTATTTGATGGCATTCAATATCATCACTAAGTACAAGAAGGGAACGACGAACAAGTTAGCCGATATGTTATCTCGCCCACCCGTGAGAGCTCTTTTGGTGGCGACGCGCATTCAGCCCTTGGTTCCTTTGGAGTATGTACAGATGTACACATCCAGCCAAGATTTTAGCAGTGTGTTCGAGCAGGCAAAGGCTAGTCAAAAGGGGGAGTATGAGATTGGTGCAGATAGTTTGTTGTATCGAGGGACGTCGCTATGCATTCCGGGGGATGGCGACCGATTGCAGTGGATTCGAGAAGCTCATACATCACGTGTGCAAGGTCATTTTGGGATTCAAAAGACGCTTCTCAATCTACGACGCCATGTCTTTTGGCCAAAGATGTTAGAGGATGTCACTAAGTATGTTGGAGGGTATAAGCTATGTTGCATATCGAAGCCTTCTAATAGGAAAAGTGGATTGTATCTACGATTGCAGATACCATCGAGACCATGGGAGAGTATTTCTATAATTTTCTTAGGAGGATTACCGACGACTAAGCGTGGGAATGATTATTTGTTCGTTGTGGTGGACCGGTTCAGCAAGATGGTCATCTTGATTCCTTGTAAGAAGATCGTGACGGGAGCGGGTGTGGCGCAATTGTTCTTTTAGCATGTGTAGAAGCACTTTGGGTTGCCGAATTCGATTATTTCAGATCAAGATAGCCGGGTTCTCGGATATTTTTGGGATTCTTTGTGGAGCTTGATGGACACAATGTTGAAGAAGAGCACATCCTTTCATCCACAAACCGACGGAAAAACAGAGATAGTTAATCGGACTATGGTACATATGTTGAGAGGATACAATTTCAAGCATCCCAATACTTGGGATAAGAGCTTACCATATCTTCAGTTTTCAGCAAGATGGTAATCTTGATTCCTTATAAGAAGATCGTGACGGGAGCGGGTGCGGCGTAATTCTTCTTTGAGCATGTATGGAAGCACTTTGGGTTACCGAATTCGATTATTTCAGATCAAGATAGCCGGGTTCTCGGATATTTTTGGGATTCTTTGTGGAGCTTGATGGACACAATGTTGAAGAAGAGCACATCCTTTCATCCACAAACCGACGGAAAAACAGAGATAGTTAATCGGACTATGGTACATATGTTGAGAGGATACAATTTCAAGCATCCCAATACTTGGGATAAGAGCTTACCATATCTTCAGTTTGTATTTAATCGGGCTATTCATAGATCTTCGGGAAAGTCACCGTTTGAGACTTGTTATGAGTTTTTAGCTCTGAGTCCATTTGATCTCATGTTTTCTAGTGAAGCTACGAGCGACGGCAAGGAAGGGAGTGAGAGACAATGTGCTCAGCGATTTCTGAAGAAGATTGCACATATTCATGTTACGGTTGAAGCTCAATTGAAGAAATCACAAGCCAAGTACAATGCGAAGCATGATCAGCATCAGGTTCCTTGTAACTTTAGCATAGGCGACATGGTATGGCTAAAATTGAGTAAGGAGAGGCTAAAGGGAGAAGGGAAGAAGTTAAAACCTATACGATATGGTCCATTTCGGATTCTCGATTAGATTGGTGACAACGCCTTCAGGCTGGATTTGCCACCTTACTTAGGCATGTATTCAGTGATCAATACCGAGTATTTGAAGTTGTTTGAGCCTCCATTGCCAGATGATGAAGGTGACGACAGGATGATCTTGCCGCATGTTGAAGACTTGTGGTTTGATAGAGAAGAGCCGTTGAAAGAAGATTGCATTTTAGAGCGGAAGACGACCACGACGAGGCGGAAGACGAAGGAGTCCTTTCTCATTGGATGTTAAGGTCAGGTTCCTAACAAGGCTAAGTGGTTTAACAGGGAAGGAGGAGCTCTCTAGTTTCCTCAGCTAAAGTTCTAACTTGAACGAGACTTCAAGTTCCTAAAGGGGGGAGCCATGATATGGGTGTATCTCCTCTTTGGAACTTAGCGATCCTCATAGAAGCTTGAGGATAGATAATTCTCATAGTAACTTAAGAATAAAGATGCAAAACAATACAGTGGAACGCATATCGAAGCGTGGAACAAGATGACGAATCAAAGAATCGAAACGTCCGGTTTTTAGCTCATGAGTCGACTCATACATGCACATGAGTCGACTTATCAGGTTGAGTCGACTCATGCCTGTCATGAGTCGACTCATGAAGCCAACCGTTTGTTAGATGTTTCTGACCAATCGACTCATGACTGTCATGAGTCGACTCATAATGCCCAGCCATTTATCAGATGTTTCTGACCAGTCGACTCATGACTGTCATTTGTCGACTCACGAAGCCCAGCAGTTTTGTCAGAAGTTTCTGACCAGTCGACTCATGATTGTCATGAGTTGACCTATGTATCATGAGTCGACTCATATATGCACATGAGTCGACTCATTGATGGTTTCTTGATTAGTTTGGGTTTCTGTTTGCACGAATTCCTGTGGGGTTTGGGCTTGGTTATTTACCACTTTGCCATCCACGTTATTACACATATATAAAAGATTGTTTTAGGGTCTTAAAACAATCAAGAGAGATTAGATTGTATTTGAGAATTGAGAGAGATTGTTCTTCAATTCTAGTGAGATATTGTATTTGAGAATTGAGAGAGATTGTTCTTCAATTCTAGTGAGATTGTGAGAGATTGTAAACTATTTAATTCTCATAATCTAGAGAAGGGATTTTCCTTCGCCACCACTAAATTATCCTTATGTTCTTGTTATTTTCTTCTCAACCATCTTTGATAATTCCATGATTAAAGGTGCTCGTATGACGACTCGTATCACTTACTGATGAGAGGTAGTGTTGACTTCGTGGGTTTCATCCAGAAAATCTTCGTATAATTCGACTTCATCCGTTGTTGGGTTAGCTGCCAAAAGATCACAAATCGCTTGTCCTTTGATCAAATTCTATTGTTTGAAGTGCAGATCGTATTAGGACAAGAGTAGGGCCCATCTCGCTAACCGTCAATTCATAGAAGCCGGTTATGTAATGAATACCCGCACTGGGTTGACATTAGAAATGATATAGATTGTCTATATAACCAGATAGTGCCACATTTTTTCGATAGCGAGCACCAAAACGAGGCGCTCCTTCTTGATCATTGGATATTGAGATTCATCACCTATCAAAGTCTGACTCAGATAATATATTACTCGCTCGTGACCGTTATCATCGTCTTGTGCGAGTAAAGCACTTAACGAGTGGTTCGTCGCCTTGACATTAATAAAGAATGGTTCCCCTGATTTTGGTGCAATGAGAATAGGAGGATTTAATAGATATGCTTTGATATATTCAAAGTCCTTCTGACAGTTGTTGTCCCAAATAAATGACACACCCTTCTTCATGAGCTTAGAGAATGGTTGGCATTTCCCGGATAGGTTCGAGATGAACCGACAGATATAAGCCAGTTGCCATTGTAGTCCTCTTAGTTCTTTGAGGTTTCTCGGGGGTTATAACTCATGTATTGCCTTCACTTTATCAGGATCGATGTGGATACCCTTAGTGGTGACGACAAATCCGAGGAACTTGCCGCTGGACATTCCAATAAAAGATTTGGCAGCGGGATCGACCGCTGGACATTCTGAGGATCTTCCTAAGTTAGCAATTGATTGTCTTCCTCCATTGTAGTAGGATCGACCGTGGCCATATTTAATATCAAGCCTTTGAACATTTCTCCACGGCTGACATCGGAGTCCCAACTTGAAGAATAGTATGAATATCCGTCCTTATTTGCTAATCGGTCGATGACTTGCTAGCAACATTCGTCATCGGATGAAAATACATAGCCCATACCCCTTTTATAGCCATAATGATTGGCGGGTTTTCCTTTTGGTACATAGGCCGGACGAGGTGAAACTCGTGGACCTCGACCAAAACAAAGACCTTCTTCGAGTGTGAAGCTGTATCCTTATTTCTTCATGAAGTTACGTGATTGTTGATTGTATCTAAATAAGTGAGGACCAGGTCTCTCATCGTCACTATTTCCTTTAAAGAAGAGATCTGATGGTGGAGATATCTCTCTCTTGCCGAAAATTAACTCCTTTTCACCCCCTGCCTTAGCAGGAGGATGAGGGTTGTTCCAAATGAGTCTTAGACATGCTTCTTCGTCATACAAGATGACCTAAGCAGCATATATATATCGGGGTTATCATACAGCCCCTGTATTATATTATCAAGACAAGGCGAATACTCTAAATCGTCATTTATTACTTCTTCGGCAAGTTGGCAATTACAACTACCATCTGATGATTCACCATCGTCAAGATTAATTACAAAGGGTACAATATTGTTTAGTGCAAAACCTCCATTATAATCAAGCCCAGCTTCAATATTATAGCTTCTTCTCTGCTATCCGTGTCTCGGGCCAATGATTCGGTATCAGATTCAGCATCGTAAAGAAGAGAGTCAGTAAAGTAATTTTTTAACCCCTTAAACGGTTGCTTATCCGTGACCACCGTCTTGATCTCATTATTGGTGTCTACATATTTTAGACACTGATGGAGGGTGGAGGGGACTATAACATCACCATGGATCCAGGATCGACCTAATAGTAAGTTTTATGAGATTTCCGCATCGATCACGTAGCACATGACCTCGGACCTTAAATCTCTAAGTTAGCACTTTACCTGGATTTTACCCAATGGTCTGAAGCCATTAGTATTGAATCCATAGATAATGGTGCATGTTGAAGCTAACTTGCTGGCAGGAATTCCGAGATTATGCATAAATCAGAGTAGCATGATGCTAATAGCGGAACCCAGATCGACTTGAATCCGGTTGACAACGCTGGAGCCGATGTATCCAGTAAAATACAAAGGCCTATCATGCTTCGAGTTTCTCATCCTTGGTGAATGTAGTACAAGGGAACTGCTTGGCCGCCAAAGTGCAATATTGAACTGGTGGCTCCGGCTCTTCGGGGACTAGCTTGATCTGAGTGAGGAATATATCGGAATCAGTCAAGGCTTCTTGTAGGGCCTCCCTAGTGCCTTTGGAAAGATGCAATAACTCGTATAGAGTTATCCTCACTGGGATGTTAGCTAGTTGAGTCATAACATTGAAGCGGTGTGGTGTGTTCGAACTTCCCGATTTATCTCTCCCAATCGGGCAATTGAATCGAGACTGCTTTAGCTTCTGAACCTCTTGGTGTTGGGGTTCCTTCTCCTTTTTCTTGGCTGCGGCCTCCTTCTGTCTAGTAGTCAACTGTTGTTGTGAAAATTCTTTAGAAAATTTGGTAGGGCCTGTAACCACCCCCAGTCTAGCTAACTGATCGGAAGCCTCCGGGTAATTAAACTTATACTCATTCTCACTACTGGTGGCAAAGACCTCGTGCTCATCCTCGGAAATTGGAAAAATTATGATTTCTTCATCATTCTTCTCCGGGTTTGCTGAGGTGGCGCAACAAAACTTTCCATTGCATTTAGATTTCTTCTTGGACGAGGACCCTGTCTACTGTTCGTCTTTGAGCATATCTGGATGGACACAAAGAACTTCACTGTTTTGGGCCGTATGTAGCACAAGTCCCCTCTGGAGTTGTTTATGAAGATCATCATTGACGGTCTTCATTTCCACCTTTGTCACGGGTTCCGGTTGAAACCATGTTAAAGGGATGGAGCCAAAGCTGATGGTCACTGTGTTCACACCCACCTTCTTTTCCTTGGTCTATTTTGCAGTGATGATCTCAACATCAATTAAGGCTTGAATATTGTCCTTGAGGGTGTAGCACATCTTAGTGGGATGATGGACCTACCTGTAGAATGCACAATATCTTGGATTTGTCATCTTCTTGGCTTCCACCTGGTCAGTGATAGGAGGCAACTTAATTTTGTTGTTATCTAGGAGGTATTTGAAAATAGCAGAAACTTCATCTTCCTTGAAGGAGTACTCTTTTGGGAATTTTGATTTAGAAGTCTTCTGCTACCTTTGAGGTCGTTGTTGCCATTGAGATGGCGACTGTTGCGTCGCTTGTTGTTGTGATTGAAGTTAGAATGTCTGTTTCGCGTCTACTACATTTGCCAGCGTCTTCCCTTTACCAAGAGGGATAAAATTCTGCTTTGGAGCACTAGCCATCGGTTGGCCTCTTTCAGTCTTCTTCCTCTTGAGAAAGCGTTCGGTTTGTTCTCCGTGCACCTTTAGTTCTTTCCAGGTTTTGGATGACGGCATGCCCATAGCTTCCAGCACATCCAAAGAAAGATTGTTGTGATATGTCTGAAGGATGAACTCCTCTGTGACTAGATCTTGACAATTCATTACCTTATTCCGAAAGTGTTTGACGAAGTTATTGACTGCCTCTCCGTCTTTCTGCTTCTCATCAAAAAAAGTTCCGATCGACACTTCAGTGTCATTGTCGAAGAAGTTAGTGAGAAACAGGGTCTTCATATCATCCCAGTTGTTGATGCTCCCCGGCTTGAGACGGCGGTACCAAGGTGACCCCACGAAGGGTCCTAACGAATGATCGGATCATCAGAGGCTCATTGCCAGAGATCACACCTAGGTAGGACTTGAAATAAATCAAGCGTTGAGTGGGTGAGCCTCTCCCGTCGAATGGTGTAAAGTTGATTAGATTGAACTTTGTCGGATACGGAATTGACTCCCACTCTCTTAGGTATGGACACGAGATGCCGGTCTTCTTCACCTCTTGAGCGGACATCAAGGCGTTGATTTTGCTCTAGAGGTCCTTCATCTTCTTGTCTTTGCTCATATTTTTCTTTGGGGGTTGTTGAGAAGGTTGAGGAGACTCCACTGGACCACCCCCAGCGTTATTGTTGTTGGGAGGAGTATCAGCATCGATATTTTCACCTACTTCTGAGCCGCTGCCTACTTCATTAGTATTGTTGCGACGACTGGATTCACTCTGCTGATTTGACAAGGACTGAAGTTGTTAGGAATGTAATTCCCTCATGTGTTGCATGTTCAACCCCATTTCATCTTTATTTCAAGCCTAAGCTCTTCTTTCTGCTTAGCTAATGCGTTTTCGAGCATTTGAGCTAACTGGTCGAGAGTGATGGTGAACGCCTCCCGGACTCGTCCTGTGCTAGACACCGTATTATCCAAAGTGACTATAGAGCAAGTGTCTGATGCTTCATCATCTGAGGATTGCCCTCTCTGCATCCTCTGATAATCCCTACGCTTAATAGTTCCCGATCGTAACCGAGTTAAACGCTGGGATATTTCCGGAAAAGACTCAGGAATGAAACGCCATGTTGACTTCCCTTTATCGGCCATGTTGATGGTAACCTCTGGGAGTTCATCATTTTGAACAGTCGATCTTTTCCTATGGAAGCGCCTTGATTTGGGTTTCGACGCTTCATTGGAAATCCTTTCGAATACTGATACCCTCTGTGAAGCAGTATTAGGGTAGCTACATTCTGATAATACTACCCTGATAAGCTTGGCGCACAGATAGTGAGAATCCGCTTCCCGGGTACTTCTCTTCTGAGACTTGTTCGTACCCCTAGCCCGATAGTACAACTCACTGGCATGATTACCGGAGCAACCTATCGTGTGCCGGCATGACTTCCCAGGTATAACGTCGTCGTTTTTCAAAGAACATGTTTCCTTTTGGGGACATAACGCCTCGTTGGCATTCTCAAGAGTCACTTGCTTGGAACCGCGCCTTCATGAGAACAAGGCCTCAATGGGCTCTTGGACTTCAACTTGCAATCCGAGGCGAGTGGTAACAGGTACTTTCTCAATATGGGAGGTCCTTGACTTGTTTGAAGGATGCGCACGACCCCCAGTCTGCCAAATTGCTCAGGGTTCATTCACCGGACCCAAACGTTATTTAACCGAAGATTTGTCTCGATCATCGTGTAAAGGACCAAGGCGATCCATCATCGTTATCTTGAATCGGGACAGATCCACGTTGCTGTGAGATTTCACTGGAGGTATGGGATTATCTGGAGCAGAAACGGAGGCCATCGGAGACACATAAACAATTATGGGAGGCGGGGCTGGTGCGGGCCACCTCGAGGTGGCTCGGGTTTTTCGATTGTTTCGGCCGCTGTCCGAGTTGTTTTTGACCCCCTTTTGGTCTTTAGCTTCCTGACTTGGCGTTGTTTCGGTGGTTTTTTGGCCACATCTTCCTTGTGCAACTTCTATGCTTCGTGCACAAGAATCCGTGCATGCGCGAGTAGTGCATGACTCTTCTGAATACGCTCCTCGAGGGTCGAGCTGGCCCTTCTGACACAGACCCATTCATTGGTTAATGGTTTGGAGGAGGGGTCAATTGCTCGTTGTTGAGGCAACTGAGGCGCTCAATGCTTCCTGAATTCCATATCTGCCTGATAATGGATCCCATCAACCAGCTCCAAGGCCTTAGCAAGTTGACGTGTGAGGAATTGACGTTGCCTCTGACGAGGCCTTTTCGACAAAATCGGCGTGCCTTCGGCAACTAACTCCTTAACTGAAGAGGAGTTGTTTTGATCCATAGATCTGATTTCATTAGACGCAGGAGGGGCATTGTGAGGGGAAACAGCAGCAACAACTGGGCGAGAATCATCACCTCGAGTCTTCTTCAGATTTGAAGACCAGTGGATCTTCTTTGAAGAGGAGATCTTCCTTCACTTGCGAGGGGAGGAGGATCTGGAGGAGGAGGAGGATGACAGGTACTCCTCATACTTCTGCTGGTCGAACTTATATTCAACCTCTGTATCAACCGGGATCTTGATCCTTGGTTGCGACACGACAGCCTCAGTAGAGAGGTTGTTGGTTCCTACTGTGGTCGCCAACGTGTTTGCATCGAAAGTTGGTTTATTCATGGAACTCATTACAATTTCAATCGTTTACAACAAGTTCAAGAGAGTTAGTCTTTTTATAAGACTTTTGTTACACGAATAAAAATGAAAATACAACTCTCTAGAAACACACGCAGAGGATGTTTATCCCCTGCTGCTTGAGTGAGATCTTTGTATGTGTCGGGGACACGTTAGTCCGTAGACCATCGCGGATCAGATCCGGTTGATCCGAATAAAAGACCGATCCTCTTTTTTCACAAAGGAAACAATTGCAGAAGTAAATAATCTCAACAAAGTGAGATTACTACTCTTCTCGAGATCAATACAAAGTCTGATATCAAGGAATGATGAAACGAACCTCAGATCCTTCGAATAGCTCCCTCTTTATGCTGAAGTTCTCCAAGATCTGCTAGCCCTCCTCTGAAATTCGTGGTTCACTCTCCAATTTGACAACACATCGCCTCTAATTTTCAGTTCCCTCGTATATAAGGCCCTAGACTTGTATTTATAGGCTTCGGATGCAGTGTTTTTGGATATGAACAAGTGATTTGGCCTTATCTTTGGTTAATAACCACTTAACCATGTTTAGGAATGATATTAAAGCAGTTGGGGATGTTCTGAAGCGAAAGAATCACGAGAATATCGTCGAAAACACGTTTTGGGTTGTTTCTGGGTGCGCGCTACCTTATGGTGGCTCGGCATTGTGCGAGCTACCCTAGGGTGGCTCGGCCTTGGCCGAGCCACCTGGCCTTGGCCAAGTCGTTTTGATGCGACTCGGGTGCCAGGGCTTCTCCGGACTTTCCGGTTTGGTCTTGTTCCGCTATTTTGCGCATTTCATTGTTCCGTTGACTTATATGCTTCGCCAACTCGCTTCGTGAGCTCGTTAACTTTTTTTACGGCCTCGGATGATCTCGTTTGATTCGGATGATGACGTTTATCGTCTTCACTTTGTCTTGAACTACGTGCGGGAACCCATAGATAAATTTTGACACCCAATGACTATCAGAAGTTATCAACGTGCTCAATTGAAAAACTTATGGTATATAAATATCATAAAAATGTCATGTGACATTGAAGTGCCCAAATGAGAATTAGTATTTAAGTGCCGTTTAGCCACGCAGAAATTCCCAGAGCAGCCGGTCCAACCGCCTCTCTATTCCTCTAAATGACGAAGATCACCTCTTTATAAAATTCCGATCGAATTTGGATTTTTTAAATGATACTCGCTATTCCTCTTCTAACTATATATAGGTTATACAAGTTCGTAAAAAAGCTCTAAAATCCGTTTGTGATTGTTTTGTGAAAATTATCCACAAATATTTTCTGGATAACCTTCCGGTCCCCCTTCATATTCACACGTCAGTGCCGTGAGAAATGTTAAAAGTCCAACCTTTGACCTGTCCAAAAAAACCCCTTTATTAGTCATTCGCTTGGACCATCGTCAACCTCGCCCACTTCGCGGTAACCGAGACCAGTCCTTGGATCTGTTGGGTTTTGATTTTTGTTTTGATTTGTTAGGGTTTTGAGTTGATCGTGTCGTCATACTTGCATAATTTGGGCTTGGAGGGTATTGGAAAGTTGGGGATTTTGGGGTTTCATTGCGTAAATTTGATCAAAATTGCATAGCTTGAATCATGTAGGGTTAATGGCCAATTTGGTCCCTGTAGCAGGGCTCATACTCAAATTGGTCCCCTTTTTTTTTTCCAACTTTGTGCTTTTACCCTTGTTAGATATAAAGTTAATCCTTTTTTTTAACCATCCTTTAAAAACTCCGTTAAGAAAATCTTTAAGGGACAATATTACCCTTCACGTAGAACCTAGCCTCCGCATACTCAAAAAAAAAAGAGACGATGTAAGGCATACCGATTACTTCCTATTCTTTTTTCGTTAAACTAACAAGGAAAATACCAAAAAAAGAAGAAGGAAAAACTCCCTCCCTCCCTCCAAAATTTAGTAACCCTAAATTGATTATATAATCGTACGAAGTTGTAACAACCAATCAAAGGCGAACGTGAATCTTGACAACAGGAATCGTGACATGTATTTCCTCCCTAAATTGATCTTTTTTCGTTATGCCTATAAATTATAGTGTTAGGGTTTATCATATTCTCCAAAAAAATTGAATATTTGTTGCTTGGTTAGGATGCATATTTTTTTCACTGTTTGCTTACAGGAAACAATCTTTATAGTATGCTCCATAAATTTTCTTTAGGATACTTTCAAGAACTTATGTGCTATAACGTCAGAGTTTATCTATGCTTCATAATTTTTTTAAAACTAAAGAAATACACATACTTAATTGTATAAGAAAATAACAGAAAAGAAAGAGAGTACAAACAATAGATTTTGATGGTCTGAGCATCGGGGACTGAACTTATTACCAGATTAACTAGCTATTGTTTTTCAATCTTTTTTTAATAAATGGTGCTTTTCTTTTCATGAAATAAAAAAATAAAAATAAAAAAAGTTTAGAAGCTTTTCACAAACCTTCAAATTTCATAGTGAACACACCTATTCATGATTTTACGATTTAACTTTTCCCCCTTGGAACTTCTAGTTTCCTGAATCGATGAACAACATTTTAGCGGTATACATATGTTTGTGCATGTCATTCTCTGATTGTAGGAAGATAATGTAGTTTAATACTGTTAGATGCATTTTCGTAATGTTTAAGGACTTAGATTTCCTTGAGAGTTTGTAGCATATTCAATGCATATATGTTTCCAACTAAAAACTAAGAAGAATTTTTATTTTACAAGTTTTCATCTTATTAATTTTGGATAATAAGAAGTGGATAATGCTAAATAATCAATTTCTGTCATGACTGAAATTCCCTAATCCCCTTATTAATTTCCATAATTTTGAATTTCATATAACTTATGAAGAGTGGTATGAGGACCAAATTGAGAAAATATAAGTATAGGGACCAATTTGAGTATGAAGCTTGAGGGCAATATGGTCATAATTGAAAAATTAACACCCAAATTTTAACGAAAGTTATTAAAGGGCTCATTTTGTAACTGAGGTGTGGTACAAGGACTAAGTTGAGGGGAGAAAATAGTGTAGATACCAATTTGAGTTTGAGGCCCTAGTACAGGGACTAAGTTGGCCTTTAACCCTTTAATATATACTTGTTAAAGTTTGGAAACATTTTTCTTGATAATTGGACAATTGGTGTAACTTGTTAGGGTCCATTTCGTCCCGCATTGACTATATGGGTAGTCAATTATGGGTTTCATATGAGATTTGTGTTCCCTCCCTCCGACAACTAGCTTTTAGGATTGAGTTGCCCTAAGTGTCGGAGTTGTCCTCAATCTGTTATCAGATCCAATCCCACCTTTCCAGTTGTAAGCGAGCAGCTCTGGTGGTGATGCTAGCAGTAAATGATATGTTGGGAAGTCAATTGTGTGTTTATTATATATTTGTGTCCCTCCCTCTAAGAACTAGCTTTTAAGTTTTAAGGAAGGGGTGAGTTCTCCTAGGTCTCTTGCACAACTGTTTAAATGCGTAGTACAAATCAAACATAGATGATGTCGGTAGTGAGGATGTTAGGGGAACACTGAGATCAGTTTGAATAGAATGCCCAATTATGGCGTAGAAGTTGAATGTAGGACCTTTATTATAGGAGTAGACAACATATGACCTATTTGCAAATCAAACTAAGTTCCTTTTTTTAATATAATTCTTAAGTTTAACAGTCTGGAGAACTTCTTGAAACCCAGTGCTTTGATAACATGTAAAATTTATCCACTTTATATTTTAAAACTTAAGCTTTTAGGTTGTGGAATGATAATGTACATCAAACTGATATAATTTTTAATACAATGTCAAATCGATTTATCCATGTCAAGTGGGTCTAACATACATTTTTTTTCATTGTTTTATTTTTCTATTAGTTAATTTGTTTTGTTTGTTCCATTTGCCTATCATATTTTCTGTTGTTTAATTTTGTGCCCCAGGTAACTTATCACTTCTTCCATTGGAAGAAGGGAACTCCGTTTTCTGAAGACCAGGGCATCTACAAAAAATTGACCTGGTGGGAGCAGATGGACAATGGCAAACAACTTACGCGTAATCGGAAGTTTTTGACTGTTGTTCCTGTTGTCCTGTGAGTATATCTCTTCCTCTTTTTTACGGATATCATTAGTTTATCGCATTAAAAATGATAAGACCCATTACAGGTGTGTAACAACATTTTCAAACATTTTCGATGAAAACTAATGCATCATTCTTTTATTTGAACATATGAATACATGGACCTTTATGCTTTTTTAATTCTCTTGGACTTGATATTGCTATAGAGGGATAGCGACATGGTTCTCTTTGTATGTTTGCCCCTCTATGATGGTCACTTTTTACTTTATCTTTTCTTTGCTTTTTGCTCCTTGGTACCGGGGCTACTTACAATTTTGGACGTCATGCATTTAAATATCCATGTTAAATATAGCCCATACGACTTTTAACAGATCATCAAAGATGTTGTTTTGTACTAGAACACCTAAACTGCAATCTATGAAACTGGACAATGACAAACCCATTATATAATAGAACATGTGGATAGGAGCACAGCTACCTCATTTCCCATATTATTTCCCATATTATGACACGTAATTTTGAAATAAAGATGACACCTGCTAGTAACACACTCATAAGCATGCATGTCAATAACTTTTGTACATCTTCCATATAGTCATCCTTTTTTAATCTAGTTGATAAAGAATAGATTTCATTCCTAGGAGCCCACACAAGTGCTGTGAACTTTCTAAATTATGCTACTCTCTACTCTAGCACAAGATTTTTTTATTGACATTGAAAGAATATTATTATTTGATGGGAGGGGGTTGTGGGTATGTTTGTTGTTCCACATTGTGGCATTCTATAGATAAATTTGAGGTTTGCACTGATAGGTCTGAATGCAATATTAGATCTTTCCATCTCCGCTGCTCATTATTGGTGGAAAGTTGAAAATGCGGAGAAGTCTATGTTTTGTGTTAAAAAAATATATAATAAAATAAATATTGAACATATTTCATATCAACTGAAACTGTACATCTAGAAGTGGATGTCTAGATACCTACTTACCTAGTTTATGATTACTTTTGTGACAAGCAGTTGCATGGACCATGTGTGATGCGGAACAGAAGTGATGATAAATAATGCTTGAGTGAACAGTACCCACAAACAATAACTTCTCGCTTGTTATTTTTATTTTTATTTTTATTTTTTATCAATAAAAGGCCAAATAAAGAAAGATAAAAGATAAATAGGCTAGACCGGATTCACTCACAACATCCAACCTCTACAAACAATTAAAGAGGCCGATTTCACACACGGACGCTTAATAAAAAACAATGGCTTCATGCTTATGGAATCACTCCAAACATCTCTCAGAATTCATATTTTATTCATTAATTTTCTCCTCCCCAAAATGAAATATTACAATCCTTTTTATAGCCATAAAATAAAATCATAATTCTAACTAATTACTAACATCAAATCTAGCAAAATAACAAAATTAATAAAATAACAAATCTAACTAAATAATAGATCCAATCCTAAATAAATATCTTAAAATAATATTCTAAAAAATCCTAACTAATGCGATCTTCTAGATGTCCTACAACAAATCTCCTCCTCTTTAAATTCGACATCCTTGTCGAAAATGCTAACTGAGATTGTAGGCTTCTACAGTGTCATCACGAAGGCTTTTTGATCTTGCTTGGGCTCAAGCTTTGACTCTAGTGATGAATGGAGATCATGAAGTAGATCCATTTTTTCTTTTTTGGAGAGAAGAAGAAAATGGAGATGGATCTTTCGGCTCTAATACCAAATACTGTGGGACAGAGAAGCGTCGGAACCCTCGGGTAAATAGTATCCGCGAACAATATCTTTTATTTTCTTTTTTTCTTTTTTTTTTGTTTTTTATAAAATAAATGGCGAACAAAGTAAGATAAAATGAGGTTAGATCGGATTCACTCATAGACATCTAACCGTTAGTTAAGTCAGATTCACACGCTGATTCGGAATCACGCCGAGAAACAGTGGCTTCCGTCTTAGAAAAATCGCACAAGATTTTCTTCAACTCAACTTTCATAAATTCTTCATAAGCACTCTACTATATTACCGAAATCTCCTCCCTCTTTTATAGAGTTTGGAATTCTTATCTAAAACAAATTCAAAAACTTATCCTATCTCTAAAACCAATTCAGTCTTAACTAGAAAATAATCAAACAAACTCAATCCTAACACAGCTCAAATCAAAACAACTAAACAAAATAACTAACTCTCACCTGTCTAAAACCAAAAACAAATCTAAAATCATAACAAATCTATCTTCAATCCGGATCAAATCTGAGTAGTGATTGTGTCCTACATTAGTTCTCCCCTTGTTAGAGAATACTCGACCTCGAGTATTAAATAAGGATAATATGATAAACTCTACAGCTTTTATGCATTTTGATTCAATAGTCTCCAAGTAATATTTGTAGAGTTCGATAACAGTTTAAGTGGAGGAGTATCTGGTATAACAAAGTCCATTATCAAAGGCTCAACTTCAGGCTCTAAATCTATCTTCGAATTTTCCTTCTCTTGTTCCAATTCAAGCTTAGATTCTGGATTGATCTTTTGATATGCATATTTTTCTGGCTTACGTTCAGATTCAAATTTAGGCTTTGGTTGTGGATCCATCTCCAATTTTGCTTCTATTTTTGTTTCTAACTTTGTAGTGAACTCAGACTTCGACAGTAGGGCCAAATCTAATTAGGGTAGAGGTACTCATGTTGACTTTTCTTTTGGATTTACAGGAAAATAAAAATATCTTCTTGTTGGTTGAGAAGAATATCTCCTTTCCAAAAGAAATTTCATAGGCTCTCACGAATAGATAGCTGAACGATAGCCTGAATAATTTTTAGGCCATCATTCATGAGCTTCTTTCTTAAGCCTGCGCTTTGCATATAAATACTTTTGTATTTTAGACATTTCATATACAAGAAATATATCCTCCATATCTTGAATCCAGACTTCAAAATCATATGGCTCCTCATATCCATCGAAACCACAAAAATAAGATAAATGACCAAACTTTAATGGATAAAAATCATACTGTTGTGAAGGAGGAAGTGGATATGTACCTATAATAATTGTGGATCACATGAACTTGCTCTGATACCAAATGATACAGAATAGTAGTGATGATAAATAGTGTTCGGCTAAACCTTACCTGCGAACAATAACTTCTCGCTTTTTATTTTAAATTTTATTTTTTTTGTCAATAAAAGACCAAATAAAGAAAGATAAAAGATAAATAGGCTAGACTGTGTTTACTCACAACATCCAACCTCTAAAAACAATTGAAGAGGCCGGTTTCACACACGAACGTCTAATAAAAGAATATGGCTTCACACCTATGGAATCTCTAAACATCTCTCAGAATTCATATTTTATTCATCAATTTTCTCCCCCCAAAATGAAACATTACAATCATTTTTTTAGCCATAAAATAAAATCATAATCCTAACTAATTGATATCATCAAATCTAATAAAATAACAAAATCAACAAAATAACAAATCTAACTAAATAATAGATCCAATCCTAAACAAATATCTCAAAATCATATTCTAAAAAAAATCCTAACTAATGCGATCTTCTATATGTCCTATAACAAATCTCCTCTTCAAATTCGACATCCTTGTCGAAAATGCTAACAGAGATTGTATGCTTCTACAGTGTCATCACGAAGGCTTTTTGATCTTGCTTGGGCTAAAGCTTTGACTCTGGTGATGACAAGAGATCATGAAGTAGATCCATTTTTTTCTTTTTGGAGAGAAAAAGATGGAAATGGATCTTTCGGCTCTGATACCAAATGTTGTGGGATGGACTTGTGGGATGGACAAGCGTCAGAACCCTCAGATAAACAGTATCCGTTAACAATATTTTTTATTTTTTTTATTTTTATAAAATAAAAGACGAATAAAATAAGATAAAATAAGGTTAGATCAGATTCACTCATAGACATCTAACTGTTTGTTAAGTCGGATTCATACGTTGACACTTAATTCTTTCGAAATCACACTGAGAAACAGTGGCTTCCGCCTTAGAAAAATCACACAATATTTTTTTCAACTCAACTTTCTTAAATTCTTCATAAGCTCTCTACTACATTATAAAAATCTCCTCCCTCTTTTATAGACTTTGGAATTCTTATTTAAAACAACTATCTCTAAAACCAATTCAATCTTAACTAGAAAATAATCCAACAAACTCAATCCTAACACAACTCTAATCAACACAACTAAACAAAATAAATAACTCCCACCTATCTAAAACCAAAATCGACTCTAAAATCATAATAAATCTATCTTCATTCCGGATCAAATTTGAATAGTGATTGTGTCCTGCATCAGTTCTTCCCTTGTTGGAGAAAACTCGACCTTGAGTTTTAGATAAGAATAATATGATAAGCTCTGCAACTTTTATGTATTCTAAGTCAATGGTCTCCAAATTCTTCAGTAATATTTGTAGATCTCGATAACATTTGTAGAACTCAATAACAAGTTAGTGGAGGAGTATTTGGTATAACCAAGTCCATTATCAAAGGCTTAACTTCAGGCTCTAAATCTATCTTCTAATTTTCCTTTTCTTGTTCCAGTTCGAGCTTAGATTCTTGATTGATCTTTTGATACACATATTTTTCTGGCTCACATTCAGATTCAAATTCAGGCTTTGATTGTGGTTTCATATCCAATTTTTCTTTCATTTTTGTTTCTAACTTTCTAATGCACTTAGACTTTGACGACAGGGCCAAATCTAATTGGGGTAAAGGCACTCGTGTTGATTTTTCTTTCAGATTTACAAAGAAATAAAAATATCTTATTGTTGGTTGTGAAGAATATATCCTTTCCAGAAGAAATTTCATAGGCTCTCACAAATAAATAGCTGAATGATAACCAGAATAATTTTTAGACCACCACTTATGAGCTTTTTTTTGAGCCTACACTTTGCATATAAATACTTTTGTATTTTAGACATTTTATAAATAAGAAATGTATCCTCCATACCTTGAATCTAGACTTCAAAATCATATGGCTCATCAAAACCACAAAAATAAGACAAAAGACCAAACTTTAATGGATTGAAATCATATCGTTGTGAAGGAGGAAGCGGATATTTACCCATAATAACCGTGGATACATGAACTTGCTCTGATATTAAATAATACGGAACAAAAGTATTGATAAATAGTGCTCGGGTGAACAATATCCACGAACAAGAACTTCTCGCTTTTTATTTTTATTTTTATTTTTTTGTCAATAAAAGGCCAAATAAAGAAAGATAAAGGATAAATAGGCTAAACCAGCTTCACTCACAACATCTAACCTCTAAAAACAATAAAAGAGGCCAGTTTCACACACGAACGCTTAATCGTAAAAATATGGCTTCACGCCTATGGAATCACTCCAAACATCTCTCAGAGTTCATATTTTATTCATCAATTTTCTCCCCTCATATTGAGACATTACAATCCTTATTATAGCCATAAAATGAGATCATAATCCTAATTAATTGATAACATCAAATCTAACAAAATAACGAAATCATTAAAATAACAATCTAACTAAATAATTAATCCAATCCTAAACTAATATCTCAAAATCATATTCTAAAAAAAAATCCTAACTAATGTGATCTTCTAGATGTCCTACATCAAATCTCCTCTTTAAATTCGACATCCTTGTCGAAAATGCTAACTGAGATTATAGGCTTTTGTAGTGTCATTAAGAAGGCTTTTTAATCTTGCTTGGGCTCAAGTTTTGACTCTGGTGATGAATGGAGATCATGAAGTAGATCTATTTTTTTTTTCTTTTTTGGAGAGAAGAAGAAGAAGATGGAGTGGATCTTTCGGCTCTGATACCAAATGCTATGGGACGGAGAAGCGTCAAAATCTTCTAGTAAATAGTATCCGTGAACCGTATCTTTTGTTTTGTTTTTTATTTTTTTATAAAATAAATGATGAACAAAGTAAGATAAAATGATGTTATATCAGATTCACTCACAGACATCTAACCGTTAGTTAAGTCATATTCACACGCTCACACTTCGGAATCACACCGAAAAACAGTGGCTTCAGTCTTAGAAAAATCTCATAAGATTTTCTTCAACTCAACTTTCATAAATTCTTCATTAGCACTCGACTGTATTATGGAAATCTCCTCCCTCTTTTATAGAGTTTGGAATTCTTATCTAAAATAAATTCAAAAACTTATCCCATCTCTAAAACCAATTCAATCTTAACTAGAAAATAATCCAACAAAGTCAATCCTAACACAATTCAAATCAAAATAACTAAATAAAATAACTAACTCTTACCTATCTAAAACCAAAATCAAATCTAAGATCATAACAAATCTATCTTCAATCCAGATCAAATCTGAAAGTGATTGTGTCCAGCATCAATGTGTCTGTTATTAAACATTTGCCAGACTGTGTCATGCATCAACGTGTCTCTTGTTAAACATTTGCCAGATTGCTTGTATTTCCTGTTCTTTCGATTTTTAAGTTAAAAAAAATTCTATGTAATAAATTGTATGGTCAAGTTGGGATTGATTGGTGTTCTCTAGGCTAGCTTTATTTGGAGTTATGTTACGGTAACCAAAGTCTAGGCCATATTTGAGTTAGATTGAGGTTTTATGGAGTACTTGGGAATCCTTGAGCCAAGCCCGAGTTAATATGGCCACCAATGAAGTGGTGAAGTGGACACCCTATTTAGCTAAGAATATAGCGGATAGGGGATATAGACATGATACAACTCAAACACTTTAATTCATTAGAAAGTATATCACAAGGACAGAAATTCATGGCTATAGCTTTAAGTATAATAATGATAGCTTTAACAACAATGATAATAATGTGTAGGTACACATAAACTTTCTTATACAGAGGACATTAACCTCGTGTAAAATTGACAGATCCAATTTCTGCTGAATGTATCATTGTATTTGTATCAACCTTCTTGTATTGCATAAACTTCCTATAGCCTTATATGTGTCACTGTTGACAAAGTTTAAGTAAAATTTAGTGTAAAAAGTAAAGTATATATATTTTTCGTGGAAGGAGTATACAGAAGTGTTTGATAAATGTTGCATCTATGTTAAAAAGCACATGGTAAGTGCCAAAAAATATCTTAAAAAGTTCAAATACAAACTTGATTATAAAATTAAGAACACATGCAAGGAATGTGCAACATGCTAAGGAGTGTCCTATCTCCAGCATGAGGATAGTAGCTTCGTTGTAGAGGTGCCTGTGCTGCATACAACCTTCCTTTTAGGCCAATAACAACAATGCCATAAGTTTTTTTCCCAAAAGGATTCTAGATTGTGGACTTGAAGCTTGGGCCTATATTCAACTTTCTGTTTAGTGATTACTTAATATAACATCGTATATTCGAGTGGAGAGTTTGTTGATCACTTACATTGTTTATCAGGTCAGAAATATTTAGTGGATATTTTAAGTTAAATATATGCCAGTATTCTTTCTCCATTTGCTGTCAATTATAGAAATATGTCTTTTAGCTAGTGCTTTGCTTTACATAGAAGGTGGCTGAGATGGCCAATACAGAATTCAATTCTATGTAGGTACCCTTGCGTTCAACTTGCACAATCCACAAGTGAGGAACCCCAAAAGCAAGTTTCCTTGATAATTAACCAGTGAGTGGTGTAGATGAACACCACATTTCCTTAAAGATCAGAAAGGATTCATAAGAAGTTCTAAATAACCTCTGTAGACAGAAAAAGAAGGAAAAGAAAACAAAAGAGAAAGAAATAACTATTAACTAGCTTTGACAAAATAATAAAAAATAAAATTACCATATGTCAATAGGTGTGCCCTATTGACATTTGCACAGGCTCTTAAGATAACTGGTTGGTTTTCCCCTCAAAAGTCAAAAGGAAAACAACCTATCATACGTGTAACCTTTATCCCTTCTTGTTATAAACACCCTCATATAGGCTTGTCTTGGTATTAAGTTTATTTTACCTGCTTGAGAATTTGAGCATTCCAATGAAATTATGCTTTGCAGACCATAAAACTGTATATGTGTGGTTAGATGGATTAAGAGACTGAGTATTCTTGGAAGACATCTCATACTTCCAAAACAAAAGGGTTATTTAATGAAGATATGGTAGATTGGTAACTGCTGCTTACACTAGGATTGCTTTCCTTCATATGCGTTTTGATTTCTTGATATGTTATTAAGCTTCATATCCATTGTTTAAGCTTCCGCTCTCAATAGAAATAGTTTTATCCTTATTGCATTGGTTTCATCTTCCGTATCTTCTGTTATTCAGCAACAGACAGTTGAATTACTTTGTACATCATTCTTTTCAAACGGCTATGTGCTTCTTTATTTCTGTATTTTTAGTAATTTTCCCTTGCTAAGATACTGTTATATCTCTCAGATTCTCAAACTTAAATCATGTTATGGGATGTTATGGTCTTTTACTGGATTTCTCCCCCTCATGATTCTTTTTTTGTTCCTGACAGGTATTTGATAGCTTCCCACACGACCGACTACCAAAATCCAATGCTTCTCCTCAACACGCTTGCAGCGATCATCCTGGTGGTTGCCAAGCTCCCGAACATGCACAAAGTCCGCATCTTTGGAATCAATGCGCACTGATTACGTTGCAAATAATGAACGAGACCCCACTTGATGACATCTAAGTTTATATTTATATCTTTAATCCCTGTACAGATGTAACTCTGAAGGAGTTAGTGGTGGTATTTGCTGCTTTTGTGTAATAATATGTATGTTAGTTTTCCTGTTATATCTGTGTTATAATAGACTTGCAACTCTGTTTTTTTTTTTTGAATTTCTTTGTGTAGATTCCCTCTTGCTACTCCTGGACTTTGGTTTTATATCACATCATAAAACTTGTATGTCAGGACTTAGGATTGCCCTGTAATCACTTTTTGTTGGTAAAATATCATACAGAGGGCCCTATAGAGAGAGCCATATTCATAGCAAGACGCATGACGCATTCTTCTTCCTTCTGATATGATTTTGTATAGAGTGCCCTCTATAGGTCTTTTTTCCATTTTGCTCAGTGCTGGAAGCAGCTTCCGGGTTCAGTTTTATTTAGGCAACTAAACTATATTCAGACGTCATTTTTTTAAATTTTGTTTTACGACTTTTATTGATGGAAAAATCTTAATATATAGATTAAACAGGAGAAAAGTCCCAAAAAGATCAATATTGTCCTATTAGAACCATCAATATCGCATATTGTCCATATATATATGAAATTATCAAGAAGAAAACTCCAATTATACTATATGTCTATATCAAGGAGTTTTTGAATGAATTGTTGGAGGCTTTATAGCATAAAGGAGGAGGGGACTTTGTTTAGGATTGTTGTGGTTAAGAGATTTTGTTGATGATCCGGGAAAATTTTACCTAGTACAATCTTTTAGCCGATGTGATGCAAGAAGATGTGATCAAACAACTTATTGAAAATGGCTTAGTAAGACAGAGTCACTGTGATCTCTAAACGCATGAGTTTTTTGTTTTGGCAAAACACAATGAAAATCGAGGAATTATGATTTTCAAATACTCCCGTAGTAAGCGGAAACTTGAGACTGTTGCTGTGTGAGACCCTGACTAATAACGGTCAATAATATACTGACTAGAGAGAGGGATTTACGTGTTGATTTCAGAACGGCAAAGGGGGAATTTTTTTTTTCTTTTCTTAGAAGATGATCACTTTTGACAACTTCCTTGTTGAGTTCCCCCCCATCGCTAGATCCATGACATATATTTTTCCGGTTCGTATGACTCACCGGAGTCCTTCAAACAACAAAGGATTGATGTAGCTTGTCCGCCCATCTCTGCCTTCAAAATATAAGCAAATATGGTAAGCATTATGTATTTCTTATTAATATATTTTCTAATTATTTTTGTTGAATTTCACGAAACTATTGTAAACTATTTTTATTAGTGATTTGAATGAAATCATCATAAACTTATTTCTCTTGTAATTTAGGTCCCTTTCTTTTATGTTTTATAGTCTAGATATTATTTCCTTGATTTCATTTTGTGTGACGCTCCTGGGTTCACACAAGGCTGCAGTCCAAGGTGAAACCAGAGATGTCAAACCTGCCATGCACCCACACTGTGCATAAACACGTTTCACCAATCACAACAATATCCTCTAGTGGAACCAAATATAAGTGCATGTACAAAACAAGCAAAATAAAGGGAATAAATGTAATAGACATGATATAGAAGAGATATCTCATAAAAAAAGAATCATGTCTCAACTATAATATATCTGATATCTGAATAATGAAACTGTCTCAACATGAATCAACTAAAAATCGTACTAAGGCACACTGCCTTTACAATATGAATATGAAACTCTAATGTCTGGATGAAACTCAAAACTATAGTGGAGTCTCTACAAGTAAAAATACGCGACGACGACTATGCCAGAACTCCGTCACCCTGCGGCTCTCCGAAACTCCGAACTACCTAAAAAGAAACTCCGAACTACCTGAAAAGCAATTTAAAAGAAAAAGAACAACAACAAGAGCGTCAGAGCGCTACAGCAAGATTACCTCCATCCGCCCCCAGGGGAAGGGCTGCTAGATAGAGTGAAGGCTCTATCTATTAAGCATAGTCTACCTAGATTCATTTCCCCCATATCTAAGTGGGATTTGTTGGTCTTCTTGTTTTGATGATGATTTAACAAACAATTTACATCTAATATTGTTTGTCTAGTGTTTGTGTTTTGTATTCATTATAGACAAACAATATGTTGGAAGATAGATAGAATTGCGCATTCACGATCATATCCAATGGAGGTTGGCGGAATTATGGAGTGAAGCCTACGTAATTCAAGTTTAAGATCCAAGCTCAAGCTTCATCCGCAAGTGTACCAAGTCAAGCTTATTGAAGATCAAGATTGCTTGGGTAACATTTAGTTTAGGTGTTATATTATGTGTGTTGGTACTTTAAGCTCAATATAATATGCACACACATTTTATTGGTTTCTTTGTATATATAATATATAGTTATGTATATACATATATGTTTATGGTTTTGAGCTTTCAAGTTTTAATATGAAACAATTGAATATAATTAGAAAACATATTTTTGTTTCATACTTACATGCATATATATGATTTCATCAATATCAATTTTATTTAGTTCAATGAAATCATGTTTTAGTGCATTATATGTGTATTTTAATAAAATACTATATTCATTATTTATAGACTTCATAATAATAGTTTATATCTTTCTTCAAGTCTATAAAATTATTTTTGTATTGTTTCAAAATATTATTAAGCTAAAAATGTAAAAACTCATATGTTCACATTTTCATGTTTTGGACTATTTTGCAAAATGATGATATTTTTTATTTGGGAGGTCCTTTTTAAAAACCAGTTTTTGTAGCATGTTTATTATCATGTCTATAATCATTTTCTAAAGTTTTACAATTTTTGGAATTTATTTGATATTTTTAAACTTGGTTTTAAAATTAGAAATCAACTTTCTAAACCTGATTTTTCTAGTATCAGTTTGCGGTCGACCGCGGTCGACCGTGACGGTCGACCGTATGCAGTCCAGAGAATTTCGCGGTCCACCGCCACGGTCGACCGTATGTGTTTCCAAAGACCAGTTTTGTTGTTTTATTGCTCGCGGTCGACCGCGAGTTTGCCACGATCGACTGCTGATCGCCCAATGGTAATTTTTTGTACAAAATCATATTTTTTGATTCTTAGGCTTTTTGGTCTTTTCTTTTGGGGTTTTTGCTGTTGTTTTCTCTTCCTATATAAACCCCTCAAACCCCTTCTACCAAGAATAATAAAAGAAATGTTTTAACAATGTTTTAACAAGGGTTTAAGTATTGTTTAATTTTGTTTAAGAATATTTTAAGCATTTAAGAGTTTGAGTTTGTGAAATCAGTTTCACAAGAGCTTGAGGAGATCGTCTATTGGTGTTTGAACATCCAACTACTCTCCCTCGATCTCTTGATCTATTGGGAAGTTTTCTAAACTCTTTTTCTAGCTTTATATCTATTTGTTTGATTATTATTTTATTAAAGCTAGTTTTATATTGAGTTTAGATTTGTTTATCTCTTTGCTTACACACACAACCATTGAGCTTATTGTATTTGCATACATTATATAATTGGGTTGTGGGGAGTTGTAACAATTGAGAGTGAGCTTCATTGTGTTCTCATCCATGTTTGAGAATAATCATTTGTTATTTGTGAGATTGTAAAGTTTTCGGTGAGCTAGAAAACCGAGTGTGAGGTGTAGACGTTGATCGGTGAGTGTTGAAATCCGACATTTTGAGAGTGTGAATTGTGAAGTTTTAGGTGAACTAGAAAACCGAGTGTGAGGTGTGGACGTTGATCGGTGAACGTTAAAAATCGACATTGTGAGGTGTAAATGTTATTTGGGTAAGCGTAGAAAACCCGGTTGTGATAGTGGATTTCTCCCCGGGAGTGGGGAGCGGAGACGTAGGACGGAAGGTCCGAACTCCGTGATCATATTGTGTGTTTGCATTGGTTATTTGCACACTATCACTCTTGTTTTGTTTATGTTTATTTCACCCTTGTGTTAAGTTGTATATCCTCGCATATATCTCATAGTTTATCTCATTGCTAGGATATTTTCCTTTGTTCATATTGCATATTCTTGCTCATATCATATTGTATATCTAGCTTGTAAGAATAATATTTGAATTAGTTTTAATTAGCATAAAATCAGATTAGATTAGCATAAGACCCTAATCACCCCCCTCTAGGGTCTAACAGGATTAACATTTAAAAATCTACAACATGAGACGTAGTACGTCGAGCGAAATAATCCAAACAAGAAAACCCTCATATATATACCATATGTCTCAAATTGTAGATATCTAAACATTAATACCGAACTAAGAAAAGACAATCTAATGAAACCAACAATTAGAAATCCATAACACGAGACTGGTACGTCGAGCGAAATAATCCAAACAAGGAAACCCTCATATATATACCATATGTCTCAAGTTGTGAATCTCTAATCATTGATTCCAACTAATAAATAAAAAAGGCAGTATAATGAATAAGACATCAACACATCGTATTTATAATATCTTCCACTATCACTGGGGAGATAAAATAAAATACCAACACATAATTTTGTATACTTTCAAAAGCAACGTATCTCGGTCATATAGCTTAGTGGTAGGTCGTATTCATAATCTATATCTGCCACACTTAGGCTATCAAGTAATTATCTCAGTGCAACGGACTACCCTGTAGGTATCCTGAACTGTGTACACGGCTCATTAGTCTTATCGCGATCTCAGTGCGTAACATGAGTGTGGGACGGATTACCAAATAGGCATCCTAGAAATACGGCTCACGAGCCTCATCGCACCCTGATGCGGGACGGACGGCTAGATCAAGCCTCCTAAAATCCGACTCAATGGCCTGTACATGTGGAATATCGACGCACTACCTTATATAGTACTGAACTAAGCTCATCAACGATATCCACCTCATATAAATCTTTATATCTCTGGTATATCGACACACTATCCCATATAGTACTGAGCTGTGCTCATCAACGACATTCACCTCATATATAAACCGTATATATCTGGTATGTCAACGCACTATCCCATATAGTACTGAGCTGTGCTCATCAACGACATCCAACATGTATATGAACGATATCTAATTCAAATATGATCAAATTAAAATTTATCATAATCCCCTTGGGATTCTCAAATGTGCAACACAACATATTTATGACTATACGTGTAACATCAAGCGGCTCAAAACTCCGCGAACGCATCTCAAAACGGCGCAACACAGCTCCACAAAATGAGCAGGAAAATAGACGGGACTTCTGTTAGTAAAACGAGTATATCTTTCTCTAATAATACTATTTTTACAAATGGTTTTCTGTTTTGAAAACTAGATTCACACATCTTTCAAATGGCATAAGGTTGGTTCAGTTTGAAAACTAGATACATATAGCTTTCATTTGGAACCATTTTGGTTAAATTTGGTATTTGTTTTCTATCTTAAAATCTAAGTTAAAAATTACACAAATGCTGCAATTTTCTGCAGAAAATATATATTTAGTACATAACTTAAATTTCTGATATATAAATGAAATTATGAATAACCCTAATGATCATGATCATGATACTATCATAAACAGTAAGAAAAGATTACTAATCTAGCATTGATTTAAGATTTACTATCAAAAATCTGACTTTTAACACCTCAGGTTAAGATTAAAGCATGAAAACACATATTCAACATCATATTAATCATTTACACTAGTTATTTAACTATGGGGATAGGTTTGGATGAAGATAATCTTACCTCAAATTTCGTTCTAAGCCTTTGAGATAAACAACAAGCAATTCACGAGCATAAATAACCCGTTCTCCCTTGTCACACGTCGAAGATCTCGCCCTCGTGTTGGTATTGTGCTCCACAAAGCTCTCAAAATTCATTAAAAAAATATCTAGGGTTTTTGAGGGGAGAGGGTGACTGCTAAGGTTCATAAATATGATAAAAAAGAGGAATTTTCATAAAAAACAAAGGTATTTATATAGGCAAACCCGAAACAAACCTGTTTGACCCGAACTAAGAAACCTAGTCTGACTAGGAAAATAACCTTCGGTATTTTGGCCATAACTTTCACGTCTCACCTCAGAATGAAGTGATATAAGGTTTATTGGAAATATCTTGAAGATACCTACAACTTTGGTCTTTTAAGTTTTTCCATATTCCAATTTCTTCGGTATGAAAAACATATATACTTTTAACTGGTCGTTTTTTCCAGATTCAGGCCCGTGCACGTGTGCATGATATCACTTCTATATTCACATATATACATTAAATTGATCTCAAATCAATTACTAGCATACTAAAACATTAATAAATGTTATTTATCATAATTTAACATATTTATTATTATAAATTATAAAATATTCAAAAATTTTAGGGTTTTACATTCTTCACTCCTTAAAAGAACTTCGTCCCCGAAATTCCGCAAATGTATCTTAGAGGTTAATAATACATTACCATAAATATTCAGATATAAAACATTAAAATATCTATACTTAACACTCTAGAATGTGAATATTCCCACTTAACCCCTAACTAAATAGAACTAGTACGTCGGGCGAAAAATCCAAACAAGGAACCCCCCATATATATACCATGTGTTCTGAATGATTAGAAGTTAAGTGTTAACACCTCATTCTAGCGTTAAATATAAATATGACCATATGGTTAATCATGAATACCAATCAAAATTAATCAACTTATCTATTCAAACAGGTGCGGGTAGTCACGATGTATAACATCTTCGCGCTCCCAAGAATCTTTATCGATATCTATACTTAACTATCTAGAATGCAAATAATCCCACTTAACCCCTAACTAAGCGGAACAAGTACGTCAGGTGAAAAATCCAAACAAGAAACCCCCTATATATATACTATATATTTCGAATAATTAGGAGCTAAGTGCTAATACCATCATTCTAGCGTTAAGTATAGATATGGGCATATAGATAATCATAAACATAGACAAATCATATCCAAATAATTACTTGCTCAAATAGGTACAAGTAAATAGGTGCAAGTCGTTGCGATGCATATCCTCATCGCGCCCCAAGAAACTTCATCAGCTCCTTTCCGATTCCATTGAACTTTAACTAAAGATATCAGTTTGTTTCTAAGTCTCTTGTCCTCCTTAGCAATAATACACACATGAATTACAATAATAGTTATATCATCAAGAATCTCAACCTCTAGCATGTCTAACACTCGTTGTTGCTCCTCGTCACGTAGATGCTTCTTAAGTATCGAAACAGGGAAGATATCGTGTATACTCGACATCGATGCTGGAAGATCTAGCCGATATGAAACAGCTCCAAAGCGCTCCACTCTCCTGAATGGACCAATATACCTCAGGAAAAGCTTCCCCTATCTACCAAATCGCTGAACTCCCTTCATTGGCGATATTTTCAATAATACATAATCCCCAACCTGGAACTCTAATGGTCGTCGTCTCCGGTCCGCATAACTCTTTTGACGACTCTGCTCTATAAGAATGCGCTCCCGAATAAGTGCTACCTTCTCCGTATTCTGTCTTATAAGCTTCGGCCCAAGTAGTAAACTGTCCTCTGGCTCTGCCAAATAGATAGGTGATCTACAAGGCCTCCCATACAACGCCTCATACGGTGCCATGCTAATAGTCGCTTGATAACTGTTATTATAAACAAACTCAATCAGTGGAATGTGGTCCTCCCAACTGTCCTGAAAATCTATGACACAAGCCCGTCACATATCCTCCAACCCTTGGTTGACTCTCTCTATTTGTGGGTGAAAACCATAAGAATATGACAACTGGCTACCGAAAGAATTCTGGAAGCTCCTTCAAAAGTGCAAAGTGAAAACTGAGCCTCGGTTTGATATAATATTCTCTGGAACTCCATATAATCTCACTTTCTCTTGGATGAATATCCTCGCATAAGTCTTCGGTCTAAAATCAAACTAGCTGAGGGTGCAAAGATCTCGGTACAACTAGCATCTCAAAGTTGAAATCTGATGTCGACGCTTCCTGCTCAACGCGTCTGCCATCATGTTTGCCTTCCCCGGATGATACTGAATCGCGAACTCATAATCATTAATAAACTCAACCCATCATCGTTGTCTCTGATTTAGCTCTTTCTGGGAGAAGAGATACTTCAGACTCTGATGATCCGTGAAAAGCTCGAACTGTACTCCATACAGATAATGCCTCCATGTCTTCAGTGCAAAGACCACTACTGCTAGCTCCAAGTCATGAGTGGGATAATTCTGCTCATGCGTCCTTAACTGCCTCGAAATGTAGGCTACCACTCTCTGGGTCTGCATCAAAACACCTCCAAGACCCGATAATGATGCATCCGTATAGACAACAAAAGTCCTATCACTTCTCGGAATGATTAACACTGGCGCTGAAGTCAACTTAGCTTTCAAAGTCTTAAAGGCCTCCTGGCACTTCGTGCCCCAAACAAATTATACACCCTTCTTTGTAAAACGTGTAAGCGGCGTCGCAAATCTTCGAGAAGTCCTGAATGAATTTCCTATAATAGCATGTTAATCCTAGGAAACTACGAATCTCTGTAACGGTCTTCAGCGGTTCCCAATCTAGTACGACCTCCACCTTAGCTAGGTCTACTGTAATACCCTCCTGGCTAATAACATAGCCCAAGAATCTGACTTTAGAAAGCTAAAACTCGCACTTGTTGAACTTGGCGTACAGCTGATGCTCTCGCAATGTCTACAATGCTAAACGAAGATGCTAGTCGTGCTCTACCTCCGATCTCGAATATATAAGGATGTCGTCAATAAAGACAATCACGAACTGGTCCAAGTACGGACGGAAAACCTGGTTCATCAAATCCATGAATACTGTGGGTGCATTGGTCAGACCAAATGGCATGATAAGGAATTCGAAAGACCCATATCGAGTCAGAAAGGTGGCCTTAGGAATATCCATCTCCCGAACCCGCAACTGATGATAGCCATAACGAAGATCAATCTTAGAGAAATGATGCGCTCCTACAGCTGGTCAAACAAGTCGTCAATCCTCGGTAATGGGTACCTGTTCCGGATAGTGACCTTGTTCAACTCACAAAAATTTATACATAGGTGCATACCATAGTCCTTCTTCTTCATGAAAAAGACCGGCGCTCCCCATGGGGAATAACCCCGACGAATAAAACTCTGAGATAATAACTCATCTAACTGGGTCTGTAGCTCCCTCATCTCAGCAGGTGCCATACGATAGGGTGCTCGAGATATTAGTGCCATACATAGCTATAACTCGATGCAAAAAAAAAACTTGACCTTTCTCACTGGAGGTAAACCTGGTATGTCCTGAAAGACATCCTGGTACTCTGAGACCACTCACGTCTCGCTCAAATCGGCACCACGATCCCGTAGCATCACCTCCTCCATATACGCCAGAAATAACACCACAAACTGGTTACCCTTTGAGGTCACTACTATCAACTCAGACCCATTGGATGCTCGCAAACTGACTGTTTTAGCAAAACAGTCCATACTAACATAAAACATGGTAGGATGATAGCCAATACATACCGAGAATGACGTCGAACACTGACATCCGCAAAACGATTAGATCTATGATAAACTCGGACTTATCTAGACTGATGACACATCTCCTATGGACACTCCCTAATAGGGACACCTCTCCTAAAGGAGTAAAAATGAATAACGATACATCTAAAGGATGTGCAACTACCTGAAACCTATCCATGAATGTATGAGAGATAAAGAATGAGAAGCTTCTGAATCGAACAAGATCTGAGCTGCTGAAACCTATCCATGAATGTATGAGAGATAAAGAATGAGAAGCTTCTGAATCGAACAAGATCTGAGCTGGAAAAGAATAATCACTAAGAAAGCTTAGATAAAGAATGAGAAGCTTCTGAATCGAACAAGATCTGAGCTGGAAAAGAATAATCACTAAGAAAGCTTCGCTCTCACCATGATCACGCGGTACGATTGCATAAACTCTGCTGGTGGCTGATGATTGCTATGTTACTGGAGGTAGAATTTATGGGACTATCTATCCCTTAGGAATTTTTTGGATAGCGCGAATCTGGCCTGCTGGTCCCTCTATCCTCGGAATGGCAGGTGGTGCCTCAATCTTCTGCTACTGGCCGTAAGCGTGGCCCTACGACTGTTGACCCTGACTACAGATCTACTGGTAGTGATGAAAATCCTTACCCATTGCTGGGTTCCTCCCGGTCTTGCAAAAGGTTTATTGTCCTTGCCCTGGTCTCGGGATAATCCTTCTTTCAAAATTAACTCTTAGTATGTCTTCCTGCCCTAATCGGGTTAGGTCTAGCTGTTATTTCAAAATAGTAGATAAAATACTTCTATGAAATTAACATTTGTTGCTCCGGCATAACTGGAATCGGTACTATCCTCCGGCGTCGTCCTTTAAGCTAAATATAACTAATCTCCGCCTATGTACTGAGTCAACATTTAAGTAAATATAAAAGTATTTCCCACATATTTCTTCCTTTTATAGGTTGTAATTGAATCTGATGTGCCCTAAAAGTTCTATGCTCCCAACTTCTAATATCTTCGTCAATCTTACCGAGCCAAGCTTCCTGCTCTGCGGCTCTATTAACAGCTGGATGTGGCGATAGTGGAACCTTCGGTATTACCTCTTCAATAGGTACGGCTGGTACAACTGGTGGTGGAACTTCAGAAAGTAAAATCTAGTTTGCTACTCACTCCTCAAGTGTTGCTAGTCTCTGCTTCTGCAATCGGTGTTACTAAGTCGATCAGATACTATGAAGCCTGCTGCAGCTCGGGCTCTACTTGTCCAGCTCTCCGGGTATAAGATTTACCTCGATCACATCCTTGTTCTAATGTTTATAATACCAAGATGAGAGCTTATTTGACACAGTAAGTGAGATCTCAATCATAAATAACATAACATATACCAATAGGAAAAATTATATCACTTATCATTCATGCATTTACTTTTCAATCAAAGTAAGGTAGTTGTAACCAAATTTTTTTTTTTTGTAAATTTTCGAATATACGTATATAACGCCCTCACTCATTTTAGGAATTCCTATCGGACTCTATACATGATTCCTAGGAAACTCTATCCTAGCTCCACGACTCGACACATGAATGATCCTAGGATACTGAAACTAGAGTTCTGATACCAACTGTGACGCCCCTGGGTTCACACAAGGCTGCAGTCCAAGGTGAAACCAGAGATGTCAAACCTGTCATGCACCCACACTATGCATAAACACGTTTCACCAATCATAGCAATATCCTCTAGTGGAACCAAATATAAGTGTAGGTACAAAACATGTAAAATAAAGGGAATAAATGTAATAGACATGATATGGAAGAGATATCTCATAAAAAAAGAACCATGTCTCAACTATAATATATCTGATATTTGAATAATGAAAATGTCTCAACATGAATCAACTAAAAATCGTACTAAGGCACACTGCTTTTACAATATGAATATGAAACTCTAATGTCTGAATGAAACTCAAAAGTACAGTGGAGTCTCTACAGGTAAAAATACGCGACGACGACTATGCTAGAACTCCGTCACCCTGCGGCTCTCCAAAACTCCGAACTATCTGAAAAGTAATTTAAAAAAAAAGAACAACAACAAGAGCGTCAGAGCACTACAGCAAGATTACCTCTATCCGTCCCCAGGGGAAGGGCTGCTAGATGGAGTGAATGCTCTATCTATTAAGCATAGTCTACCTAGATTCATTTTCCCCGTATCTAACTGGGATTAATATTTATAAATCTACAGCACGAGACATAGTACATCGAGCAAAATAATCCAAACAAGGAAACCCTCATATATATACCATATGTCTCAAATTGTAGTTATCTAAATATTAATACCAAACTAAGAAAAGACAATCTAATGAAACCAACAATTAGAAATCCATAACACGAGCCTGGTACGCGAGCGAAATAATCCAAATAAGGAAACCCTCATATATATACCATATGTCTCAAGTTGTGAATCTCTAATCATTGATTCCAACTAAGAAATAAAGAAGGCAGTAAAAGAAATAAAATATCAACACATCGTATTTATAATATCTTCTACTATCCTGGGGAGATAGAATAAAATACCAACACATAATTTTGTATACTTTCAAAAGCAACGTATCTCGGTCATATAGCTCAGTGGTAGGTCATATTCATAATCTATATCTGCCACACTTAGGCTATCAAGTAATTATCTCAGTACAACGGACTATCCTGTAGGTATCCTGAACTGTGTACACGACTCATTAGTCTCATCGCGATCTCAGTACGTAACATGAGTGCGGGACGGACTACAAAATAGGCATCCTAGAAATACGGCTCATGAGCCTTATCGCACCCTAGTGCGGGACAGACGGCTAGATCAAGCCTCCTAAAATCCAACTCAATGGCCTGTACATGTGGAATATCGACGCATTACCTCATGTAGTACTGAACTGAGATCATCAACGATATCCATCTCATATAAATCTTTGTATCTCTGGTATGTCGACGCACTATCCCATATAGTGCTGAGCTGTGCTCATCAACGATATTCACCTCATGTATAAACCGTGTATATTTGGTATGTCAACGTACTATCCCATATAGTACTGAGCTGTGCTTATCAACGACATCTAACATGTATATGAACGATATCTAGTTAAAATATGATCAAATAAAAATTTATCATAATCCCCTTAGGATTCTCAAATGTGTAACACAATATATTCATGATAATACGTGCAACATCAAGCGGCTCAAAACTTCGCGAACGCATCTCAAAACGGCGCAACACAGCTCCACAAAACGAGCAAAAAAATAGACGGGACTTCTGTTAGTAAAACGAGTATATCTTTCTCTAGAAATACTATTTTTACAAATGGTTTTCTGTTTTGAAAACTAGATTCACACATCTTTCAAATGGCATAAGGTTGGTTCAGTTTGGAGTTCATCTGTTATCCCAAATCTTCAGTTAAATATTATACATGTGCAGGAGTTTTTCTGTAGGACATATTATTAGTAAACATAATATATCTTACTCTATACATACTCTTTTTAAGAATGGTTTTATGTTTTAGAAACTATATACATATAGCTTTCATTTGGAATCATTTTGGTTAAATTTGGTGTTTGTTTTCTATCTTAAAATCTCAGTTAAAAATTACACAAGTCCTGCAATTTTCTGCAGAAAATATATATTTAGTACATCACTTAAATTTCTGATATATAAATGAAATTATGAATAACCCTAATGATCATGATCATGATACTATCATAAATAGTGAGAAAAGATTACTAATCTAGCATTGATTTAAAATTTACTATCAAAAATCTGACTTTTAACACCTCAGGTTAAGATTAAAGCATGAAAACTCATATTCACCATCATATTAATCATCTACACTAGTTATTTAACTATGGGGATAAGTTTGGATGAAGATAATCTTGCCTCAAATTTTATTCTAAGCCTTTGAGATAAACAGCAAGCAATCCACGAGCATAAACAACCCGTTCTCCCTTGTCACACGTCGAAGATCTCGCCCTCGTGTCGGTATTGTGCTCCACAAAGCTCACAAAATTCATTAAAAAAATATTTAGGGTTTTTTAGGAGAGAGGGTGGCTGCTAGGGTTCATAAATATGATAAAAGAGAGAAATTTTCATGAAAAAAAGGTATTTATATAGGCAAACTCGAAACAAACCTATTTGACCCGAACTAGGAAACCTAGTCTGACTAGGAAAATAACCTTCAGTATTTTGACCATAACATTCACGTCCAATCTCAGAATGAGGTGATATAAGATTTGTTGGAAATCTCTTGAAGATACCTACAACTTTGGTCTTTTAAGTTTTTCCATATTCCAACTTCTTTGGTATGAAAAATACATATACTTTTAACTAGTCGTTTTTTTCCAGATTCATGCCCGTGCACATGTGCATGATATCACTTCTATATTCACATATATACATTGAATTGATCTCAAATAAATTCCTAGCATACTAAAACATTAATAAATGTTATTTATCATAATGTAACACATTTATTATTATCTATTACAAATTATTCTAATTTTTTGGGGTTTTACATAAAATGAGTAACTAAATCGTTTAGGGATTCTAGAATAATAGGAAACTAGTTTGAGTTTTTTTAATGATTTGTGGATTGCTCTCTTATACTTAAAATGATCATGTTTAGGATAATCAACTAGGTAATGTTTGACAAAGGGTTAAGTGAGGGGTTAATGAGATTTAACCTCTTTTTAACCCGCCAAATACAAAAATTTATACAAGGTAACAAGGGTTAAAGTGAGTTAACCCTTCATAATTTGCCAAACATAAAAAATATAGAAGGGTTAAGCTAACCCCTCTAGAGAGATTAAAATGAGTTAACCCCTCAAAATGAGAGGTTTACTAATACTCCTATTTAGAAGGAATAAGAGTTTAACCCTTCTAATTATAAAAAAAAAAAAGTCAAAATCATTGTTATTCCCAAACACTAAAACTAATCACAATAGCTAAAATAAAACTTATTTAACGGGCTAATAATTTAGTCCTTCAGATTATCGAATGGGCTAAGTACATTAATTTTTTTTTTAACCCTTCTTCCTTAACCCTTTGCCAAACAGGGCCCTAGAGAACTAATTGGTAGAAGAAGAATTTAATAATGTATACTTATCTTGAGTGGTTTGATATATTATACTTATGAATTCTAGAATTATTATATTGTCACGCCCCTAGGATCCAAATAAAATTGGAACCTGAGGTCATGACGAAACAGCGCGATCAATCATCAAATTCCCAGAGCAATAATTCCATATTTAGATCCTTTCACAATTTCCGTTAAGAAGACCAATATTCATTCTATTACTCCAGATCCTGTACAGCTCCCAAATAGCTATTATTTGTAATTCTACGTACATAGTGCACACAACCAGTACTCAAGTAATAAATATTAAAACATCCAACTTTATACTGATATGTACATACACAATTAAAATTCATATCATCATAACTACAGGTAAAGGCTTTTACCTTATTATCTCAGTTGTCCGAATTCCCCTTCAAAACACGACCATTCAAATGAGTATGGCTTTTATCTGGTTTTACTCTGAAAAATATGTAAGGAAAGGAATGAGTACGACAACTCAGTAAGTAAACCATCCACTTCCAAAACTCTAAGTTTACAGAAAGTACTATTATAATTTCGGTAAAACAATTTCCATTCACAAGTCTAAATAGAATAGAATACAGTTCAGAAAGTACCCGTACAAAATTAGTCTTAATTTTTACGTTCAATGACTAAAATAATTTAGTTTTAGGGGCTGTTTGGTTCGTTTTTTTCTCTATGGAAACCTTTTTCACCGCCTCCACGTAAGAACTTTCGTGGCCATGTTGGATAAAACGTTTCCATCGGTTTATTTTTCCAACTTTGGTTCGCTAGGGTTTCACAAGCGAAACTGAAGAAAAATCGCTGCCACTTTAGATTTCCTCCTCTCCCACAATTCCTTCCTCAACCTCGTGAAATCGACGGAAACTGCAACCACGTTGGCTGTTTGGTTTCCTCGTTGATTTCTTCGACGAGCTATACTTACCTCCGCACTCTCCTCCTGCCAAAAACTCCCGCGACCCACTTTGTCCCTATATTCGGATCTGATCATTAACGATAATAATCAGATCTGATCTTTGCCGACGCTGTTGGTTCATAAATCAAGGTAAAAATTGGTTTTTTTTTAATTTTTTTATTATTAGTTTAATTTACAACAATGATCTGAGAATTTGTGGCCACTTTGTCCCTATATTCGGATCTGATCATTAACGATAATAATCAGATCTGATCTTTGCCGACGCTGTTGGTTCATAAATCAAGGTAAAAATTGGTTTTTTTTTAATTTTTTTATTATTAGTTTAATTTACAACAATGATCTGAGAATTTGTGTGGGGGGGGGTATTCGGATCTGATCATTAACGATAATAATCAGATCTGATCTTTGCCGACGCTGTTGGTTCATAAATCAAGGTAAAAATTGGTTTTTTTTTAATTTTTTTATTATTAGTTTAATTTACAACAATGATCTGAGAATTTGTGTCAGAAAATATATCTGTTAAAAATAAACGATGTAGAAAACACCTTTTACATAAAAAAGGTTTCCATTTCTTTCTTTACAAGAATATGCTAAATTTCTTACATGCATAAACCTACAAAATGATTTTTCATAATACGTAGCAGATCCAATAACCAAGAATAGTAACAATTAAGTAGTTGATCTTTAACTACTACATATAAGTCTATACATACATACATACATATACATACAAATAAATGCGCGCCCACACACACATATTTATTTATTTCTACACACACACACACACACATATATATACATATGTATGTGTGTATGTATGTGTGTATGTGTATGTGTATTTATGTGTGTGTATGTGTGTGTGGGTGTGTATATATCATGCACACACAAACATCAAACTCAGGACGACATAATCTAACAAATAACAATACAATACAAAACAAAAATTTAAAACGTCAGTGATGAGTGTAATTACAGCGAGAAGTTAAATTTTCTCCAATCCCAAACACGTAATGACCATCTTTGTCATCCTCCCTACGAGGAGGAGAAGCAATACGAGCCACTTTGTTTGCATACAAAGAGGAAGAAGAACAAGTATAATCTGAAGGTGCCATCGATGATACCAAGCTTGTCAAATCTCCAAGTCCAACTTCTTGCCCACAGAACATTCCTATCTGAGCCTACACAGAACCATCCATTTATTTATTTTGTCCACTCAGTAAAGATAGCGAGCTTCACCCACATCAGCCTTAATGAAAAAGCAACTTAGCAATATAAAAAATTTCTTAGTTCAACTTAGCAATATAAAAAATTTCCTAGTTCAACTGAATCAATCTCGAGGTTCTCAATAGTAAGTCAAAAGAGGATCAAATCTCAGGGCTTTCATAAAACAATTCCATAAAACAATTATCTGCATAGCTATTAATTATTAATATAGAAAAAGTAAATATATGTGGTTTTGGTTACATATAAGATGAATCAAAATCGTTTCTTGACAATCAATTAGACAAATCAATTTCGTGATCAAAATACACCAGATCACGTCAAACCCTAATAACAAATTCTTCGTCCCGAAACATGAAATAATTCCAAACCCAAATTAGAAGAAACTAATGAATTCTTACCAGATCTGATTCATGAATCATCAAGGACTATTAACATCCACAAAGAGAAGCCATAAGTTTTTTTTAAAAAAAGATGAGAAAACGAAAAGAACATATCTTTTGACAAAAACAACGAAAAAAAAATTACCTGAGGCTGGACATCCCATCTCGGCCTTTTCCTGGGGCGATGATCTATGAGATTCTGGGTTAAGCACTCCATCGCCATGATCGATTTCTCAAAGAGAGAACCTTGAAAAATAGAACAACAGAATTTGGGGGTAAAAAGGAAACCCTAATTTCGAGGAAACCCTAATTTCGAAGAAACAAGAAGGTTTGGTCTAATGGCGGCGGCAGTTTCGCGACCCTCATCCTTTGTTTTATAAGGGGTGATTTGTCTGCACGTGCAACGCACGTGTAGGAAGTTGAAAGCGGGTTGGGCTGGGTTGGGTTGTGTTATCCAATGCCCATTTACGGAAACTAGAAAAGCCGTTTTATTAAACCTTATATTCCTTTTCCTCTTTTTCTTTAGGGTCTGTTTGGTTTGTTTTTTATCTCTGTGGAAACCTTTTTCACCGTCTACACGTAAGAACTTTCGTGGCTACATTGGATAAAACGTTTCCATCAGTTTATTTTCCCAACTTTGGTTCGCTAGGGTTTCACAAGCAAACTGAAGAAAAATCGTCGCCACATCAGATTTCCTCCTCTCCCACAATTCCTTCATCAACCTCGTGAAATCAACGGAAACTGCAGCCACGTCGGCTGTTTGGTTTCCTCGTTGATTTCTTCGACGAGCTATACTTACCTCCGCGCTCCCCTCCCGCCAAAATCCGCCCTCTCCTCCCGCCAGAAACTCCCGCGACCCACTTTGTCCCTGTATTCGGATCTGATCATTGACGACAATAATCAGATCTGATCTTTACCGACACTGTTGCTTCATAAATGAAGGTAAAAATTGATTTTTTTTTTAATTTTCTTATTATTAGTTTAATTTACAACAATGATCTCAGAATTTGTGGGGGAGGGGGGGGTCTGCTCTACACAATTTTTTGGATTTTCGAATCAATTTTCTGATTTTTCTATTTTTTGACATTTCACAGATAAGAAAATATGATTAGAAAACTTCGAATACCCATTCATGGAGAAAATTTGTGGGAGGCGGGGGTCAGATCTACTCAAATTTTTTGATTTTCAAATAAATTTTGGTGATTTTCCTATTTTTTGAGATTTCACAGATAAGAAAATATGATTAGAAAACTTCGAATACCCATTCATGGAGAAAATTTGTGGGAGGGGGGAGGGGTCTGATCTACGCAAATTTTTTGATTTTCGAATCAATTTTAGTGATTTTCCAATTTTTTTGAGATTTCACAGATAAGAAAATTATGAAATTTCATATATCTACGCAAATTTTTTGATTTTCGAATCAATTTTAGTGATTTTCCAATTTTTTTGAGATTTCACAGATAAGAAAATTATGAAATTTCATATAATTTCTTAGATTTTAGAACTATTTTTTGTTGTTTTAGCATTATTATTGGGAATGTATTACAGATTTATTTTTTTAGGTGAGACATATAAGATTTAATTACTAATAAATATCTGGAGGTGAGAAAAAAATTATAATTTGTGATGAGGAGCTTGTGACTATAGCAGTGAGAATCCCCCCATGATTTCCTATTTTCTAAGATCAATTTTTGGTATTTTTAATTATCTCATTATTAGATAGTATGAAAATGTTAATTGGTTGCGTGTTGTTAATGTAATTTTTCTCATTTTAGGAGCTAAAGTTCATATCTTTGTTATTTATTAATGCTATTTATCTCACTGTAATATTTTTTGGTTTGATATTGTAGTAATCCATGTTAGTAAATTGTAAATTGTAAATTGTAATTTGTTCAGATTTTGACACAATTCGACTTAGTTTCTAACTGGATAATGATTTTTTGCATCATAGATGGATAATAATGGTGATTGTTCCAATGAACAAAGTATTGTAAATATGGTTCAAGGTGCTGCCCTATCCGTTCTAATTATAATAGTTACTGTCGTAAGAAGAATGCAAGCAAGGCGTAAATCAATTCGTAGTAGTCCAAGTAAGGAAAAAAGAAGACAAGAGATAGCTAGAATTGAGCACGTAGAGAGAATTTATAATGGTTTTAGTGATAGTTACGTGAATTATATTAGAATGAGAAGTGATGCTTTTGTTAAACTAGCGAGTATAATGAGGAACAATATCCTGCTAAAAGACTCAAGGAATATAACAGTGGAAGAATAACTTATAATGACTCTGAATATTCTGGGTCATAAATCTAAAAATCGCATAGTTAGATCTCATTTTATAAGATCAAGGGAGATAGTGAGTAGATATTTCAACAAGGTATTACAAGCAATTATTTGCCTGCGTGGACGGTACATGAGACAAGCCTCCAATGACATTCCTGAAGAGATCATTAACAACCCGCTATACTACCCTTATTTCAAGGTATATCTACACTTTAAGCACATTTAAATGTATAATCAATGTAAGTAAATTTTAATTTAGATGTGTTATACACGTATTATAGGATTGCATTGGAATGATAGATGTGACACATGTAGATGCTATATGCTTTCGATTAATCTTGTTGCATGATTTCGAGGCCGCAAAGGTGTTACACAGAATGTGCTTGCAGCTTACACCCCAAACAAGCTATTCACATATGTTCTAGCAGGTTGGGAGGGGTCTGCAATTGATTATAGGATTCTTCAGGACGCATTGTCTAGACCACAACCACATGGATTGATAGTCTATGATGGTAATTAAATATAGACTTAACTTAAAATTTATGGCTTTTAATATTCAAACTTGACTTAACAATTTTCTTAATAAAATTATAGGTAAGTACTATCTATGTGATGCTGGGTACCCAACCATGCCAGGTTTTATCTCTCCATACCGAGGTGTTCGATATCATTTGAAAGAACATTCGGGTAAAACACCTAAGAATAGAAGAGAATTATTCAATCTAAGACATTCTTCATTGAGGTCTAAGATTGAATCTGCATTTGGCACATTGAAGAATCGTTTCAAGATTTTGTGTGCTAAGTCGCATTATCTTTTTTCTATACAAGTAGATATCGTATTGGCATGCACGGTACTCCATAATTTTATTGCAACTGTGGATCCAAGTGATGAACTACTCAACGATGATGAACTTAATGAAGACATTGATGGTGAAGTAGCTTTCGAGAATGACACTAATTTAGTTGATTTTACTCAAAATCAAACCCAAAGAGAGCAAACTGAATCAAGAAATGAGTGGAAGACTCTTAGGGATGACATTGCTTGGGTGATGTGGGTAGACTACTGTGATATGTATAATCATGGTGTAACCACAGAGGCTTGATTTTTATTTTTGTTCTATTTATGCTCATATATGTATTCAATAACTCTATTTCCATTAATGTCGTTATGCTTTTATTCATGTTTTACTTCTTTCATCTAACTTTTTCTATTTAATTAGTAATGGCTGATAATACTTCATTGAGTGGGAGAGATAATCAAAAAGGCAAGGGGGTCGTTCCTTCACCTTCCCCACCACCTTAAACCCCTCAGTCTGTGCATCACGGCGATGGGTATTTTTTATTTTAGCAGTCATACATTGTACAACCACCTCAAGCATACCCGAACATGCCATTCCATGATAGCAGCTACTTTCCAATGCACCATAATATGAGGCCATATTCGAACATGCTCAATTCACCCACTTTGCCTCCACAATTTCACAGTCCTAATCTGAGTGGGGTGCAACTTTCGCACACTAGTGGTAATGGATCAACTCCCGAATAAGGTTCCAAACGGGACCTCGTAGAAGAAGGGGTAGAAACATCGCCAAATCCAAAGAAGAAGAGGAAAAACACCACATCCAAGAAAAATGGTGAAGTAGGTAGTCCTCAAGGGAACAAACATTTGTTCTGGGATTCCCGTTATGATGATGAGCTCATTCCATTTCTTACCGACTTGGTAAGAAAGGGTTACAAACCCAACAAAAGCTTTAAGAGAACCGCTTTTCGTATGGCTTCTCAACACATTAATGAGAAGTTCAACACAGTTTTTAAGTGGGATAATATCATGCATCACATCAAAACTCCACGAACAAGATTTCGTGATATAAAAACTTATCGTAATCTTAGTGGTGCTGGATGGGATGATAGTACGAAGACTGTCATTATGGATCCTGAATGTTTGGATAGGTAGATTGAGGTAAATAAAGTCTAGTTAAAGAATAGATTTATTTTCCATTTTAAAGCAATTTTTCTAATTAATTAAATTATACTTTTTCAGGATAAGAGCTTTAAGAATGCTAAGCTTAGACAATATGTCAATAAACCATTGAGGCATGATGATGATCTCGCCCTTATCATCGGTGATGATCAAGCTACAAGTCAATTTGCTAATGATGCTCGGAAAAAGTTTAGCTATAGTGAGAACATAAATCTTGGAGATGAGGCGAACTCACCAATGCATTCTCGCCAATCTACTCAAGTACACATTTTAGATGACGAGGACACTCCTCCGCCTAAGGAAGCACCCAAAACATCACCAATCTACTCAAGTACACATTTTAGATGACGAGGACACTCCTCCGCCTAAGGAAGCACCCAAAACATCAAGTTCTAAAGCTAAGTCATCCTCCAGATGACGAGGACACTCCTCCGCCTAAGGAAGCACCCAAAACATCAAGTTCTAAAGCTAAGTCATCCTCCGCCAAGGTAAAGGCTCGTAAGATCAACCTAGATAGTGAGATCATGCTAAAGATGGTGGATAAGATAGATGTATTTAGCACAAACATAAAGTGTGCAAATATGCATTGGACAGAGAAGGTATCCACGATCCTATATGCTCATTCACATGACTTTAGTGTTGCCAAGTTAGATTCATACTACCGTCACCTATTTATGAATGAGCATGAATCTAGACTTTTTATAGGCATATCTTCGGATGGTCAGAAGGAAATGATAGAGTCATTTCTCAACAAAGAGGATTGAAGACTATGATGATTATGGGGGTGCGAGCAATAGTTTATGATTCTAATTTAAGCTTATTTATGTTTGAAAACTTTTTTAGTTATGGTTGAAGACTAATGTTGTTTGGTTTAGAGACACTACTTTTCTGAGATTATGTTTATTTTAGTGGTTGTCGAACAGTATGACAATGGATGAATATTATATTTATATTTCTGCAAAATAGTTATCCATTTTTCATTTTGTAATATTACCTTCAATAGTGTGATTATTATGGTGTACTAACCTTTAAATTGTCAAATTTTCTAAGATTAGCAACCTGCAATATCTATTGATATTGTACTGGATGGCTAACAATGATGATATTGACCAAATCCTAAGCCTTCAGATACAATCAATTTGGCTTGCTGTTATTTGTTGTTGGTGTGTATCCTGGTTGTGAGCTAAGTTGGTTTGATAGGTGGATTTTGGGTGTTCAATTTAGGCTATGATGATTGTTAATTTTTCTGAGATTAGCAACCTATAATATCTATTGATATTATACTGGATGGCTAACAATGACGATCTTGACCAAATTCTGAGCCTTCACAATTCAATCAGCTCTGGTTGGCTTTGTGACCATTACAATCTGTTTGTTATTTTTGTTTGGTGTGGATATGCTTTTTTGTTGGTTTGCTGGTTTGTTGTTGGCGTGTATCCTGGTTGTTCACAGTTTGTGAACTGGTTGTTTGTGAGCCTGCTGGTCATAGTTTTGTGTAGCCTGGTTGTGAGCCAGACTGGGTGGCTGGTTGTGTAGCCTGATGTTATTGGTGTGTAGCCTGGTTGTGAGCACACTAGTGGTTTGCTGGTTTGTTGTTGGTGAGTATCCTGGTTGTTCACAGTTTGTGGACTGGTTGTTTGTGATCCTGCTATTCATAGTTTTGTGTAGCTTGGTTGTGAGCCATACTGGATGGCTGGTTGTGTAGCCTGATGTTGTTGGTTGGTTATGTTTGGCTTGATGTTGTTGGTGTGTAGCCTGGTTGTGAGCACACTAGTGGTTTGCTGGTTGTGAGCTGGTGTGTAGCCTGGTTGTGAGCCAAGTTTATTTTTGGTTTTGAAGACTGGTTGTGAACTTGTCTATCTTGTAGCTGTGTCTTGAACATGTCTATTTTGTTACATCTAATGAGCCTTCAGCCATAATCAGTTGTGAGCCATGTTGTGAGCCATGTTGTAGAAGTGTTGTGAGCATGTTCAGGTTTTGTGTAGCCATGTTGGTTAGCTGGTTGTGAGCCTGGTTGTGAGTATTCTACCCCTCTCTTCCTATGATGTTTTTTTTACATCTGAATAACATTTTTTTACATCTATATTGTAACTGTGTCTTGCAGGTAAATTTTTTTACATCTATGGCTATGATGCATCAAAGACAAAAAAAAGCCCCCTACAAGGACTTACAATTGTTGGTCAAAGTGGTGTTGTTGCTGCTGCAGTGCGTTGAGTCTCTTTGTTTCATGGATATGAGGACAAGGCAGACTAGGGTAAAGAGGTTAGTTATTTTGCCCTTTACATGTACCTGCTGAGATGCTAATATTTCTCTGTGGCTTGAAAGTTCCAAGATACAAACATACCAATTTTGTTCCTTCATTATGTTAAATTATCATGTAGTATTCTTGTCCATGGCAGGTTGTTACCTGGATCATCGATGCTTTATTGATAATCTTCAATGCATACAATTTGTCCCTGGATTTCTTCTCTGTTGAAGTGCAAGGACAATTTCTTCTGCAACTGACATTGTTTTTTCCTTCAAGCTTCAAATGTGTTGTCTCTTCCCCTACTTTCATACTAGCGATAGGAGGTACTTCAATTACACTAGCATGTATCAGGCTGTTGGGTAGTGTTTGTCCATGATTTTGTTATAGCTAATAATTAAGAAATGAAAATGAGTAATCCTTCTCTATTCTATGAACAATGTACTCAATCCTAGTCTCACGATTAATGATAATCTGAGCAATGAAAATGAGTTCTCTTTTTGTGATATTCTCTCTTGATATTTCTCCTTTTTATGATGTTATGATGCTTTGTCCTAGCTTCAATTTAAGATTAGAAATTCAGTAATCTTGCAAATTTAGCACTTGCTTATTACCTGGACTTGCTACAGCTACATTATTATTTGTTCATGTTACATTCGAACTTTTATATGATTAATATTACCTCATATAACGAGCACAAATAAATTTGTAGATTACAAACTTCAAAACTAACCAAACACAAGAAAAGTGGGAAATGTCATATCAACAAAAGTTTTTCCTTTTTTTCTATGCGAACCAAACACAAGAAAAATAAATACTTTGGTTTCCCACCATTTTTTATGTGTGAACCAAAGCGAAATAATCTATTTCTTAGAAAAGTTTGGAAAACTCAAAACTTGTGTTTTTTACATGGAATTGCATTTCCCTATATGGAAGGAAACGAACCAAACAGCCCCTTAGTCAAAATCGGACTTACAATAAATTAAACAAAACAATTTCACATTTTCAAGACAACTATCAAATACATAAGGTAAAAAGATCCTTGACAAATTCATAGTAATTCGTGAAATCCATTATCTATCAAAGTTGATAATTTGCACAAACTATTCTTTGATATGCCTTCTAAGCCAATGGTCCAGAAATCCCTGATTGTGTTATTCAACAGGTCCAGAACAGTACAGTAATGATTTAGTAAGCACCATGAATTCAGTAATCTCAAGGACGTCCTAGTTTAAAAACCCTTTTGAACGTCTCCAAAAATTCCAGACAAAACCCCCTTAAACGTCTTCAAGGGGTCCAGACAAATCTCATGTGTAATATCCCAAATTCATATCAGTAACCCCACTTTTTTTCTTCAGTTGGTCCATAACAGTAACAGTAATCCCCAATGGCTAGAGGCTTTATCTTCACAATTAAATAAAAATCCTTTAAATTAAATAAAAATTGCCATTGGTCTATAAATCATTAGATTAAAGAACAGTCAACAAAAATCTCTCAAAAATAAGGGAGAACAACACCATGTTTGTTCTATATGAAAAATATCAAATAGAACAGTAGTTAGCAAATGATAAGTCTTTGATATTCTTACTAATGAAAATCCTTATACGCAGTTATGTTTTACTAAATAATTTATATACAATGGTCCTTTGTGAAACATCCATTATTTAGAAATAGTGAACAACCACTGATTAATTCAAACATTCTTGGTGAGAACAAAAGGACTAATCTCATATAAGGTGGTAGGATAGTCATACTATTAAATATCGTATAAAAGAATTGTACTACTAATATTCATATTTCTCTGAGTTTTCTTGATTTCTTTAAATCAACAGGAACTCTTTCAATAATTGAAAACTGTTAAACATGTAAAATTACTCTAAATTTGAAAGGGGACGAGTTATTTACCTCAATCTACAAATTTTCTAGCTTTTGCGTCGCCCTCCCTTTGTTGCCTATCATAGGAGGCATACGTGCGATAGCCAATAGCTACGTGGAGCATTTTATGTTGCCATTTAGACTTCATATTGGCAAGTTTCTATTTGACCCCTTATATAATCTTTAAATTTCTTACAAGTTAAGCTAGCCACACCAAACCACACCTTTCAACCTCATCATTTTTTTTGACACCTCATACTTTGATGGCATTTGCTCATTCTACCATGGTTGTTGATATTTATCCGTTATAGCAGCTCCTTGCCCCTCGTGCGTGGGTTGCTGCGATTCGTCTTCTTTTGTTTATTTTTATTTTACATTCAATTTACATAGAACTCCAACCTTCTTTATACATTGATATCTTACATCATTTATATAACCTTGTTTATGTTATTCCGTAGTTCAAGTTAGTGTCCCATTTACCCAACTTTACAGCTCTAAGCAGGGCCGGCTGAAGGCATATGCCTAGGGCCCTCATTTTATTGGGGCTCCCAAAAAATATATAAGAAGTTGACTCTTGTTAGGATTCTAAATTATCTTTAATTGATTATTTATTGCTATAATTATCTATAATTATTTTTATCTTTGAAAAAGAACACTAATAAAGTTTAATTGTAACTTTTTATATTTTATTTCTATAATTAATTAGATTGTAACATTAAAAAAAAGAAAAAACCACATATTAAATACTCATTCTCGTTGATGCATAGTTTATGCATTTTTTCTCTTGCTAACTTCCTTTATTCTCTTCTCATTCACTCATCTTTCATATTTGTTTAATTTTTAATACTCAACATACATAATTGCAATTCTAATTCAGAAGGCCTCAAAATAAAAGGTAAGCTTAGTGGAACATTAAAAAAAAGAAAAAACCACATATTAAATACTCATTCTCGTTGATGCATAGTTTATGCATTTTTTCTCTTGCTAACTTCCTTTATTCTCTTCTCATTCACTCATCTTTCATATTTGTTTAATTTTTAATACTCAACATACATAATTGCAATTCTAATTCAGAAGGCCTCAAAATAAAAGGTAAGCTTAGTGGACATACATACATACATACATACATACATACATACATACATACATACATACATACATACATACATACATACATACATACATACATACATACATACATACATACATACATACATACATACATACATACATACATACATACATACATACATACATACATACATACATACATACATACATACATACATACATACATACATACATACATACATACATACATACATACATACATACATACATACATACATACATACATACATACATACATACATACATACATACATACATACATACATACATACATACATACATACATACATACATACATACATACATACATACATACATACATACATACATACATACATACATACATACATACATACATACATACATACATACATACATACATACATACATACATACATACATACATACATACATACATACATACATACATACATACATACATACATACATACATACATACATACATACATACATACATACATACATACATACATACATACATACATACATACATACATACATACATACATACATACATACATACATACATACATACATACATACATACATACATACATACATACATACATACATACATACATACATACATACATACATACATACATACATACATACATACATACATACATACATACATACATACATACATACATACATACATACATACATACATACATACATACATACATACATACATACATACATACATACATACATACATACATACATACATACATACATACATACATACATACATACATACATACATACATACATACATACATACATACATACATACATACATACATACATACATACATACATACATACATACATACATACATACATACATACATACATACATACATACATACATACATACATACATACATACATACA
>NC_033794.1:58679126-58729126 GCF_001876935.1 Asparagus officinalis
GGACTGCCAAGGTACTACTCCCACTGCAAAAGTAAACAACCAACCTGAGGTAGACTTCATGTGATAGAGATCACCTGCCATATCCGCATCTACAAAACCATATAATACTGCCTTCGAACCCCCAAAACTCAAACACAATCTAGAACTGCCTTTCAAATATTTTAAGATCTATTTTACACCTTCCCAGTGAACTTTCCCTAAATTAAAAAGAAACCTACCCACAATGCCAACTGCATGATCTATATCTGGCTGAGTACAAACCATAGCATACATCAAACTCCCTACAGTTAAAGAGTAAGGAATATTCTTCATCTCACTCTTTTCCTCATCAATAGTTAGGCAAAATTTCTTACTAAGCTTCAAATGACCTACAAGAGGAGTACTGACTGACTTGATATCTTTCATATTGAATCTATCAAGTAGCTGTTCAACATATTGCTCTTGTGATAACCACAACTTCCTGGCTTTTCTATCACGAGCAATATCCATACTAAGAATCCACTATGCCGAGCCCAAATTCTTCATGTCAAAGGATTTAAATAACTCATTCTTCAGCCCACCGATTATTTGACTATACTGACTAACAATCAACATATTGTCCACATAAATCAAAATGATAATGAAGCTAGAATCTAAAATTCTCTAGAAATATACACACAAATCTGCAACTGTCTTCTGGTAGCCATCACACAACATAAAGGAATTAAATTTCTTGTACCAGTGCCTGGGTGCCTGCTTCAAACCATAGATGCTCCTCTTCAGCCTACAAACCATGTGTTCTTTTCCTTTCACTTCAAAACCCTTTGACTGCTCCATGTAGATCTCCTCCTTCAAATCAGAATACAGTCTTCACGTCTAGCTGCTCAATCTTGAGATCTAAACTAGTTGCTAACCCTAAGATAACTCTAATGGACGTCATCTTCACAACCGATGAAAAAATCTCAATAAAATCAATGCCCTTTTTCTGGCCAAAACCTTCCACCACTAATATGGCTTTGTATTTTTGAATCTCTTTGTAGCTATCCTTCTTTAACATGAACACCCACTTGTTCTTCAAAGCTTTTCTATCCTTCGACAAATCCACCAACTCATAAGTATCATTCTTCTCAAGAGACTTCATCTCTTCCTTCATAGACTGGAACCATCTGTTCTTGTCTTTATGAGTATGTGCCTCCTGAAAGCTCTCTGGCTCCCCCTCTTCTGTCAGCAAAGAATACTCTGAAAGAGGATATCTCATGGATGGTCGATGCTCTCTAGCTGATCGCCTAAGTTGTGGCTCTGCAAACTCCTGCTGTTGGTGATGCTCCCCCTGCTGAGGAGCCTCCTGCTCATGATCCTGATCATCATCTCCCTGCTCTGGTATCTGACCGTCATCATAAACATCATCATCATGCACCTGCTCTATATCTGTAGGAAGCAACTATACTAGAGACGAAACATGTGTCATATCTAGAATCTCACTAGCAACACTCTCTGACTGCTCTGCTCTCCTGAGATCTATAATAGTCTGATCCTTCTGAAAAATAAAATCTGCTCGTCTGATAATTTGTCTCTTTTCTGGATCTCATAGTTTGTAGCCAAAGTCATCTTCTCCATAACAAAGGAAGAGCAAGGAACCACTTTATCATCAAGCTTCTGTCTCTTCTCCTTCGAAATATGTGCAAACGCCTTGCAACCAAACACCTTTAGATGAGAATAGGAAATATCTTTTCCGGATCAAATTCTCTCTGGAATATCAAAACTCAAAGGAACTAAAGGAGGCCTATTGATTATATAGCATGCAATGCGAACAGCTTCAGCCCATAAGCTCTTAGGTAACTTCGCCATCTTCAACATGTATCTGACTTTCTCCATAATGGTCCTGTTGTACCTCTCTGCAACTCCATTATGCTTTAGTGTATCAGGCTCTGTCCTCTGATGCCAAATACCATGTGTGGAGCAATAATCTCTAAACTCAATGGAAATGTACCCTCCTCCATTATCGGTGCACAAACACTTCAACTTCTTTTCTATTTGCCTCTCCATCATGGCATGAAACTGCTGGAAGACTGAAAACACCTGATCATTTGTCCTCAATAAGAAGACCCACATCTTCCGCGATGCATCATCAATAAATATGACAAAATACTTATTGCCACCCAAGGACTCCATCTCAATAGGACCACAAACATCAGAATAAATCAAATCTAGGATATTATCTTTTTTTTTAAAAGGCTTACTAAAAGAAACTCTATGTTGTTTTCCAAATAAACAATAATCATAAGGGGTGAGTGACGAACCTTTGACAGAGGGAATGAGAGACTTCTTTGTCAATATCTGCAACCCATTCTCGCTTATGTGCCTGAGCCTCCTATGCCACAAACTGAGAGTGTCACCATCTTAAGCCACACTCAAAGAATCATATGAATCCTTTGCTTGAGTCTTATATAAATTACAATATACACTTCTTCTAGCCATCACAAGAAATCCTTTGGTGATTTTCTATTTTTCTCCACCAAATTGAATTTCATATCCCATTCGGTCCAAAGTAAGAGTCGAAATCAAGTTGAGTATCAAATTAAGAACATGCCACACATTCTTTAAGATCAATGTGCATCCAGTATCTGTCTACAAGTGTATATCACCAAGTTCCATAATCTTTGAGTAGCTGGTATTGCACATCTTCACATTGCCAAAGTCACCTGCTTTATACAACGTGAAAAAGTCTCGATTGGAGGTAGCATGACATGTTTCTCCTATATCTACTATCCACTCGGAATTCTGACTTGTAACATGCATACAATCTTCTTCCCTACAAATGAGAATAACATCGGTCTTAGACAAAGTAGCTGTAGTGTCACTGTCAGCTTTCTTCTACTCATATTTCTTTTTATCTTTGTTCCCAGCTTGCTCTTTCTTTAATGCCCAACAATTTTTTTTGATATGACCCGGCTTCCCAAAATAAAAACAACCTCTCACTTTAGATTTTGATCTGCCCTTGGATGTGTCATGACCTCTGGACTGGTCTCTGTAGCTGCTCCTACCCCTATTCTCCATGACAAGTGCCTGTGAGTTATCTGTACTGGTAGACTTCCTTTGAGTCTCCTCATAGAATAAACTACTAGTAACCATACTCATCGATAACACACCATCTAGAGCTGCATTGATGACTATCACAACCAGTGTCTCTTAACTGTCTGGCAAAGAACCTAATAGCAATAAAGCCTGTAGTTCATCATCGATAGTCATATTCATGGTAGATAACTGATTAATTAAACTATTGAACTCATTCAAGTGCCCTGCTATGCTGCTTCGTGTTGGCCTTCTTGTTTTGATAATGATTTAACAAACAATTTACATCTAATATTGTTTGTCTAGTGTTTGTATAATTCTATTTATTATAGACAAACAATAAGTTAGAGGATGGATGGAATTGCGTATTCACGATCATATCCAATGGAGGTTGGCGGAATTGTGGAGTGAAGCCTTGCATTTCAAGTTGAAGATCCAAGTTCAAGCTTCATCCTCAAGATTACCAAGAAGAGCTTATTGAAGATCAATCAAGCTTAGGTATATTTAGTTTAGGTTTTATATTATGTGTGTTAAGTACTTTAAGCTCAATATAATATACACACACACATTTATTGGTTTCCATGTATATATATAGTTATATATATACATACATGTTTTGGTTTCTAAGTATATATAAATATGAAATTACATCCTTCATATTTATTGTTTTGGTTTTTCGATGTTTAAAAATGAAACAATTGAATATAATTAGAAAATTCATTTTTGTTTCATGTTTACATGCTTATATATGATTTTATCAATATCAAGTTTATATTTAATGAAATCATATTTATTATTTTTGAAATGTTTACAAAATATGTAATTTTATGAAAATATTGGTTTCTTGGTTTATAGACTTCATAACAATAGTATACATCTTTTTTCAAGTCTATAAAATCATTTTGTATTGTTTCAAAATATGGTTAAGCTAAAATATCAAAACTCATATGTTCACATTTTCATGTTTTGGACTATTTTGCAAAATAATGATATTTTTTATTTAGGAGGTCCTTTCTGAAAACCATTTTTTGTAGCATGTGTATTATCATGTCTACAATTATTTTCCAAAGTTTTATATTTTTTGAAATTTATTTGATATTTTTAAACAGGATTTTAAAATCAGAAAATTAACTTTCAAACATGTTTTCTCATATGTCAGTTTACGGTCGACCGCCACGATCGACCGCGCCTTTGATTTTCCCTACGGAGCTATCAGCAACTTTCACGATCGACCGTCACGGTCAACCGTCAGCTTAAAAATTCCCACGGTCGACCGCCACGGTCGACCGTCAAAGTTTTTAGAATTTTCTGAGCCTTGAAAGTGGCTCCCCCCCCCCCCCCCCCTGCTAGTTTTGGTATAGAATCAGATTTCTGATTCTTGGGCTTTTTGGTCTTTTCCTTTGGGGTTTTGGCTGAGATTTTGGGAGGCCATATATACCCCCTTGCTCTCATCTTTCATGGATAACAATAAGAATGTTTTAAACAAGTTTAACAAGGGTTTTAAAATTTGTTTTGTGTGTTTTAAAAGAGTTTGGTTTGTGAAGACTGTTTCACAAGTAGAGGAGATCATCTATATTGTTTGGGCTTCATCTTAATCTATCTCTTCATCTTGTTTTTTCAGAGAAGTATTTCTAAACTCATATCTAGCTTTACATTTGTATATTTGTTTTGATTATCATTCTTTAAAGCTAGTTTTTATATTGAGTTTAGATTTGATAACTTATTGTTACACACACCCACATTAAGCTTATTGTATTCATACATAGTATATTTGGGTTGGTGAGTATTGTAACTTTAAGTGTGAGTTTACATTGAGTTCTCATCTATTGTAGAGAACAAATCATTTGCTATATTATGAGATTGTAAAGTTTTCGGTGAGGTAGAAAATCGAGTGTGAGGTATAGACGTTGATCGGTGAGCGTTGAAAACCGACATTATGAGAGTGTGAATTGTGAAGTTTTCGGTGAACTAGAAAACCGAGTGTGAGGTGTGGACGTTGATCGATGAGCGTTGAAAACCGACATTGTGAGGTGTAAACGTTATTTGGGTGAGCGTAGAAAACCCGGTTGTGATAGTAGATTTCTCCCCGGGAGTGGGGACCGGAGGCATAGGACGGAAGGTCCGAACTCCGTGATCATATCGTGTGTTTGAGTTTGCTTTGGTGCACTTCTCTTATGTTTATATTTTTTGTCACCATTGTCCATTGCTCATTATTTATATCATCCACTATTTTGTTTGTGTTTATTTCACCTTTGTGTTAATTTGTATATCCTTGCATATATCTCATAGTATATCTCTTTGGTAGGATATATCTCTTTGTTCATATTACTTATGCTAGCTCATATATCTTGTTGTATTTCATACTTTCTAGGATAACTTGTTATTAATTTTAATTGGCATAAAATCGGATTAGATTAGCATAAGATCCTAATCACCCACTAGGGTCTAACAATTGGTATCAGAGCTTGGTGCTCTTTGATTTAAGGTCTAATCGCCTTGAGTTAAAGATCCAAGTTATCTTTTTGTGCTAATCCAATTTTGATTTTTTTATCTTGCTTGCACATATATACATTATGGATATGCATGGTTTATGTTATGCCATGAATGTTGCTCCTTGTTTAGATAATTTCTCCTATGCCCAATGGTGTGTTAGATTTAAGCTATTTGTTAGATCTAAACATTTTGAATTATGAAAAATTATAGTTTGTGCTTATATTGTACCCACCTTGGAGAAATCAAAATGGAGTAAAGATGATCATAGAATGATTACCATGAATAATATTTTGTTAGAATATTTGCTAAATGCTTTTAACTCATCTCTCTGTAACAAGTTTGTTTATTTTGATAGTGCTTACACCTTATGGAAATTTATTGAAGCACATCAAGGGGACTTGGAGGCGATCCGACAAGCTTTGGAGGATCCGGCTTCATGTTCATATGGAGAATCATACACACGGCCACTAGGCGATAGCCCTAGTGAGGTTTGCAAGTTCAAAACCACTAATGATTTATCTAGTGATGAACTTGCCTGTGCTAGTGAAAAATTGTTGTATGCCTATAACATATTGCATAAAAATTTTATTGATTTGCAAAGCAAGCATGAAGATTTAAAATCCGATCATGAGAAGTTAGCTTCCAAATTTAATATCATTTCTCAAGAAAGTATTGCTCTTCAAGAAAACAATGATATGTTAAATTTGGAAAATAATAATTTGAAATTGAATATTGCTAATTTGACTCATGACAAAAATAATGCTATGTTAGAAGTAAAGAACATAAAAAATGATACTGCTTCTTTTATAAATGACTATTTATGTTCTACTTCTAATAAAAATGCATATGTACCGAATGATGGGTTGAATGTTGTTAAAAATCGCATTTCATCTTTAGACTCAACTCTTAATACATGCATTGATAACCATAAGAAACTTATGGACAAGTGTGCTAAACTTAGTGTTACAAAATCACCTACACACTATGCACACTTGTATAACAAAATTTACAAATGCTCAATTTGTGGTCGTAAAGGCCACATTGCTAAATTTTGTTATGATGCACACAAATATTCTAAGGTTAATGCTTCTTGTGCATCTCATAAGGCTTCTTCATCACATACACATGCACATACTCATCATGTTCATCATAAGCATGCTCATGTGTTTAAATATGATATTTGTGGTCGTTTTGGTCATTTGGCCAAATATTATTTTGATTTGAAAAATAAGTCTCATTTGCCAAATGTTTCTAGTAGACCACATGTTTACAAATGTAATGTTTGTGGTAGATTTGGCCACTTAGGAAAGTTTTGTTTTGATAATATTTCACATTTGATAGAGTTAGGAATCGTTATCTTGTGACGTGCGATGTGTTAACGAGGTTCGGTCCGCTGACCTACATCCCCGTTCCCCACTCTCGAGGAGAAATCCACTACACAACCCGGTTTGGAAGCCGGAACTTCTTCTACACAGCGATCCCCTCACGATCTCACACTACACAGTTGATCTCACTAGATCACACTCCCACACAATTGATCTCTACAAGATCAAGCTCTCAAAATAGTAGAAATTAGTGTAAAGACCCTCTCTTTACAATGTCCCTATGGCGAAGAGAAGATCACACTGAAGCTGGGATGTGAAACACAAAACCTCAGAAAGAAACATGTTTGAAAATTGAGCTCTGTAAAAAAAATTCTCTGAAATATTTTGAAAGAGCTAGGACAATGAGGAAGAAGAAGAGTATAGGTTTAAATAGAAAACCACAGCTGTTTGAACCCATACCCAATCCCCCAAAACCTGGAAACAAAACTATGCTGAGATCGTGTGAAATCAGCGCTGAAAAACTATACCAGATGACCGTTTAAAATAAGCGGCGGTCGACCGTGACTTATTAAACTTCCAGAGAGTTCTGCGGTCGACTGTGGCGGTCGACCGTGGGAATTCTTGAGCTCACTATTGACCGCGGTGGTCGACCGTGAAAGTCTCTGCTGCCCACTGACGAATGAACTCAGGCGCGGTCGACCGTGGCGGTCGACCGCTATTGATACACTCAAGAAACAGGTTTTTGACTCACTTAAAATATTTGTAAAAAATTCATTTGACTTCTGAAAATTGTGAAACTTTGTAAAATGTTTTTGATACTAAAAATAAATTGTTTGGAAAAGGAATTTTGAAAATAGGTCCTCATACTTATGAAAAATAGTAATTTGTGAAATACGCTCAAAAATATAAATATGAAAACGTTTGTGTGATATCCCAATAGCTTCAAGTGAAATCGATAACTCTTTGCCTACATTCTAGCACTAGAGAGAAAATAAAAATTAGCTAATATCCTCACAAGAATACAATTCTTGAGTTGGATGAAGCTTCTTATAGCATTTGTTGTTCTTGAATGAACGTTGCTTCATCACTATACCTCCTCCTCCTTTGGATATTATCGTTGTAGCGTATATTCCATCCAATCCTCCATTTGTGGTACTAACATGCTTGATATGTATATTAACTACATTATCACTCAATAAGTAATTAGTACCGATAATGATGGTTGTAAAACATCATCAAAATATAAGGGCTAACAATCTCCCCCTTTTTGATGATGACAATCAACCATTATATAAGAGTAAAAAATAAATATAGCTTATAGATAGGTGCTTCCCCTATCTATGAGCTCCCCTAAATATATGCAACAAATGAGGAGATTTCTCTCCCCCTTTGTCACCATAAAAAATGGGGTAAAGAGAAATGCATGCAAAATGCAACTAAACAAGCAAGCAAATAGAACTTTCAAATATTACATAAGCCCAAGCCATTTCTTATGCGACAAAAATCATCTTCACCAAGAGGCTTAGTAAATATATCCGCTAATTGAGATTTTGTGTCAACAAACACTAAGGATACATCTTGTCTCTCTACATGATCGCGTAAGAAATAATGGTGCACATCAATATGCTTGGTTCTAGAATGCAAAACCGAATTTTTGGAAATATTAATAGCACTAGTATTATCACAAAAGATTTTTATATTTTGAAAAATCAAATCATAGTCAACTAAGCTTTGTTTCATCCACAAAACTTGGGCACAACATAAGCCGGCGACAATGTATTCCGCTTCTGTAGTGGACAATGCAACGCAATTTTATTTCTTGGAAGCCTAAGAAACAAGAGAATTTCCTAAGAATTGGCATGTTCCACTCATACTCTTGCGATCTACCTTACATCCGGCAAAGTCGGCATCACAAAAACCATATAAATCAAAAGAGATGCTCTTTGGATAAAATAAACCAAGATTAAAAGTTCCATTAACATACTTAATGATCCTTTTAACTGCAATTAAATGAGATGCTTTAGGAGAAGCTTGAAAACGTGCACATGCACATACACTAAACATTATATCGGGTCTACTAACGGTGAGATAAAGAAGACTAACTATCATACCTCGGTATAGTTTTTGGTCCACATATTCACCACTCTCATCCGCATCAAGCTTGACACTTGTACTCATGGGAGTAGGCGCATGCTTAGAATTCTCCAATTTGAATTTCTTCACCAATTCCTTAGCATACTTGCTTTGAGAAATGAATATCTCATCCTTAGTTTGCTTGACTTGGAGCCTGAAAAAGAATGTAAGCTCTCCCATCATACTCATCTCAAAATGATCTTACATAACTTTAGAAAATTTCTTGCACAAAGATTTATTAGTAGCACTGAAAATGATATCATCAACATATATTTGAACTAAAATGAAATCATTTTTCCTTTTTCTCACAAAAAGAGTGTTATCAATTGTTCCTTTTGAAAAACCATTTTTAACAAGAAAACTAGAGAGGCGAGCATACCAAGCTCTAGGAGCTTGTTTCAACCCATATAAAGCTTTTTGAACCCGATAAACATGATTAGGAAAAGCATGATCTATAAAACCGGGGGGTTGCTCAACATACACTTCCTCTTCAATAAAACCATTTAAGAAGGCACTTTTGACATCCATTTGAAATAATTTGAAATTTTTAAAACTAGCAAATGCCAAAAACATCCTAATAGATTCCAACCTTGCAACCGGTGCAAAGGTTTCATCATAGTCTATGCCCTCCTCTTGATTGTATCCTTGGGCAACCAAACGAGCTTTATTTCTAGTGCGAATTTCCAAGCTTTAGGAAGTTCAACTTGTTCATGAGCATTGGAGCTATCCACATCCTTTTGTGCTTCTATAGAGGGTGTATCATTGATTTGTAAAAAGTCCAATCCTCCCTCAACATCATCATCATCATCTTTCCTAGGTAAAACAACTTGAGAACCAACATTAGTCTCATCAAAAGTAACGTTTATAGATTCTTCAATAACGAGAGTTCGTTTGTTGAAGACCCTATAAGCCTTACTTCGAGGTGCATATCCTAAGAAAATACCAACATTAATTTTAAAATCAAATTTGTCATGATGATCTTTTATATTTAAAATAAAACATTTGCAACCAAAGATACGAAAATAACTAATAAAAGGAGTTTTTCCATAAAATAGTTCATAAGGAGTTTTCTTAAGCTTTGGTCTAATTAAAACACGATTTAAAACATGACAAGCCGTATTGACGGCTTCCGTCCAAAAATATTTTGGCAAATCAAAGGAATTTAGCATAGTGCGTGCCATCTCTTATATGGTGCGATTTTTCTGTTCAACAACACCATTTTGTTGTGGTGTTCTAGGAGCGGAAAACATGTGAGTTATACCATAATTAGCATAAAATTCATAGAAAAATTATTTTGAAATTCACCACCATGATCACTTTTTATTTTAATAACTTTCAAATCTTTTTCATTTTCAATTCTTTTGACATGATTAGAAAATTCTTCAAAACAATCATTTTTATTTGTAAGAAATATTGTCCATGTAAAACGAGAAAAATCATCAATAATCACAAATAAATAGTGTTTGCCTCCAAGAGAGGTAACACGCATAGGACCAAATAAATCAAGATGAAGTAATTGCAAAGGTTTAGAAGTCGATACCTCATTGATGGATTTGAAAGAAGATTTTATTTGTTTACCTTTGGCACAATCTTCACATATGGTATCTTTGATGAAGTGCAAGTTAGGTAACCCTTTTACAAGATTTCTCTTAGGACAATTTTGATATCAATTCCATGTTTGCATGTCCAAGCCTCTTATGCCAAATCCAAGGGTTTTTATCAATTGCCGCAAGGCATTTTACATCTTGATTCACTAATTCATTCATCTTAAAAATGTACACATTAGATTTGCGATTATCAACAAAAATAATTTTTCTATTCATACTAATAATGCATTTGTCCGGTTTTAAGGAAATATCAAAACCTTTATCACTTAATTGGCTAATGCTAAGAAGATTATGATTCAAACCATTTACCAAATAAACATCTTCTATAACGGGTGAAGGTTTCTTACCAATAGAACCTATACCAATGATTTTACCTTTCTCACCACCACTGAAGGAGACGCTACCTCCTTCAATCCTTGATAGGGTTGCAAATAGCTCTTTGTTGCCCATCATATGATGTGAGCAACCACTATCAAGGTACCACATCTCTCTACGTCGTGGCCGTGATGTTCCCTATAAAAGATGAAGGTGTAATAACTTTAGGTACCCAAATCTTGGGTCCTTGGTGGTTAGTAAACTTGGTACATTTGGGTACCCATGTCATGCCATAGAAATCATGATTATCTTTGATCCTACAATGAGTAGAAATATGACCATGTTTCATATAATATGTGCACACAAAATTTCTCTTGTGTGTTTGAGCATGATATCTATGAAATCTACTTCTACCATGGTGATGATGATTAACATAAGCATGAGTGGGTCTAATCCTACCACTCTCAATTTCTAGTCTTTCAACCTTAGATCTCAATTGTTTGTTTTCAAAATCGAGATCTCCTAGCAATTCATCTTTTAGAGCAAGAGAGGTTTCTAGTTGTTCTAGTTTGACATCACAAGAAGCATGCAACCTTTTAAAAGAAGAAAAATCCTTTGACATTCTTTTAAATTCAATGTTCAACTCTTCTAAAGCCGTAGCTAGATCACATTGCATGTAAAAGGATTCACTTTCGGTGTCGGATATTACCTCTTGTTCAAGGGCCATGAAACAAATATTAGGATCATGAAGAGCATGTTTAGCTCCTTCTTCATTACTATCCGAATCACTTGGTTTGGATTCCTCCCATCCGGCATACATAGCCTTCTTCTTCTTGTAATTCATGTACTTCTCCTTGAGCCTTGGGTAATCCTTAGCGATATGGCCCGGTTCATTGCATTCAAAACATTTTCCTACACGTGAAGTAAATTTGTTGTTAGAATGGGGATTAAACTTCTTATTCATTTTTATGAGTCTAAAAATTCTTCTAGAGAGATGAGCCACTTCTCTAGAAAAATTAACTTCACTATCCGATGACGAAGAGGAGTTATCACTAGCTCCTTTGAGAGCTATGGTCTTCGATTTTGGTGATTGCTCCTCAACTTCCCGGGAGGGCACTTCCTCCTTCTCCTTTCCCTTGAGCTTCTTCTCATGAACCTTGAGCTTGCCGATGAGGCCATCGAAAGGTAGAGTGGTAAGGTCATGAGCTTCTTCTATCGCCGTCGCCTTGGGTTCCCACATCGGAGTCAATGAATGAAGAATCAGACCATGCAATTCATTGATAATGTTAGTGAAGCGAGAAAACATAGCATCAATTGATTTATTTGGAAGCATTTGAAACAACTCATATTCATGCATAAGCCCACTAATTTTGGATTCCTTAACTTGGGGGGTTCCTTCATGTGTAATACATAATTTCACACATATTTCGTATGCGGTTGCACACATAGAAACCCTATTGTACTCATTGGGGGAAAGACCACAAATTAAGGCATTCATAGCCTTTGTATTGAGATTGGCTTGGTGCCTTTCTCCATCGGTCATAGTCCCGACTTTGGGCTTTTCAACATATTTCTTTTCTATGAGTTCTAGGATTTTCAAGATCAATACAACGAAGGTAAATCCTCATACTAGCCTTCCAATAAGCAAAATTACTACCGGTGAAAAGTGGTGGTCTAGTGGTGGATTGTCCCTCTAACATGTGCACATTCATTGAAGCCTCCATAAGATCTTTTCTCTAAGGTGATTAAACTAAAAACTAATATAGAGACCAAGCTCTGATACCAATTGTTGGACCCTAGAGGGGGGGTGATTAGGGTCACAAGGCTATAATTGTACAATAAAATTAAGACAAGCAAAAACACAATATCCAAAAGCAATCAATATAGAGGAGATAGAGTCAGGAATCATTATCTTGTGACGCGCGATGTGTTAACGAGGTTCGGTCCGCTGACCTACGTCCCCACTCCCCACTCTCGAGGAGAAATCCACTAATCAACCCGGTTTGGAAGCCGAAACTTCTTCTACACAGCGATCCCCTCACGATCTCACACTACACAGTTGATCTCACTAGATCACACTCCCACACAATTGATCTCTACAAGATCAAGCTCTCAAAATAGTAGAAATTTGTGTAAAGACCCTTTCTTTACAATGTCCCTATGGCAAAGAGAAGATCATACTGAAGCTGGGATGTGAAACACAAAAACTCAGAAAGAAACAGGTTTGAAAATTGAGCTCTATAAAAAAAATTCTCTGAAATATTTTGAAAGAGCTAGGACAATGAGGAAGAAGAAGAGTATAGGTTTAAATAGAAAACCATAGCTGTTTGAACCTATACCCAATCCCCCAAAACCTGGAAACAAAATTGCGCTGAGATCGTGTGAAATCGGCACTAAAAAACTGTACCAGATGACCGTTTAAAATAAGCGGCGGTCGACCGTGACTTTTTCGCGATCGACCGCGAGGCAGCTCAGACCGTAGTGGTCGACCGTGGGAAATTTCGAGCTCACGGTCGACCGCGACGGTCGACCGTGAAAGTCTCTGCTGCCCACTAACGAATGAACTCAGGCGCGGTCGTCCGTGGCGGTTGACCGCGAACTGATACACTCAAAAAATAGGTTTTTGACTCACTTAAAATATTTATAAAAAATTTATTTGACTTTTGAAAATTGTAAAACTTTGTAAAATGTTTTTGATACTAAAAAAATTGTTTGGAAAAGGAATTTTGCAAATAGGTCCTCATACTTGTGAAAAATAGTATTTTGTGAAATACGCTCAAAAATGTAAATATGAAAACGTGTATGTGATATCCCAATAGCTTCAAGTGAAATCGATAACTCTTTGCCTACATTCTAGCATTAGAGAGAAAATAAAAACTAGCTAATATCCTCACAAGAAAATCGATAACTCTTTGCCTACATTCTAGCATTAGAGAGAAAATAAAAACTAGCTAATATCCTCACAAGAATACAATTCTTGAGTCTTGATCATTCTAGCATTAGAGAGAAAATAAAAACTAGCTAATATCCTCACAAGAATACAATTCTTGAGTCTTGATGTAGCTTGAGTTGGATAAAGCTTCTTATGGTATTTGGTGTTCTTGAATGAACGTTGCTTCATCACTATACCTCCTCCTCCTTTGGATATCATCGTTGTAGCACATATTCCATCCAATCCTCCATTTGTGGTATTAACATGCTTGATATGTATATTAACTATATTATCACTCAATAAGCAATTAGTACCGATAATGGTGGTACTAAAACATCATCAAAACATAAGGTCTAACAATAAGTAAATGCTTCCTTTCCATTTTATATATTGCAATTCGAAGGGTCATTTGAATGATTATTGCTATGACCGATCTCGTGCACTATATACGCCCAAGAGGGTTCATAACCCTAGGACTTTGAGCTTAAATGATAGGGGCCATGTCCCTAAATCTCTTGGTATCAAGAATTCTTGGATATCAAAACAAATTTGATTTTTAAAACCAAGTATTTTAGTGTTTTTCTTTTTCCTTTTCTTGGTTTTGAAAAAATTTTTAAAACCAAGTATTTTAGTGTTTTTCTTTTTCCTTTTCTTGGTTTTGAAAAATTATACTTTAAACTTTTGAACATGAAAACAAATTTTTTTATTGATCAAATTCTTTTGTTTTCATGATATTGGTTTTGTTTTGATGAGAGGTTTGTGTTTATATAACCCTCCGGGTTTATTGGGTGTTTATTCCCAAATCTTGTTTACCTGGTGCTAAAAATATTTATATGGGTTGATACTAGCTCAAGAGCTAGATATAGTTGCCTCTCTTGATTTTTGAAAATCAATGATGGTTTGGTTTTCTGTTTTTATGGATTTCATTTGATTTATGATTTCACTTGAGTGATTTGTTTTCATTTGAAAACTTTTTGTATGATTCTCATGTTCTATCTTTTGATTTCATAAATCTATTTTTATACACTATGTTTTTAAAATTGTGTAATGAGACACTTCTTTCATATATGTATGTGTTCTCATTATCTTTTTGTATGTGAGTTGTGTTTAGCATGTTTCTTGCTTGCTCACATATGTATGCCTTAGCATTCATTGCATATATTCATTAAGGCATTTTGATACGGGGAGCAATCCCTATATCTTTCTATGTGGTATACTCACTCATGCATATTGATAGGGGGAGCTTTCGCTCTCTTCATCCCTTTGTCCCCTTTTTGATATTATCAAAGGGGGAGAAATATTATGAGTATATTCTTTCTTGTTTATATGCATGTGAATTATAATTTATATATTCATTTCCTTTTATGCATATATCTTTTTTATAAATTGTTTGTCATCATCAAAAAAGGGAAGATTGTTGGCCTTCTTATTTTGATGATGATTTAACAAATAATTTACGTCTAATATTGTTTGTCTAGTGTTTGTATAATTCTATTTATTGTAGACAAACAACAAGTTGGAGGATGGATGGAATTGCGCATTCACGATCATATCCAATGTAGGTTGGCGGAATTGTGGAGTGAAGCCTTGCATTTCAAGTTGAAGATCAAGGTTCAAGCTTCATCCGCAAGATTACCAAGAAGAGCTTATTGTAGATCAATCAAGCTTGGGTATATTTAGTTTAGGTTTTATATTATGTGTGTTAAGTACTTTAAGCTTAATATAACATACACACACACATTTATTGGTTCCCATGTATATATATATAGTTATATATATACATACATGTTTTGGTTTCCAAGTATATATAAATATGAAATTACATCCTTCATATTTATTGTTTTGGTTTTTCAAGTTTAAATATGAAACAATTGAATATAATTAGAAAATACATTTTTGTTTCATGTTTACATGCTTATATATGATTTTATTAATATCAAGTTTATATTTAATGAAATCATATTTATTGCTTTTGAAATGTTTGCAAAATATGTAATTTTATGAAAATATTGGTTTCTTGGTTTATAGACTTCATAACAATAGTATACATCTTTCTTCAAGTCTATAAAATCATTTTGTATTGTTTCAAAATATGGTTAAGCTAAAATGTCAAAACTCATATGTTCACATTTTCATGTTTTGGACTAATTTGCAAAATGATGATATTTTTTATTAGGGAGGTTCTTTCTAAAAACCAGTTTTTGTAACATGTGTATTATTATGTTTACAATCATTTTTCAAAGTTTTACATTTTTTAGAATTTATTTGATATTTTTAAACAGGGTTTTAAAATCAGAAAATCAACTTTCAAACCTGTTTTCTCATATGTCAGTTTACGGTCGACCGCCACGGTCGACCGCGCCTTTGATTTACCCTGTGGAGCCAGCAGAGATTTTCACGGTCGACCATGACGGTCGAACGTCAAGCTAAAAATTCCCACAGTCGACCGCAGATGTTTCTGAAAATTTTTTCAGTCTCTAACATGGCTCGTGGTCGACCGTGAGTTTTCCACGGTCGACCGCTGATCGCCCAACGGCTAGTTTTGGTATAGAATCAGATTTCTGATTCTTAGGCTTTTTGTTCTTTTCCTTTGGGGTTTTGGCTGAGATTTTGGGAGGCTATATATACCCCCTTGCTCTCATCTTTCATGGATAACAATCAGAATGTTTTAAACAAGTTTAACAAGGGTTTTAAAGTTTGTTTTATGTGTTTTAAAAGAGTTTGGTTTGTGAAGACTGTTTCACAAGTGGAGGAGATCATCTACATTGTTTGGGCTTCATCTTAATCCATCTCTCCATCTTGTTTTTTCAGAGAAGAATTTCTAAACTCATATCTAGCTTTACATTTGCATATTTGTTTTGATTATCATTCTTTAAAGCTAGTTTTTATATTGAGTTTAGATTTGATAACTTATAGTTACACACACCCACATTGAGCTTATTGTATTCATACATAGTATATTTACGTTGGAGAGTGTTGTAACTTTGAGTGTGAGTTTACATTGAGTTCTCATCTATTGCAGAGAACAAATCATTTACTATATTGTGAGATTGTAAAGTTTTTGGTGAGCTAGAAAATCGAGTGTGAGGTGTAGACGTTGATCGGTGAGCGTTGAAAACCGACATTGTGAGAGTGTGAATTGTGAAGTTTTAGGTGAACTAGAAAATCGAGTGTGAGGTGTTGACGTTGATCGGTGAGCATTGAAAACTGATATTGTGAGGTGTAAACGTTATTCGGATGAGCGTAAAAAACTCAGTTGTGATAGTGGATATCTCTCTCCGGGAGTAGGGAGCGGAGACGTAGGACGGAAGGTCCGAACTCTGTGATCATATCGTGTGTTTGAGTTTGCTTTTACGCACTTCTCTTATGTTTATATTTTTTATCGCCATTATCCATTGCTCATTATTTATATCATCCACTATTTTGTTTGTGTTTATTTCACCCTTGTGTTAATTTGTATATCCTTGCATATATCTTATAGTATATCTCTTTGGTAGGATATATCTCTTTGTTCATATTGCTTATCCTAGCTCATATATCTTGTTGTATTTCATACTTGCTAGGATAACTTGTTATTAGTTTTAATTAGCATAAAATCGGATTAGATTAGCATAAGACCCTAATCAGCCCCGCTCTAGGGTCTAACACTTCATTCTTTGAATTTTTAGTTCATTAACCGCCTCTCAATAAACGTATTGTTTCTGGCGGTCTTCTGCTCGTAGAGATCCTCAAGCTTCTTCTAAAGAGACTTCGCATTAGTCTCGCCCGATACATGATGAAACGCACTGATGTCGATCCACATCCAAATATAACCGATCGCCTTCCTGTCTTGTTTCTCCCATTCTTTATCAGTCATTTTTTCTGGCTTGGCTTCATCACCCTCAATAGGGTCATGTAAATCTTTACAATACAGAATATCTTCCATCTTGTACTTCCATACTTGCCAATTAGAACCATCGAACTTTATCATTATGCCAAAACTCTCTATCTTTTCTATCCCAAAACACGCCTCGAATCAGGGCTCTGATACTACTTGTTGGGAATTTTATGGAGATTAACCTGCAGAATTAAACACTAAACGAATAACAATACCAAAAAAATACCACAATTAATCAAACACCAAGATTTAATGTGATTCAGCAAATCGTGCCTACGTCCACAGGGCAATCCATAGAGAAATATTCCACTATGAATCAAGAGTATAATCCCTCCAAGTTACACCTGAACTTGAGGATTAAATCACAAGAGAAAGATACAGTGTTACCTCTAAGGGACCAAAACCCTAAAACTCATCTCACTAAAAATCTTTAATTCCTGTGGAGAAACCAACACCGTACCCACGATGGTGTCATCATTCTGAAGACAATGGCTTTTGAATCACTACAATCGGACACCCGAGCTATCCAGAATCTGAACTTTTCTCTCTCTATTCTTCTCTCTCTCTCCTCTCAGCCTGTAGCAAGCCCTGTAGCATGGGTACTGTAGCCGACATTGTTCATCCAAAAAACAAAACATGTTTTTCATATATAGAGTTCTCCAAACCTATTCCTATTTTAAAAAGACCATCCAAATCCTCTTATTGATAGAGTTCTAATCCATGTGGACTTCATATGGGTCTTATCTTGGGCTGGACCCACTACAATTTCTTGTGTTTGTTTTGTCAAAAATATGGAGAATAATTGCTTTTCACCACTTTCATTTGTTTGGTTCAACTTAAAAATAAAAGAAAGTAGTTGATGTATGGGTAGATTTCCTCATTTTCTAGTGTTTGTTTCAAACTAAAAAAATTAAGAAATTTTGATTATGGTCACCATGGTGTGATTACCACCCACATAAGATAAAATCATTGGCAACAAAAAATAAGGGGTCAACTTGCTTTCAATCACACAAAAGTGTGAATATTTGAGGGAGAAATTTCAAATCATGTAACAACATGAGGGAGTAATTTGCAAAAATATTTAAAGATTTGAGGTAGTAATTTGCAAAATGTTCACAAATGAACACTTTAGGGAAAATTTTAAAAAACTTTAAAGACTTAGAGGACTCCAAATTAACTTTGAAGACATAACATGAGCCCTGAATTCTTTAGAGAAAGGTTCCATTATACTCAGTTTTGGTCTATGTCGTCATAATATACTTCGCCATGAAATCTAAAACAGCAATGTTGGCTACATGCATTCCCCCGCTAATTGATCACTAGTATAAATTTTGGTTGCGTACATTAAAAAAGGATCATCATCATAGTTGTGAATATACCACCATCCATCTGATTGAGCTCAACCTGAGCATATACCTCTCAAAATAAGAATTCATGAACAAAACATAGTTGGCTTCAACCTGAATGAGCTCAACATGAGCTTATAATCATGTAAAACCCTAATAAAAGAGAACTCAAAAGCTCAACAACTCAGAAAACCAAATGGCATAGTCCCATCAAATAATATGCTCAAATTGAGTATGTATGCATGATTGAGCTCAACTTGTGCATATAATCATGAAAACACCAAATAAATGAGAACTGAACTTGAACCATCAACATGAAAACAACAAACCAAATAAAATCAAATTTGAGAGCTGAAAAATGAGTATAAACTATCCAAACTTAGCATAAAGTACCAAATATAAACCATCATTGTGCTTATTGATCCAACCTGTGGATGTAAACACAAAACCCATAAATAAAAGAAAACTCAAAGAGCTCAACAACTCAGAATTAGAACCCATGAACCAAACACTGTTCATCTGATTGAGCTCAACCAGAGCATATACCAATCAACATAAACACTCATGAGCCGAATATAGTTGCCTTCAATCTGATGAGCTCAACATGAGCTTATAATCATGTAAAAACCTAAAAAAAGGGAACTCAAAAACTAAATGACTCAGAAAACCAAATGGCATAACTCAATCTAATAATATGTTCAACTGAGCATGTACGTATGATTGACCAAAACCTGTGCATAAAATCATGATGACACCGAACAAAAGAGACCTCAACATGAACCTGAAAGTAACCCTAGTGGGGGGTGAATAGGGTATTTGCTAATTTAATCTGATTTTGATGCCAAATAAAAACTTATTCATCTAATATCCTAGCAAATATGATATCCAATAAACTTATGTGCAAGGATAAACAATGAATAATAGGCGATATAAACAATGAGACAATAAGAGTACACCAAAGCAATCACAAACACAATGATATGTTCATGGAGTTCGGTCAACCCTCGACCTACGTCTCCACTCCTCACCTCGAGGAGATTCTCCACTATCAATACAAAATCACTACACAATCGGTTTCCAAAGCTCACCAAAATCTTTTACAACTCACACATTGATAATCACACAATACCTTCTCTCAGTGTTGGCCGACCCGTGTCACCTTCCTCAAGTGCTTGGAATTACTACCTCTCCCTAGACTTTTACAGCCAATCCACTCCTCTTGGAATTGACCACGTTCTTCTCCCAACCACTCCCCTAAGTGTATTTGTGTATTACAATGTGTTCTCAATAATTAAGCACAAATAAATGTTTAGTTCTCTACAATGGATGAGAACAAATTGTAAGCTCACTCTCAATGTAACACTCTCACAACTAAAATATACTAAATGTGAAATACTCAAGCTCAAGTGGTTGTGTGTGAAAACAATGAGTAATAACAAAATTTAAACTCAATTAAATCTAGCAAAGATATATATGAGAATCAAAATAAGAACAAGCTAGATAAATTAGTTGAGAAAACTTCTCCAATGAAAAAAAAAGAGTTATAGATATTGATGTTTGAGGTGGAAGTCCTCAAAAACTGAAATTACAAGCTTCTTCTCTTTGTGAAACTTTCTTCACAAAACAAAAACACCAAAACTTGGAATTAAACTGGTGTAAACACTCTTTAAAACATTGTGAAAAAACTTATTAAAAACCAAGTGTTGAGGGATATTTATAGCCTCTCAAAAGATTCAGCCAAAACTAGACGTTATGCAGAAAATCCCCGATCAGTCGACTGGTAGGTAGGGATTGGTCGACTGATAATATGATCGTTGGCTGAGATGGAAAAAACAGCACTGTCCGTCAACTAAAGGTGTTCTATCGATCGACTGATGGTGTGCTATCGCTCGACTGATTTAAAGGCATCGGTCGACTGATAAGCTAAAAACTCATATGCTGAAATACCACTCTGATCGGTCGACTAGTGTAACACCATCGGTTGACCGACGCTGATATTTCAGACACATATATATCTAGAAAGCTGACTTTGTAAATACAATTAGAAAAAATAAATCAACTCCAAAATTAATAAAACTTGGGGAAATATTTGTATATACAAAGATGAATATGTTAGAGAGGAAATTTTTCAAATTGTATTTTCCATTTGTGAAAACTCAAGTATTTTGCTAACCGGTCAAAAATATGAACTTGTTAAACAAACTTGATTTTGATGAATTCATTCTAAACAAGTTTTGAAATAATTTCAAAAAGATTTATAGACTTAAGAAAAGATGTAAAATAGTATAATCAAGTCTTTAATCCGTAAACCCGTTCTTTTCCAAAATGTATAATACGATAAAACAAAACGTGTATGTGTGTAGTTTGAGCTTTAAAGTATAAACACATAAATTAAAACCTAAATTACAAAACTATATACTCAAGCAAATTATCTTCAATAAGCTCCTCTTGGTTGCGGATGAAGCGAAGATGAATCTTGACTTGAATTACGACGGCTTTATTCCTATTTTTCTTCCATTATCCAATGGATATGATCGTGTAGGCGTAAGTCCAACCAACCTCCAACGTAGGATCTTTGTGCAGGATACCAAATAATTAAATTCAAACACTCGACAAATGATGTTAGAAATTGTTTGTTAATTATTAAAACTAGATTAGATAATAGGCTCATAAATATGAGACCTAATAATCTTTCCCTTTTTGATGATGACAAAAAATCTACACAAAGAATATAGGAAATATGCATGATACTAAATAAATATAGAAAATATAATTCTCATTCATATTTACCAATATGAAGCAATAAATGGAATACTCACAATAGACTTGTTTCTCCCCCTTTGTCAACATCAAAATGGGAAAAACAATAAGAACAGAGAGTGTGAGCTCCCCCTATCAAAAAGGCATTGTGAGTATAAACATAGAAAGAGATAGGGAAGGTTCCCCCTATCAAAAAGCCTTAAAGCATATAAAAAAATAAGAAAAATATGTGAGAAGGTATAGATATATAAAAATTATGACAACTCACAATTACAGAGACAAAAGAGCACATATAGATATATCATTATGAAAAATGATTTCTCAATACATAGGTTTAAAACAAACATAAATAAAAAAAATTATATATATAGATCATGAAAAATTATGAAACTCATGAAAGCAAATTTTTATATATATAGATCATGAAAAATTATGAAACTCATGAAAGCAAAAAAAATTATAAATCATGAAAAGATATTTTCAAATGAATGCAAATCATGAAAGTCTAAATGAAAATCAAATGAATGTCAACAATCAAATGAAATCATAAATCATGAAATAACATCAAAGAGTAATGTCAAACATTTATATGTTTCATTCACAAAGATAAAAAAGAAGTATGCTTAGGATAAAACAAACCAAGATCAATTTGTATCAATTTCGTCAAGAAAGCAGGAGAGGTGAGCATATCAAGCTCTTAAAGCTTGTTTCAACCCATATAAAGCTTTTAACACCCGATAAACATGATTTTAAAAGAAGAATCAATAAATTCGGGGGGTTGCTCAAAACATAAACCTCTCATAAATAAAGCCAAGATGAAAAATCATACTATGTGATGAAAAAACAAAGTATATTTCTAAAAATCATGTTTCATTAATATATGTACTTAAAAACAATCATTTGAATAATGTATATCTTCAACAAAAAAGTTCAAATACGTTTTTCCAAGACAAGAAATGAAAAACAAAAAAAACTCTAAAGATATTGTTCTTAAAATTTAAAAATATTTTAGCACTCAAATACTCTTAGTGCCGAAGAGTTTAGAGATATTACCCCTATCAATAAAATCCAAAGCCCTAGGGTTATGATCCAATTTGAGCGTATTTTGTGCACGGGTCCGGCCATAGTAATATTTATGCAAATGACTCATTCTGTTGTAATAAGTGCAATGAAAAGGATGCATTTGTTTATGTGACCTTTTGATTGTGCACATGAAATATTTACAAATATAGATGGTCTTTTTAAAGCATTTTGCAAATGTGAAACTCTTTTTAAATTAAAACAAAATTTGGCCAAATGACTAAATCTACCACAATAATCACACTTATACACATTTACATGCTTGTGGTGAACATTGTGTGTATGTGTGCGTGTGTGTGTGTGATGATGATGATGATGAAACTTTATGGGATGCACAAGCAGCAATATTGTCATTAATTGTGGGTTTTTGTACATCATAGCAAAATTTAGTAAGATGGCCTTTACAGCTGCAAATAGAACATTTATAAATTTTGTTATACATTTGTGCAAAACGTGCGGGTGGTTTGGAAGAATTAGCACGTGACTTTTCACATAAGTCCATAAGTTTCTTATTGTCGTCAATGTATTTATTTAGGGTTGAATCTAAAGAAGATATGAGATTTTTCATATGATCCAACTCATCATTAGGGACAATCACATTGACAATAGAAGTAGAACAATCATGATTAACTATGAAAGAATTAAATTCATTCCTAATTGTTTCTACTTCTAACAATGCATTATTTTTCTCATGAGTTATGCTAACAACATTCAAGATTAAGGCATTGTGATCCAATTTCAATTTTTTATTATTTTCTTTGAGGATCACATTTTTTAGCAATAATATTAAATTTAGAAGCTAGCATATCATGATCAGATTTTAAATTTACATACTTGCTTTACAAATTTTTAAAATTATGATGCAATTTATTATAGGCATGCATTAATTTCTCATATGCACAAGCGATTTTATTAATAGATAAATCACATTTGGATTGGACTCGCATACCTCACTAGGACTATCGCCTAGTAGCCGTTGTTGGCCTTCTTGTTTTGATGATGTTTAACAAATAAGTTACTTCTAGTGTTGTTCGTCTAATGTTTACGTTTTTGTATTTATTCTAGGCAAACAACAAGTTGGAGGATGGATGGATTCAAGCTTTCACGATCATATCCAATGGAGGTTGGCGGAATAGTGGAGTGAAGCCTTGCTATTAAGTTAAAGATCCAATTACAAGCTTCATCCTAGTTTACCAAGTTGAGCTACAATGAAGATCAAGATCAAGCTTGGGTAACATTTAGTTTAGGGGTTTATATTATGTGTGTTAGTACTTTAAGCTCAATCATATACACACATACACATTTTGGTTTTGTATATATATAGTTATATATATACATATATGTTTTGGTTTGATCGTTTTCAAGTTTTAATATGAAACAATTTAATATAATTAGAAAATATATTTTTATTTCATACTTATATGCATATATATGATTTCATCAATATTAATTTTATTTAGTTCAATAAAATCATGTTTTAGTGCATTATATGTGTATTTTGATAAAATACTACATTCATTGTTTATAGACTTCATAACAATAGTTTACATCTTTCTTTAAGTCTATAAAATTATTTTGTAAAGTTTCAAAACATGGTTTAGCCAAAATGTTAAAATTCATATGTTTACATTTTCATGTTTTGGACTATTTTGTAAAATGATGATATTTCTCATTTGGGAAGTCCTTTTAGAAAATCAGTTTTTGTACCATGTGTATTATCATGTCTACAATCATTTTCTAAAGTTTCATAATTTCTGGAATTTATTGGATATTTTTTAAACAGTGTTTTAAAATCAGCAAACTGTTTTCAAACCTAAAAATTTTATATATCAGTTCACGGTCGACCGCCGCGGTCGACCGTGCCCTTGTTTTTCCCTCAGGATGCAGCAGAAACTTTCACGGTCGACCGCCACGGTCGACCGTCAAGCTGAAAATTCCCATGGTCGACCGCCACGGTTGACCATCGAACTCTCTGGAAATTTTCTGAGGTTCAAAAGTGCCTCGCGATCGACCGTGAGAATTTCACGGTCAACCGCCGATAGCCCAACGGTTATTTTTAGTACAGAATCGTATTCCTAATTTTCTAGGATTTTTGTTGTTTTGTTTGGGGTTTTGGCTGTTGGTTTCTCTTCTTATATAAACCCTGAACCCTTCTTCTATCAGTAACAAAAGAGAAAGTTTCAAACAAGTTTAATAGGGTTTTATAGTTTGTTTTTTTTGTTTTTGGGGTTTGCTTTTACAAAGAGGAGCTTGCATCATCTGTTGAGGAGTTCATCTTCAATATCTTCTCATCCTCTCTTTGTGTTTATAGAGAAGTTTTCTAACTCTTTTCTCTAGCAATATTATTATTGATTTTCATATTCTTATTATTGCTAGTTTGCTATTTGAGTTTAGTTTTGATTTATATCTCATTGTTACACACGCCCACATTGAGCTTATTGTATTTTCATATATAGTATATTTGGATTGGTGAGAGTTATAACAATTGAGTGTGAGCTTTCATTGTGTTCTCATCCATATTAGAGAACAAATCATTTATTATATTGTGTTTATTGTGAGATTCACTTTGTAATACACTTGTACACCGAGAGAAGTGTGTGGCGAGAGTCGGGGATCGTCCTAAGAGGAGTGGCGTCGGTTGACGAACCTAGGGAGAGGTTGTATCCGAGCACTTAAGGGAGACATGTCTAGTTCAACACTTGAGAGGGTGTAGAGTGGGATTACAAGAGTGTGTTAGTTGTAGAGTTTTCAGTAAACTAGAAAACCATATTGTGTGGTGTAAACGTTGTTCGGATAAACGTAGAAAACCCGGTTGTGATAGTGGAGATCTCCTCGAGGTAAGGAACGGAGACGTAGGTCGTGGGGACCGAACTCCGTAATCATATCGTTTGTTTGTGATTGCAATAGCGCACTTATTTTTATGTTCATATCTTATATCGTCTTTGTAGATTGCTTGTTGATTATATTGCCCACTATCTAGTTTAGATTGTCTACCCTTGTGTTAATTATATATCCTTGCATATATCTCATAGTATATCTCATTGCTAGGATATTTACCTTTATTCATATTGCTTATTCTTGCTTGTAACATATTGTATATCTCTCTTGTGAGAATAATTTGTTAATTAATTTTAATTGGTATAAAATCAGATTAGATAAGCATAAGAACCTAATCCCCCCCCCCCCCCCCTCTAGGGTCTAACAGTCGTGTGCATGATGAAGCTCCAATAGCACTTGAAGTGGAATCCGCCAAAACATGTCAGATCTCCTCCAAGTTTCCTTGATGTGCTTCTGTAAATTTTCACAAATTGTAAGCACTATCAAAAAAAGCAAGCTTATTAGATATAGATGAGTCAAAAGCATTAAGCAAAAATTCTAACAAAAGTTTATTCATTGTAAACATTCTTTTATCATTATTGCTCCACTTGAATTTCTCCAATGTGGGCACAACATAAGTATAATCAATTATTTCCCATAAATCAAAATATTTAGATCTAACAAATAGTTTAAATTTAACACACCATTGAGCATAAGGAAAATCATTTAATTTTAGAGCAATATTAATAGAATAACCTAAATGAGATGCACCATGCATATCCATGATATAAATGCAAGCAATATAAAATCATAAAACTAGATTAGCAATAATACAAAGCGAGAATCTTTGACTCTAGTCGATTAAGCCACAAATCAAAGAGCACCAAGCTCTGATACCAAGTGAAATTACCATTTGGGGGTGAATAGGGTATTTGCTAATCTAATCTGATTTTGATGCCAAATAAAAACTTATTCAACTAACATCCTAGCAAATATGATATCCAATAAAAATATGTGCAAGGATAAACAATGAATAATAGGTGATATATATAAACAATGAGACAATAAGAGTGCGCCAAAACAATCACAAACACAAGGATATGTTCACGGAGTTTGGTCAACCCTCGACCTACGTCTCCGTTGCTCACCTCGAGGAGATTCTCCACTATCAACACAAAATTACTACACAATCGGTTTCTAAAGCTCACCAAAAAATTTTACAATTCACACGTTGATAATCACACAATACACTTCTCTTAGTGTTGGCCGACCCGTGTCATGTTCCTCAATGACTTGGAATTACTACATCTCCCTAGGCTTTTACAACCAAGCCAGTCCTCTATAATTAACCACGTTCTTCTCCCAACCACTCCTCTATGTGTCCTTGTGTATTACAATGTGTTCTCAACAATTAAGAACAAATAAATGTTTAGTTCTCTACAATGGATGAAAACGAATTATAAGCTCACTCTCAATGTAACACTCTCACAACCAAAATATACTAAATGTAAAATACTCAAGCTCAAGTGGTTGTGTGTGAAAACAATGAGTAATAATGAAATTTAAACTCAATTAAATCTAGCAAAGATATATATGAGAATCAAAATAAGAACAAGCTAGATAAATGAGTTTATAGAACTTCTCCAGTGAAAAAAAGAGTTGTAGATATTGATGTTTGAGGTGGAACTCCTCAAAAACCGAAATTGCAAGCTTCTTCTCTTTGTGAAACTTTCTTCACAAAACAAACACACCAAACCTTGGAATTAAACTGGTGTAAACACTCTTTAAAACCTTGTGAAAACACTTATTAAAAAAACTAAGTGTTGAGGGCTATTTATAGCCTCTCAAAAGAATCAACCAAAACTAGTCATTATGTAGAAAATCCTGATCAGTCGACTGGTAGGTAGGGATCGGTCGACTGATAATATGATTGTTGGCTAAGATGGAAAAAACAGCACTGTCGGTCGACTAAAGGTGTGCTATCGGTCGATTGATGGTGTGCTATCGCTCGACTGATTTAAAGGCATCAGTCAACTGATAAGCTAAAAACTCAGACGCCGAAATACCACTCTGATCGGTTGATTGGTGTAACACCTTTGGTTGACTGACACTGACATTTCAGACACATATATATCCAGAAAGCTGACTTTGTAAATACAATTAGAAATAACAAATCAACTTCAAAATTAATAAAACTTGGGCAAATATTTGTATATACGAAGATGGATATGTTAGAGAAGAAAATTTTCAAATTGCATTTTCCATTTTTGAAAACTCAAGTATTTTGCGAACCGGTTAAAAATATGAACTTGTTAAACAAACTTGATTTTGATGAATTCATTCTAAACAAGTTTTAAAATACTTTCAAATAGATTTATTGACTTAAGAAAATATGTAAAATAGTATAATCAAGTCTGTAATCCGTAAACCCGTTCTTTTTCCCAAAACATATAATACGATAAAACGAAACGTCTATGAATGACCGGGGTATCGGTCGTGCTAGTAACTGCTCCTAACACGGATAGAACCGTTGCCCTTATCACTGGGTCAGTGGAAGCAACTGCAATGCCCCAAGCCAGGTTAGCCAGTCATCTGGAGGAATCTTTTGTTAGGCCGGCCAAGCGCCTCCGCTCAACATCCCTCCTTCAAAGGTCCCGTTGATTGTCGAGGAGAGGGTACCCCCCTTACCCAAAGAAGGAGAAGGAGGGAGGTCGAAGGGTTAACTCGGCCGAGAGAGGAAGAAACTCATACGGCTACCGTTCTTTTGGGTGATCCGCGAGGAGATTTAGCCCTGAGAGGGTCGGCTGGGACTCTTCTAGGAGATAGAACTGAAGAATCTGAACAGCCTCATGGGTCATCTCGACGGAAGAAGGAGTCAATTCAAGTAGAGGTAGAGTCATCTGCTACCGATCGGGATTATCCTTTTCCAAATAGCTTTTCCGACGTGGATGACGCAGAATGGGATCAGCTGAGGTCCTGCATTATTGGGCATCCTTCACCCACTACTAAGTACGTGAAGGACCTCGGCCAGAGTTCTGCTTTAAAGCTGAACGCTAGCTTAACGCTAGGGGGTTCGTCATTAGGTCTTGCCGGATCCAGGGGAGGGCTATCGATCAGTTCCGCCTCCCAGAGGATAAGAATCTCCTTCGGAGGATTCCTGATCATGGTCTTCATCAAGCTCTTCGTAGATACTTCCTCCGAGGGGCTTTATTAGAGAATGAGTCAGGCGGATCATCTCTGGACCTCGCATCAAGAACTTCTCAAAGAAGTTGATCTATTGAGGACCAACGAGGAAGTCCTTCGGCAACAGATTGCCGAAGGGTCTACTTCAGACATCTCTCAAGTCAACAAACTTAGACGAGAGTTAAATGAGATGCTATAGGAAAGGGATCGCGCAGAAGTTTTAGTTCGGGCAGAGAAGACGGTGACGGCTCATGCAAAGCATCAGTTAGACACAAATGAAGTGACCCTCACCAAACTTCAAGAATAAATAAAGCATCTAAAGTCGAGACCCCTCCAGGAGATCATCGACGAGCATCGCCGGGAGGTTCTTGATATTTGTCGTTAGGATATTATTGACGAATATCGGGGGAGTTTAGCTGGTCGAACCGAAGTGGCACTAGCTTGCAAAGCCAAATGCGATTATATGTCGACCCAGATTCCAGCCGAGTTGAAGAACATCCTCAATCGCCTTCACTATCCTTCCCTGGTCGCCAGCTGCTTGGGCGAATTGGAAGAATTAGAGGCCCGGGGAGCAGGGTTTGATTTAAGTGGGTCCGAGGATAGTTCAGATGAGGAACAAGATCGCTCGACTCTTCCGCCGGCTATCTCAGGAAGCTTTCTACCCCCAACTTCAGGAGCCAGAACGGATCCACACTAGACTTCATAGGAGTTTTTTTTCTTGACATTGTAAATTTCTAATTTTTGTAATACTTGACTAATGAATGAAAAAGTATTGTCCCCCTATTCTGTAGAACTTTGGACTTTTGTTTGAGTGAGGTACGACCTTCTCTGTAGGTTTGAAAGAATTTGCTTATTGTTTTTAGGGTTGATTAGTATTGCCCCCTGAGTTGAGATTGGTAGGTGCCATCTTGGTTTGGTTATCAAGGGAATCTCGACTTGTCTGACTAGTTGGAGTCTGTTATGCTGACTGGCATCGCCATTCGCGTTGTTAGTAGGGTGGATGTCGTTTCATTGGCCAACAGAAGGCATCGATTGATGGGACCGTCTCATTTCTTTAGATGACATGTTCTCGAGAGGATTTGGAACGCGCTACCTGACACGACGTGACAGCTTGTCTGTCAGCTGTCGGGGATTCAATAATGGCGCTTTCATGTTCTTGAGATCCACGTGGCGTAGGGCTGCAGAACGGATGTGACGTTCCAAATTTTAAATTTCAAAAACGCTCATCCCCCTTAATTGAATCTCTGCCGCTTATTGTAGGGAATTGACAGTCGTTTGGATTGCTCCATCTGTCGATTGGAAGTATATAAATTTATTTGGAGAGAAGGGGAGAAAAACCTTTTATTTTTTGCCCTTGCTTTCATAACGTTTCTTCTCCATCCCTCGGTCTTTCTCCAATCAGAGTTTTTAATGGCTTCATCAAGCTCCATTGGTGGTCGTAGCGAAGAAAGGATCAGCCTCCTTCGTCTCATCCATTCGAAGGTCTCTGCTGAGAGTCTTAAGAGGTTCCATAGCCTCTATGACATCTATCAGGACTTCAAATTAGCGATCCCGGAGGGAACGGATCCGATCTATCACCCAGCCCTGGTAGAGTTTCCGTATATGTGGTGCATCTTGAATAGGGACTTCGGCTGCCTCTTCATCCTTTTGTGAAGGGGGCGTGCTTGGCCATGGGGATTTCTCCTTCCCAGCTTGCTCTAAATGCGGTGGGAATTCAGACGGCTTTCATAGTTATCTACTTTAGAGTTGGCATATTACCTTCCATGAAGTTGCTTGGGCAGTTGGTTGGCATCAAGTCAACCAAGAAGGATCCGCACTTCTTCTTTTATTATACAGGCAGCTTCAAGTTGATTTCCAACGCTCCGGAGTCCAATAATGATTGGAAGGAGCATTTCATATGAGTTTCTAGAGCGGATGAGATTCTCTCCTACTCAAAATTGCTGGAAATAAACAAGGACACCTTGAGGCCGAGTCCTCTGGAGGCTGAAAAGAGGAGACAGCTAGAGAAGATCTGGTCTTATGCTGGATCCCACGAGAGGAGCAATCTGTTTGATCCGATGTCACTTCGGGTGGCGCACATCTCGATTGGTTTGCCTTCGGAGTCTTACCTGGCTAGGGTAAACTTGTTGGCGCTTCCTCTCCCTAGAGGCCAGGAGGTTAAGACTGCGGGTGAGAAGCCAAGGCCTACTGCTAGGCCTCAAAAAAGACCAAGAGGACATGTAGCTCCTGAGGAAGTGTGCCAGTTGAGGTCTCAGATGGACGAATTAGCCGCTGAGCTGGGAGTAGGAAAGAGGTCCAAGAGGTCGTCCACTCGATGTCGTGATCCTCCTGTCGTGGTTCAAGCTTCTGGGTCGACCTAAGTCAGCCTGCCTTTAGGGCAACATTTACCTGAAGAACAACCATTCATCCGGGCAGATAAGGTTGATACCATCACCGGCACCCCAACTGGAATAGTCAGTCTAACTTTTGAGCCTATACTATCTTGTAGACCAGGTAAGGAGCCGGTTAGGCTAATGGGGGAGACAGCCGAGCAGGTGACTCTCTTCTCCTAACCCTAAGCAGAGGAGACAACCGAGTATTATGATGTCAATCAGAAAGAGGGAGGTACTTGGCCCTTCCCTTATCGGATTTGGGAAGTAGACTCCGAAGAATAGGAGAAGGCCAAGGCGATGTTATTGGGGGTGCCACTAGGTCCTTGGTCTCCGAGAAAAGAACTTTCTGAAGACGACAAGCTTGTCCCTTCAGCTTTTCTGGACAAGAAGACTTCAATTCTTAGGTTCCTTTCGGCTCCCATTACGGTCGTGCAACAATTCTCCCTATCAAAGGATGATCAGGTATTAAGGAGGATGCCAAGTTTCGGTTTGCATTTAGACCTTAAGGCTTATTTAGTCCGAGGGGCTTTGTTGGAGCAGGAGTTGTATGAGCAGTCCGCCCATATGAATGATGCTCCATAGGAATGGGGGTCCCAGTTGGCGAAGGAGAAAGCGGCCAGGAAAGAGGCCGAGAAGAAAGTCGTCACTCTTGAGGCTGAGGTGAAGAGCGGGCGGTGCTTCGTACCGAGGGGTGTAAGCAAGCATACATAATAATGGAATTGAAAGGTGAAGTAGCTCATCAAAGGAGGAAGATCAATCATCTTCAATGAGACGTCATTGATCGGGATGAGAAGCTGACTACTCTGGCCGAGGAGATTGATTCTGAGAAGGACCTTACGGTAGCCGCCAAGGAAGTCTTAATCGAGTCGCCTTTCAATCAAGCAGCTGAGGCAGGACCTCGAGGAAGAGTACCGCCAAGGAAGTCTTAATCGAGTCGCCTTTCAATCAAGCAGCTGAGGCAGGACCTCGAGGAAGAGTAATCAACGCAGTATAGGGTGAAGGTAGTCGAAGACTGGCGCCATAGCCCTATAGGAAAACTTGAGGTAGCCTTGGCGTGCAAAGCTGGGGTTGATTATTTTGCCACTTTAGTGCCCTCTAGCTCACATCCTCCTCCTGGGAGCTTTTATCCCTTACAAGTCTATTGATGTCTCGATCTTCTTAGGGATTTCGAGGCGAGGGAAGGGGTGTTGCTGTTAGGTGATGAAGGTGAGTCTTCAAAAGGCACAGGTGTGGAATCCGCAGCTACTATTCTGCTGACGAAAGGGGGGACTGAAGCCCCTGTGATGCCTGAGCCTTCCGCTGATGCTGGTGTTCAGGACCAAGAGGCTCCGGCATCTATCGATGTGGCCGCTCCACCTTGCCAGGCCTCGTAGAATGCAAGAAGAATGACAGCTAGTTACATTATATCCTACAACACACACACACACACACACACAGCACGACACACATGATAATATATATATATATATATATATATATATATATATATATATATATATATATATATATATATATATATTATATATATATATATATATTATATATATATTTATATATACTTATATATATATATATATATATATTATATATAATATTATTATAAATATATCATATATACTATATATATATATAGTATATATATATATTATATATACTATATTAGTCACTTGTAATTGGTTACTTTTGACTTTGTACATAAGAGGTTAATGAAGAAATAAATTCGTTTTGAATATTCCAAAGTCTCAAATTTTTCTTATTCTTGTTGATTAAGAAGTGGTGTAGGAATTGTCCTTAGTTGAGTGCCTAGGCTTGAGAGAGTCGACTAGGTCTTACCTTTCCCCTAAGGCCGAGAGGTGACTATGGGAGTCGGCCAAAGGGTTGTGCCTTGGTTTTACCCTGAGAAGGTACCAAGATCTTTTTATTGACTGAGGAATCGAGTGCTTAGGTGACTAGGTCTTCTATTTTTCCCTAGGGCCGAGAGGCGACTGTGAGAGTCAGCCAAAGGGTTGTGCCTTGGTTTTACCCTGAGAAGGTACCAAGGTCTTTTTATCTACTGAGGAGTCGAGTGCCTAGGTGACTAGGTCTTCCATTTTTTTCCTAGGGCCGAGAGGCGACTGTGAGAGTCGGCCAAAGGGTTGTGCCTTGGTTTTATCTTGAGAAGGTACCAAGGTCTTTTTATCAATTGAGGAGTCGAGTGCCTAGGTGACTAGGTCCTCCATTTTTCCCCTAGGGCTGAGACGCGATTGTGGGAGTCGGCCAATGGGTTGTGCCTTAGTTTTACCCTGAGAAGGTACCAAGGTCTTTTTATCGACTGAGGAGTCGAGTGCCTAGGTGACTAGGTCTTCCATTTTTCCTATAGGGTTGAGAGGCGACTGTGGGAGTCGGCCAAAGGGTTGTGCCTTGGTTTTACCCTGAGAAGGTACCAAGGTCTTTTTATCGACTGAGGAGTCAAGTGCCTAGGTGACTAGGTCTTCCATTTTTCATTTAGTATGGTGACGCAAAAAATTAGCTAAAGCCTTTTCATCAGATATATTATCAATTATCTAAGGCATGCATTCTTCATAGGGAATTTTCAAAATTCAAGAGATTAAACTGAAATCTTAAAGGAAATACCGTCGTAGGTGTTTAATGTTCCATGGATGACTGAGGATTCGTCCATCTGGAGCTCTCAGCCGATAGGTGCCGGCTCTGAGCTCCTCCATAACAGTGTAGGGTCCTTCCTAATTAGGAGCCAACTTGCCTTGCCAAGTATCTTTGTCGAAGGCCGCTTTGTGAAGGACAAGGTCTCTAGCCGTGAACCTTCTGGGACGAATCTTCCTATTGTAATGTTGAGCGATCCGCTGCTGATTAAAGACCTGAGTATGAAGTGCTTTCTCACTTGCTTCTTCTAGGAGATCGAGGATGACTCGAAGGCCTATTGAGTTTAGGTCTTCATCAAAGTGTCGCAGTCGAATAGTCGGCATGCCCACTTCAACTGGCGTAACAGCTTCGGCCCCATAAGTTAACTTAAAGGGAGTCTCCCTAGTTGAATTCTTATGGGTCGTTCGGTACGACCATAGGATTCTTGGCAATTCTTCGACCTAACGTCCTACGGCGGTGTGCACCTTCTTCTTCAGTGCTTGGAGGATGCACTTGTTAGCTGCTTCTACAAGGCCGTTCGATTTCGGGTGTTCTACCAAGGCGAATTTGAGGTGAATGTTGTATTCCTCGCAGAAGTTGTGGAAACCCTTGCTGTCAAATTGAGTGCCATGGTCAGTGATAAGTGACCGAGGCACGCCAAAGCGACAAACGATGGATTTCCATATGAAGTTGGTAACATTGCTCTCACCAATCTTGGCCAATGGTTCGGCCTCGATCCACTTAGTAAAGTAGTCGATTGCTACAATGAGAAACTTCCTTTGCCCTAAAGCTAAAGGGAGGGGCCCCAATAGATCTAAGCCCCATTGGGAGAAAGGTACAGGGCTCAATATGGGGGTTAACTCGGTCGTGGCTGCCCTAGGGATGGATGATAAATATTAGCACTTTTGACAATAAGAGACGAGCTTAGTTGACTCGGCTAAGATGGTCGGCCAATAATATCCCTACAGGATAATCTTTTGAGCCAGGGTTTGAGCTCCTGGGTGATTCCCACATGTACCCTCGTGAATTTCTCTGAGCACATAGAGGGCTTTGGGTAGCCGCAGACCTTGCAAGTAGGGTCCTATGTTGTTGCCAATATAAGACACTCAGTAGAGTTATTCCTCTATCACGAGATAGCGACGAGAATTTCTTAGCAAATGCTTGGCTTTGAGCCGATCCTCAGGTAAAACACCTTGAGTTAAGTAGAGAAGGATCAGAGGATGGGAACAAGCTAATATGGAGGTGTGGGGTTTTCTATTTCCATGACCTTCTTCAATGGTTTGGAAATGCTGGGATGCTCCAACGTGTCCATGTAGATAGGTCCGGAGCCCCTTCCCGAACTTATCGATCCTAGCTTAGAGAGAGTGTCTGTCCGAGCATTGAGGGCTCGGGGGATTTGGACTACCTTGGACTTCTGAAAGTTTGATAAAAGTACTTTGGAAGCTTTGAGGTATAGGGCCATCCTGGGGTCCTTGGCGGCATAGTGTCCGTTGATTTGGTGAACTATCAGCTATGAGTCGGCTAGGATATAAAGGCTTTCAGCTTTCAAAGCCTTAGCTGCTCAGAGGCCGGCAAGTATAGCCTCATACTCAGCTTCATTTTTTGAGGTCGAGAATTTGAATGAGATGGAATGCTCATATGTTGTCCCCTCAGGGCTTCGTAGGACTACTCCTGCTCCACTGCTGGTTTTCCCTAAAGATCCATCTACTTGCAATTTCCACCAAGCGGTGTACTCTGGTGAATCATGCTCCAGTGTGCGATGAGTCGGTGGAGCTACCGGTTGCCCCGGCGGTAAAGGCAACGAGTTTCGCAATTCTTCGCTTGATTCATTATTTTGGGGAGTCGACTCGATCAAGAAGTCTACCAAAGCTTTAGCTTTGATGGTCGTTTGAGGTTCAAACTGGATGTCATGTTCACTGAGCTCGACTGCCCAAGTGATCATCCTCCCTGACGTTGTAGGGCTGCCCAAAGCTTTCTTCAAGGGAAGGCTCATCCTGACAATAATGGCACGCGATTGGAAATAGGGGCGGAGTCTTCTGGCCATAAAGGTGAGAGCGAAGCCAGCTTTTTCTATAAAAGGATAGTTGAGCTCGTCGGCTCGAAGGATTTGGCTCACATAATAGACAGGCTTCTGGATGTTTTCTTCTTCTTGAACAAGGACAGAGCTCACCGCTTAGGAGGAAATGGCTATGTACACGAACAAAGTTTCCCCCTTCATATGTTGGCTAACAACGGCTTAGTGCTCAGGTAGGCTTTGAGATCCTGGAACGCTGCTTTGCATTCCGCAGTCTAGGTTATACCTTCTTTCGGGTTCCTGCTCCCTCTTAAGACTTTGAAGAAAGGGAGGTTTCTCTTTGTAGATTTAGACAGGAATCGTCCCAGAGCTGCAACCCTCCCGTTCAATTTTTGAATCTCCCTTAGTGTACGGGGTTCAGGTAATTGCTCTATGGCAGCAATTTTCCCAGGATTGATTTCAATTCCTCTTTGGGTAATCATGAACCCTAGGAACTTTCCTAATTGTACTCCGAAGGCACACTTGGCAGGATTGAGCTTCATCTGGTAGCGCCTCAGAGTTGAAAAAGTCTCGTCCAAGTCAGATATATGGGCGGACGCTTGTTTGGATTTTACTAACAAGTCGTCCACATAAGCTTCTCCGACATTTTTCAACCCGAATGGCATCATTTTGTAGCAATATGTGCCCATATCGGTGATGAATGAAGTCTTCTCTTGATCATGTCTTGCCATGAATATTTGATTATAGCCCGAGAAAGCATCCATAAAACTGAGCAGTTCATGTCCAGTACTCTCGTCAACTAGCTGGTCAATCTGGGGCAGGGGGTAGCTATCCTTGGGATAGGCTTTATTGAGGTTAGTGAAATCTACACAAATCCTCTACTTGCCCAATGCTTTCTTCACTAGGACGACATTGGCCAGCCATCTGGTTATTGGACTTCTCGAATAAAGTTAGGTCGCAGAAGCTGATTTACTTCCTCTGCTGCCGCCTTCTGACGCTCTGGACCGAGATGTCTCTTCTTCTGACAGATCGGTTTGACATGTTTGTCCACAGCCAACTCATGGCTTATGACTTCATGAGGAATCCCGGTCATGTCGACGGGTTCCCAAGCAAATACATCTGTGTTAGCCTTCAAGAATTTGATCAGAGTTCCTCTTAAAGGTTCGACCAAACCAAATCCTACCTTGATAGTCTTTGTTCTGGCTGAGTCGATGGGGATTTCTTGGAGTTCTTCCACTGGTTCGTCCTTGGTTTCTCATCCACTTTTTCCATTTGAAAACAGGCTTTTTCGATGGACATGGTGCATTGTGCACCCTTTCCCTTGACTGAGAGCAGGTAACAAGACCTGGCCTATTTCTAGCTGCTCCTGGTGACTCCAACTCCATTTGGAGTTGAAAATTTGAGGATCTGGTAGTTCGACCCAATATGACATTATGGGCCGACTTCAAATCCATCACCAGGAATTGAATTTGAGCTGTGACTTGTTTAGAAGGAGCTCCTAATGTCATTGGTAGAGTTATCATCCCTTCAGGGAGAAGGGAATAGCTAGTGAAGCCTATCAGAGGCGCTTTGCAAAGCTGCAGGCGGGATCTGTCGATCCCCATCTGATCAAAGGCGCTAGTGTACAGGATATCTACTGAGCTTCCTGTGTCAACCATAATCCTCTTTACTTGATATCCGTTAATGGTCGCGATGATGATGAGAGGATCATCATGAGGCGTTTCGACGCCCTATAGGTCTTCATCACTAAAGGACACAAGCTCTCCTGTCCTTGTCTTCTTAGGATCGTGATCGACTTGCAGCATTCTCCTAGCATATTTCTTCCACTCGTTATTGGATGACCCCCCGATGGTCGGGCCCCTACTGATTACATTGATGACTCCCTTATAGGTAGTCTCCACGGGCTGTTCATTTAGCAGAGGTCGAGGTTGAGGTGACCGAGAGCGGGATCTTCTACCCTTTTGGGATGGAGCAGAGTTCCTACGCTCACCAGGAGGCATGAGATTCTTCAAGTATCCTCTCGCGACCAGATCTTCTATATCCCTTCTAAGGATTCGGCAATCGTTGGTGATGCCTATGGTCTTGGTGATAACGGCAAAATTGCCTCGTATCTCTTCTTCTGGGGTCCGATACCATCTTAGGTGCGGGATCTTTAAGGTATCACTCTTTCTGTGTCACGGCTAAGGCGTTAGTGAGAGAAATGTTGAAGATGGGAAAAGACTCCTTCGGGGTCAAGTTTCTTGGCTGATCCCTCCTGTCGGGTCGATTAGTGCGGGGGTTGACTCTTGGAGGATCCTTGCACCACTCTGGCTTTTGATGGTCCCGGGTCGGCATAGTCACTGGAGGGTTTGAAGGAGAAACCACAGCTGTTGGGGTTGGATTGGTAGCATCCGAAGTTTCCATTCTTCTTGCTGAAGCCTTATAAGCCCGAGCATCTTCCATATCCATGTATCTGTGGGCTTTGGACATTAGTTGTTCATAGTTGGTGACTGACTTTTTGGCAAGGGAATCTGCTAACTCATTATCCTGAAGACCCACCACAAGTGCCGACATGGCGACCGCACTTCCAGGATCGTTGACTTCCAACCTCTTCGCTTGAAATCTCTTGAAGTAGGCTCGGAGGCTTTCGCCTAGTCTTTGCCTCATTTGGATCAGCACGTGAGGAGGGAGCTTCTGCTTTGTATCTGCTAGAAAATGATGAATGAACTTATGGCTGAGTTGTTTAAAATTGTCGATGGATCTCTTCTCCAGAGCATTCCACAAGAGTTTAGCACTTCCTTTGAGGGTGATGGGGAAACATCGACATAGGACTGCTTTGGATACTTGGAGCATATTCATTATATCAAAATAATTTTGAACATGTTCCGAAGGATCTCCCTCGCCCGAATATGTCTCTAGGTGAGGCATCTTGAATTTCTCAAATGGGTATTCCATTATCTTGTCAGATAATGGGGTATTTCCATCAATAGCATAAACGATCGGTTTATATCCTCGATCGTAGCCGGAGATTCCTGTAGCGGTTGACGAAGTTGAGGAGTCATGACGGTGCGGTTTTCTGAAGCCCGCTCCTTTGGTACATCCTCCTGAATGTCTAGGACCGGGACTTTTATTGCCATCGCTTAAGTGGCTTGAGGCGGTCTTCCGCCTGCTTATGGTGGTTGGGAGGAGGTGGTGGCGTGTTCCATGGTGCTTCATGGGGATTAGTTCCTGATCGTCAATCCCCGGATGGTGGAGGTTCATCATCGGCGCGTGACGGTCGTGACATTCGCCAGAGAGGCTCATTGATCAGGGTGGAAAACTACTCTTTCAGAGATGAAGAGAGTCTGTCTACTGTCTAATCCAGTTGACCCTAGGTTACATAATTTGGAGGAGGTGGCCTCAGGGGGGATTGGTCCACTCCTTGCTCAGAACCTATCATCTTTTCTCAAAAAAGAGGAAAGTAACCCCATGGTGGGCGCCAAATTGTTGATGTCTGTGAACGCACAGTCGATGGGGTTGCGGTTGCAGAGTTGCTGGATCGTCGAGAGGTTGAACTATCGAGAGGGGGGGCCGCTTTCCTTCTTTGACTTTATGCCTAGTTCTCAGAGCTTGGAGTAGGCGGATCACCTGCACACACAAGAATCGTGGGAGTACAGGGCTTGTTTCCCCCGTGGTACCTCCGACGGTCAAGTCAGCTGGTGATCTTGAGTGGGGTTTTAGGGAAGAATGATGTATTCTAATATGTGTTTAGGGGGTTTGTAGGTAGTAAGAAAATCCAATCCCTTTTTGGGATGAATAGCGTATGTATTTATAGAGGGTGCCAAGGGCCGAATCGGCATTTAGTGAGAATGTGGCTTATGATGATGGCGAGGGATGAGCTGGAGGCTGAGTCACCCTCTGCCTGTTACGTGTCGATTGGTAAGTGTGATGGGAGGTCACTTCAGTGACATGGGGAATCATCAACCGTTGAGGCTTGTCAGCAGGTGATGTGGAGTCACTTCTGTAGTATGGAGAACCTGCAACCGTCGAGGCTTGTCGGCGGGTGACTTGGAGTCACTTCTGCGGTATAAAGAACTCGCAATCAAGAACTCGCAATCGTCGAGGCTTGTCGGCGGATGACGTGGAGTCGTAATAATGATCATAAATGGTAAAATAAGGCTGAGAAATAATGTTCTGAATCGCCCTCGAGGGAAGAGTCGGCTGATTGCCGAGTAGAAATCTTTGGCTCGACTGAGTCCGCCTTTCGAGTTGTCTTTAGGGAATGGAGTCGGCTCGACTGAGCCTATCCTCGGTATAGCATATTTGTAAGAAACAGGGAACACCCAGTAACGCTAATAATAATACAATGTATTATCCGAAATAATACGTAATAGTAATATTAATACAACGTATTATTCAAAATGATACATAATAGTATCGATAACACAAGGGATTAATCCCAAAGAAAAAATTTACTGTACTAAGTTAATTTATAAATATCAAAATCATTTAAATAAATATAAAATTTGGAATTTTAAGTCATAAAAATTCTAGAAAGTCAAGAAAAATACAGATACTCTTTTAAAAATAATAATTAAATATTTTAAAATATTGAAAAATTATTTTAACTAGTATCGAAAGTTCATGATCGTTACAAATATAAATAGGAACGTAGTATTCAAATTGATTCGATTTTTTACCATTCATACTTATTATGACCCATCAGGTTCTGTGTGAGAGTGATGTTCTCATCTATAGAAAGCATGTGAGGGTCCGGATCGGTTTGTTCCTCCTCCTGCGAAATGTACACAGATGCAGCCTTAAATCCCTCCAAAAGCACAAATATATAGTTATTTTAAGGTAAAGACCATATTATTTGTGTTCTCGTTTCCTCGTAATATTAACAATGAAATAGAGTTAATAATGCTACTCAAGATATGTATAAGTCTCACCACCAACTCGAGATTTGCCTTGATCTTATCCTGATTCTTCTCATCACCCCTATATCTATCACGGAAAGTACCATACGCCGCTTTTTCCCTCAAGTGTATCAGCATTAATGATTTTTCCTGTCATATTATAAATTATGAGATTTCATAATCATACTAAGTATTAAGATCATTTAAAGCTTTAAATGACATATACTGTATCCTGACAATAAACATTCTCCAGATTAGCATAGGAGTGTGAGCCTAAGTGGTGGTCATGTAGCTTCTTTCTTCTATTTTCTGACCCCTTTGTGGATTTATTCTTAAAAAAATTTAGTAAATATGCATTGAAATAATATCCTAAAATTATAAAGTAATTTTCATGAAACTAACATTGGCGGCATTGTTGTCCTAATACATGAGGAAAGCCGTGAAATGAATCTCGTCAACTCGGTCATCGAGGTTTAAAAACCTCTGTCAGTCCTCCTCATACGTGTCATAGGTTTCATGTTTGATCTCATGCCTCCATTGTTTGAGGACTGCTTCAACCTTGACATTAAACACATAATTCCAAGCCCCCTCAAAGTCCTCAAGGCAGAAGCAGTCCTGTAGATTTATATACATATTTAGTAAGCATAATTTAATATCAATTACTAATTATTAATAAATGAAAAGCTAAAGCAATATGCAGTTACCATAAGCTTAGTCCATATCGCCTCGTATGCGGTCCATGGTAGTTCTTGGAAATAAAAATAAGGATTGATAATGTTCGTTCTATGCACGAGAACCTCAATATATGTATCCAATCGGGTTGACCAAGGACCAACGGGCAAATTAGAACTATTCCACCGAATTATTGCCCCCATTCCTCTTGGCGGTTATTTAGATTCAGGCTTACCTCCGCCACGTATGTTCTCTATGTGATCTGGCTTAGCGCCTACAATAATAACATTATAATATATCATATAATATATAAATATGAAAATTAAAAGTATTTATATAATTTACCATTAGTTATCTCTCTTTCTTTTGCTACGAGTGCAACAGCTTTCCTAGTCTCCAACATAGGAAGCATTTCCTCTAACTTTCTTGTAGCACGTGGGTGGTACTTCCTTGAGTCAGCTATGGACTTATGAGAGTCCGGAGGTAAGGGTAAACTGAGATAGTCATGTGTCTTCGATCGCAAGTTAGTATGGAATGTATAGATATGTCAGGGTCCAAGAAGCACCTACATAAGAAAGGAGAATCATTAATATGAATTTTTAATTGACCATTATCAATTATTAAATATTGAATACCTGCATCGGGGGATGGTTCTAGTGCTGCATCAGAGGGGCCGGGTGATGAATAACAAGCATCTGCAACAAATAAACACTATGAGCTAGATAACTAATAATTTATAAAATATATTAAAATATTAATTAATTTTTATACCTGCATTCATAGATGGTAGTGTATCATCAGCACTAGTACTCGAGGTGATACTCCATGATCGATCACCCTCCGGGCCAAAGAGCATCCTCGCCCTCCTCATCTGCAAATTCAATTATTAACATAGTTAAGAAAAAAATTGTATACATGCTCATGATATATGTTATTATGAAATGCATTGTTATTTTTATTATGATAAGTTGAAAATCGGTAATGCAGTGTAACATATATAGTTCATACCTACATCCAGCGCCACATTCTGTGTGTAAGAAAATTCTTTCCAAACGTCATCAGATAACCCAATTGGTTCACTATAATTATCTTTACTTTCTTCAATATTTTTTCCATTGTTATTAGGAAGAACAACAGATCTTGGCTCCTTGTACAAAACCACCCAATCAGATGAGACATTCGGATCTTTCACGAAGAAGCACTGATCAGCTTGTTCTACGAAAATGAATTTCTCATCCGTATATACTTCTTGGTGGAGATTGACTAGTGTAAATCCATAATGATCATTTTGCTTTTTTACAGTACACCACCAAACCTTGAACATCGTGTAACTATATTGTTTTGGTTTACCAAATCCGTAAATTACCTCAACAATATCTTCTAATTGGTCATAATATAGTATGTCAGCTAGAATTGGGTTCTGATCTCTTATACTTGAAAAAATTCTTGAGCAAACAAACTCATGACCCCAATGTTCTGAGTTACCCTCCTATTATCGGTCTCTAGCATTCAAAATTTATATCCATTGACCAAATGCTCATTATAACATCTCACTTCGTGATAAGGGTGTTGTGCATGGATAATAATTTCATCTGGTAACGTAGTACTATCAAGAAGTGATTTTTCAACCTAAGCCAGACAATTTGAGAATATTTAGGTGATATTATATTATGAATGTTCAATAATTAATTGTAAAATACTTATATTAATTCTTAACCAATCAGAAAATTCTTTCTTTATGTCTTTTCTGAATATTATGTGCTGCATACCTACCGGTTGTTTCATTCTTAAGCTTCTTCAAATGTTTCCTATATAAACAATATATAAGTTTGTATTGGTAAACTATATGTAAATGAATATTTCTCATTCATATTACTGATTTTATTTGATAGTCTGTGAACATATCAAGGTTTTTCAACACATATGCATGAATTTGATCTAAGAGAGATCTCGGATATTTTTCACGTTTCCTCTCCTTATCAGGTGCTTGAGATGTGGTTTTCTTATTGCGTATGTAACATGATGCAAACATAAAGCATTTGTTATCTATGTATCCTTCAGCTATCGAGCCCTCGGGACGAGCTCGATTGCGAACATTGTGTTTCATGGAGCCCAAGTATCTTAGAATCATAAGAAGAGTTAAATATTAGCACGGTAATTTTAAAAACACATATACAATTAATAAATATAACAAATACCGTAAATTACCTTTCAATCGGATACATCCAACGATAGGTAACAGGACCGATGATTCTAGCCTCTCTTGCAAGATGCTGTGTAAGATGGACCATAATTGTAAAAAATGAAGGAGGGAATATTACTTACATGCTGCATAGAGTAACTCGGACCTCGGGTTCAAGTTTTTTAAGTTCATCTACATCTATGACTTTAGAGCATAATTTTCTGAAAAATCCACAATACTCAATAATAATCTTCGACGCTTCTTTCTCCATATTGTTACGAATTGCAACAGGGAGCAATTGATGGAGAAGAACATGATTATCATGGGTCTTCAAACCTAAGAGTTTTCTCTCTTCCACCTGGACATTATTTGAAATGTTAGTAGAGTAACCATCCAACAACTTTACTGATTTGAGAATTTTACAAAATCATTGCATCTGCTCATTTGACATTATAACACGAGATGGAGGCAACTTTAATTTTTTAAGGCAAACATCTTGAGCTTACAAATCATTTCGGATATTCAAAGCAGTCAGATCTTGGCACGCCCGTAGGTCATCCTTCGACTTGTTTGCATCTTGTAAGAGAGTTGATACTATGTTATCACATATATTTTTCTCAATATGCATGACATCTAAGTTGTGTCAGATTTTAAGATTTTTCCAATAAGGTAACTGAAAGAAGATACTATATTTAGTCCATCCTCTAGGTAATTTTTCGGCTTCGTCCTCCTATGCATTGTTATTGAACAAGACAAAAAAAAAAGAAGATTGCAGCAACTAAAGAAAAGAAAAAAATTATTAATGACCAAAACTTAAAGAAATTAAGTTCTACAATGAAGATGACTCTCCTCTCAAATACCCGAAGCCTGCAATTGATTACAGGATGAAAATAGCAGGGGTATAGGGTTCTATGATAATGTACAAACCTCCTCAATGTAGACACTTAATAGGTGTGGAATTAAAAAAAGTATCAAGATTTACCTTAAAAAGACTCCCTATAATTAAAGGAATCAATTAGTTAAATCTTATAACAATCCGATTTGTTTCCCAATCCAAACACTATTGTAATTTATTACTAAAAATAACCTAAAAATTGATTACTTTCTGAGTTTTACCAAACATGAGTATTGTTGATGGAATGTTGAGAATCTTCCATTCTAGATGGCTCCTTCTCGCCGAGATAGTCAATTTTCATGTATTATATATTTGATCTATCTTTCCGGATTGATAGAGATTATTTTTTCTCTTTCCTGTAAATCAGCAATCTTGAACCCACCGCGGATGATCCAGAAGGTTGAGAGGTTCCAATATAGCTCCCCCGGTCTTGAATTCAATTCTAGCTTGGGTTATCAAAAAGCCAACAGCCTTGAATACGAATTTGACTTAGTCTCCAGGTAATTGAATATTGCCTTTTTATCTAAATTGAATATTACATTTTTCTCTAAGTATGTCTTGAAATTACCCTAGAGGGTGAATAGGGTATATGCTAATCTAATCCGATATTAATGCTAATTTAAAACTAATTAACAATTTATTCTTGCAAGTATGATATACAACAAATTATGAGTAAGAATATGTAATATAAACAAAGGACGATAAAAACATGAATTGAAATGCAAAATAGATAGTGCGCAAACAGACAACACAAACACACGATATGATCACGAAGTTCGGTCACTCTCGATCTACATCTCTGTTCTCCACTCTCGGGGAGAACACCACCATCACAACCGGTTTTCAACGCTTACCGACAATTGTTTACAATATACACAATGCAATCACACAATACATCCTCTAAGAGTTGGCCTCTCACATGTCACCTCCCTCAAGTGTTCGGATTTACCACCTCTCCCTAGGCTTTACTACCGACACCACTCCTCTTGGAATTGATCTCGTCTCTCACCAACCACTCCTCTCGGTGTCCTTGTGTATTACAATGTGATCTCACAATAAAATCTTAAATACAAACGGTTTGTTCTCTAATACAAATGGTTTGTTCTCCAATACAAAATGAGAACTAAGTGTAAGCTCACTCAATCACACCAACAACCCAAATACAATGTATGAAAATACTTAAGCTCAATGGTTGTGTGTGAGACAATAAGTAAATATGAAATCTAAACTCAAATCGATCAAGAAAAAATATATAATATAAATAAATAATACAATCAAGCTAGATGAGGAGTTTAGAAAAACTTCTCTAATAACAAAGAGGATGAAGGATTGAGGTTGAGCTCCTCAAAGATGAAGTTGAGATCCTCCTCTTTGTGAAACTTTCTTCACATAAACAAACTTGAAACAAAACCTTAAACACCCTTAAAACACTTGTAAAACTTGTCTAAAACATTTTTAAGTAGGTTAGAATGTTTATGGTAAAGGGGTATATATAGGGTGGAAAAACTAAGATCTAGAAACCAGCAAAAATCAACAAAAACCATAAAACAACAAGAATCTGGAAACTAGCCGTTATTGTGCAACGACTCTATTGTAAGTCGACTTATGATGGGTATGAGTCGACTTATATAGTATAAGTCGACTTGTTATATTATGAGTCGACTCAGCAGATTAAAAACACAATCTGCGCAACACTTTATAAGTCGACTTGGTACTGTAGCAAGTCAACTTAAAACGTGCACACAACCTGTTATGAACAGTAAAAGTCAACTTTAAACCCTCTTTAAAAATATCAAATAAATTCCAAAAAATATAAAACTTTAAAAATATTTATAAACATGAATATAAACAAAGAATTTTTCAAATTGCACTTCTAAAATGTGAAAACTCATTATTTTTACAAAATAGTCAAAAACATGAAAACTCAATATACTTCAAATTTTGACAAACAAACTTGCATATTCATTTTGAATGAATTAATGGACTTAGGAAAAGATGTAACGTGATGTAATTGAGTCTTTAATCCATAAACACATAATTTTACAAATAAACATGATTTTATTGATTTTAAACTTATTAATTAATGAAATCATTTTAAGCACATATAAACATGAAATAGATATGTGTATATGTAATTATATTCATGTGTTTCATATTTAAATAGATAAACACATTATTTTTCAAAACAAAATCGATAAATAGAAAACTAGTATATATGTATGTATATATATATATAATATATATATATATATATATATGGAAAAGTGTTCCTAAGGTGACGCCTTAGATAATCATCTAAGGACGCGTCTTAAAATCACATGATTGAGCTACATTGTGGAAGATCCGCACCGTTGAACTTGATCTACATATTCTAAAAACCCAACACACCAAGTTTAGGGTGAACCCGTCGTCGTTTAACCCTCCGTCGAGCCATGTGAAAAGTTCTATTCATTCAAAACCGTTAAAATTGATACGAGCAGATGAAGGGTCAAACGACGACGGGTTCACCCCAAACTTGGTGTGTTGTGGTTTTAGAATATCAGTAATATATGATATATGAATAAACTTAGTGATACATGCCCCAGTGAAACGAGCCTAAAGTTTAAATATCCTCTTCTTTTATTTTCTTTTCTTTTTCCTTTTTTCCCCGTTGGGTGGACTTATTTGTTGGTAGTTGTGATTCATTATAAAAAATTCTTACACTTGAAAAGAACCATATTTATCCTTAGAAAAATATTGTGACAACATATGTTGGACTACAAAAAACGAAACCTTTTCAATCAATCAGATTCACGCGGTGCTTAAAGAATCATTTGATCTTATCTCTAGCTAAGTTATTCACTCTATGCACTGATCCAAGAGTTCCATAATATTCACCAATCAATGTCAATACGTACATAAACAGGCGTACAATCATTAGTTTTAAAATCTCATTCTCTGAGCATGTACCCACACTTTGCTACTTGGAAATGTTGTCGTCGACTATTTCTTTATTCTGGTTTCCAGAGGAACTCTCCACGCACCGAGATTTGCTGCTCTTCAGATGATCCCGGTTAGACTCGGTTTGGCTATCGGGCAAAACCGGATCCAATCGTAACCCAAACCCGAAATCGTTCTCCCCTTCCATCGCCATCCTCCGGATGAAATCCTCTTCAATCTTGCTTAGGAACGCCAAGTGCTTCTCCTCCGTCCAGATCCCATTGATCTCCTTCTTATCCATTAACAGATTTTGGTCTTGTGATCAACTGAATATTGATATTAAATTGTTTCTCTCTTGATTTTATATTTATAGGGGACAATTAAGCAGACGGGTACAAGATATTTGCGGCTCTTACATTGTACGTGGACACAAGGGATAAAGGTTAGAGAGATCGGATTTTGGATTTTGCTTAACAAAATGATATCGGGCACCACTAGCTCCCACATAAACTTTGAGGCGAGTAAGTTCAAATTGGATACGCTTTTTTGGAGAGCAAGCTTAGGGAACAAGTAGTAGTAGGACTGTCCAAAAAGCACGGGTCCGGACCCGGCCCGAGTAGTAATATAATATATATTATATATATATTATATATATATATATATATATATAAAATATATATATATATATATTATATATGAGGAATATGGGTATACTTGGGCCAATGATCCTTGTAGTGATGTGGACACATCTTTCATACATCACACCTTGAAGTTGGTGAGGCTCCATCTTCAAGGTGTGATGTATGGACAAGATGTGTCCACATCACTACCAAGAATCCTTGGTACCAGTATACCCATTTTTCTCTCTCTCTCTCTCTCTATATATATATATATATATATATATTCTTAGGATATAATTATATATAAGTATACTCATTTTTATATATGTATAAATATGTATAAGTATATATAAGTATATCTCTCTTATATAAGTTATATATATGTATAAGTATATATAAGTATACAGTGTATACTCTCTCTTATATAAGTATATATATATACAATATATGTATAAGTATATATAAGTATACAGTGTATATTCTCTCTATATATATATATATATATATATATAATATATATATATATAATATATATATTATATATATATATATATATATAGAGAGAGAGGAGAGGAGAGAGAGAAAAATGGAGAAACTTGGTACCAAGTTGCTCCAAACAACTTGGTAGTGATGTGGCCTAATCTTGTCCATACATCTATTGGAGTTGGTGAAGGGTGTTGAGGCTCTATCTTCGAGGTGTGATGTAGGGGCAAGATTAGGCCACATCCTACCAAGTTGCTTTAAGCAACTTGGTACCAAGGTTCTTCTCCATATTTCTCATATATATATATTATATATATATATTATTATATATTATATATAATATATATATATATATATATAATATATATATATATATATATATAATATATATATAAATATATAATATAATAATATATAATATATATATATATATATTTATACTCTCTCTTAGTATATAAGTATATATAAGTATACTCTCTCTTATATAAGTATAATATATGTATAAGTATATATAAGTGTTGATGTCTGATATCACGCAGTCGATGGGGGCTTTCCGCCGAGGGATGCAGTTCTGATCTTCGCACTGACGGCGAAGAGGGAGAGGATGAAAGATGGGGCCGACTCCTCCTCCGACTTTATGCTCGATCATTGGACTGGAATTCCTGATCTTTCTGCGCAAACAAGAAGAAGAAACCTGTAAGGGGGCGGAGACTGGTTCCCCCGTGGTACCTCTGACGATCAAGTCAGCTGATGAACTTAAGTGAGGTTCGGGAAGATCCGAGGATCATTGAGGTCCTGGTCTTCATTACTCTTATTCAGATTTTAAAAGAAGGTGTAGCTTTTTTAATTGCTTAGACTTTTAGCAAAAAAAAGTTCAAAAGTCTTAAGAGAGTTAAAAGTCCTCTTTCTTTTTCCTTCCCTCACCTCCTTTTATAGTCCATCGTCTCTGAGATTGACCTTAGTCTTTAACTATGCATAGGAGGGCGATTGCGGGGTGAGCAGGAAGGCTGCTGAGTCATCCTTCACTTTACAGATGTCGGCTGGCGACTGGTAGAGAAGTCATTCGAGCACAGGAGAGGACGTCTTGGAAATACCCCAGATTCAATAGATGAGACAGGACAGAGGATAGGCCGACGGTTTGGGCCTCCTTCTCTTTCCAGATGGCGGCTAGCGACTGGAGGGGAAGTCATTCGAGAAAAGGAGAGTGTCTTAGTGATATCTAGGAAGTGACCTATGGACAGAGTGAGCTGTTTTCGCACGAGGTTTGTCAGAGTTGAGATCTTGATAGGATCACTCAATAAACTATGGTGTTGATTGATGTATATCTGAAGGTGACTTAGTTGGATCTTATTTCCTTAGTAAAGACATGTCGATTTGTGAGTCATCCATATGATTTGTCGACCAGTCAGTCGAGTGAACTTCTGGTCG
>NC_033794.1:58731626-58805423 GCF_001876935.1 Asparagus officinalis
GAATCTGGATTCACTCCATTGAATCTGGATTATATTGAAGAATAAGAAACTTATGGTAAAAATAAGCCTATAAAATTTTAAACCATGAAAACATTTCACCTTTTACAGCAAAAAAATACGATTTTTTATGGTAAAAAACAAACACCTCACATACTGAATCTGGATTCACTGCAGTGAATCGAGATTCACTTATGCGTGTCTTTGTTTTTCAACTGGATTCTTCAAAAAACAAAAAACTTTTCAGACTAAAAGGTGAAATATTTTACCTTTTACAACAAAAAGCTACGATCTTTAAGGTTAAAATACGGGTTCGGCGTTGGCGTCGTCGAAGGTGGATGATGGCGAGGTGGCAGGGGGTGGAGGAGCTCGGATCTGGGTTGTTTGAAGGTGGCGAAGGAGATGGAGAGGAGGTTGACGGCGTCGGGTCTGAGGGAGCGGCGTAGGTTCGTCAGAGGGCAGCGAGGAAGGCTGTGGGCGACGAGCGGTGAACGACGTTGGGTGCTGGTGGTTCTCAGGGTGTCGGAGGGAGCTCAGGGGCAGTGGAGTTGGAGGAGCTCGGTGAGGAGTTAGTGGTGTTTGTGGTGGTGAGAGAGAGGAAGAGAGAGGGGGCTGGTTCAAGCTTTTGGGAAATGGGGGAGAGAGAGAGAGAGGAGAACGCTGAGAGGAGAGCAGTTGCCCTGTGATTTGGCGAGAGAGAGAGAGTGTGCCATCGGGAAATGGAGAACTCAACAAGAAAGCAAATTACCTCTCTTTAGTGCGCTGTTTATTTTATCTTATTACCCTTATGCAGCCGCTTTTTGTACATAATCAGCCATGGATGAATCAGATCAATGGACGAGATTGGTTTTATTTTAGATAGTGAGGTTTTTGGTTTGACCTTCTCCCTATATATATATATACTATATATATCCATATATATAGATATATATAATACTATATATACTATATAGCTTATATCAGATATATATACTATATATATTATATATATTCCTATATATATATATATATATATATATATATATATATATATATATATGGAGAGGTTCTAATAAAAACCTAAAGAACTAAAAACCTATCCTAATCATCCAATCTATCTAATCCAATGGCCTACATTTCGATGGCAGAATTAAAAATATAGACAAATCTAATACACATCAGCTGTAAAGAATAATGTGAAAAGGGTAAAATTAGAACGAACAATGGTGGCTGGCAACAATGAAAACTGGAGATAATTATTAAAACATTAGAAACTGCAGCTCACGTGAATTAAAGAGCTCGAGCTCTCCCAAATTGAGATCCCCAAATTTCCTCCTGAGCTCTCCCTCCCCTGCGCTCTAGCTCACGACGACGAGTCTCGATGAGCGCGTCAACACCGAGGACCCTCGACGAGCTCCCCTCGACCAGCTTCTCGCCGACGCCAAAGACCCTCGACCAGTTATCTCCCAACGACGTCGAAGACCCTCGAACAGATCGCCGACGGCAATCAGACTCTCGACCCGCTTTTAGACGAAGCCCCTCGACGAGCTCCCCTCGACCGGCTTCTCGAAGACGCCGAAGACGCTGAAGCCCCGTCGCCGACGCCGCTCTCTCTCTCTCTCTCTGGATTTGCTGGAGTGAATCTGGATTCACTTTAGTGAATCTGGATTCACTTTAGTGAATCTGGATTCATTGGAGTGAATCGTGGAGTGAATTTAGATTCACTCCAGTGAATCTGGATTCACTCCATTGAATCTAGATTCATTGGAGTGAATCGAGAGCCATATCTAGTTAATATTTATTTAGTTATTGTTCACAAGTTAGAGTTAATATTTATTTAATTGTTGTTCACACGTTGATGGTCTTGTTGTGCTGTGTTGCTGCTGATGTGCTGTTGTGCTGCTACTGAAGTGAAACTGGATTCGCTGGAGTGAATCTGGATTCACTCAAGCGAATCTGAATTCATTGGTTGTTTGTTGCCCCTATTTTATGAAGAGACATGTATGTGAAACAATGAATACGAAGGGATGAAGTTTCTTTCGCATCAGTGACTATTTAAAGTGAAGTAAATCTCGATTCACTACTTTAGTGAATCTCGATTCATTATAGTGAATCGAGATTCATCCACTACAGTGAATTGAAAATGGCAGAATTGAAAATAAATACATATTAATTAAATACACATCACCTATCAAAATTAATGTAAAAGGGGTAATTTAAGAAAGATTCATTAAGGAAACACACTGTAATTAATTATCCAGTCAAACACTCCATTTCACGAAACACACTGTAATTAATTAGCAATTAATTAGCAATAATTCCCAAAAACGATAACGCTCGAGATGAAGAAAAACAACTGAAGTGAATCTCGATTACAATGATTCTCGATTCACTGGAGTGAATCTAGATTCACTGGAGTGAATCCAGATTCACTCCAGTGACTCTAGATTTTTTTTTTTGGGTTGCCTAAGCCGTGAGATCACATGGGGAAATAAAAAATTAAACTTGTATTTATTATTTAATTATTTAATTGTTGGAAATAAAATTATAGCACATGCATTTATTTCTTACTCTTGCATGGAGAACTCAACAGACAAGCATTAATTACCTCTCTTTGGGGGCTGTTAATTTTACCTGATTACCCTTATGCAGCTTTAATCTCAGCCATTGGATGAATCAGGATCCAATGGAGAGGATTGGTTTTTAGTTTTTAGGATAGTGAGGTTTTTATTTGAACCTCTCCCTATATATATATATATATATAATACAATTTGTTTATGTATAATATATGAATGGCATGAATACTTTGGGTTACTTAGTCTAATTGTAAAATTTAGGAGTTTGAAAAGGAGGTTAGTGGCTCAAATCCTAGCCACGACATATATATTTAGAGGTCTTTGATTGGGTCTTGGGCCTTGGGACTCTTTGAATTCTACAATTATTTTTAATTTTGTTTGTTTCTATAAAATCTATAATTATTTTATATTATTTTATCATTTTAATTTCTAAAAAATTTATATTTTTAAATTACATAATTACAAATGATTAATAATATTTTTTTATTAAAATTGTGTTTATTTTTTGCTTCGTTTTCTTGAAAAATTTTAAAAAAAATAAAAGTCAAGAAAACTAGGTCGGCCCGCTCAGGCCCGTGCCCGGGTCCGGGCTCTGGTTTTGCCCGTTCCGGACCTAGTTTTTTGGGCTGGGCCGGGCCGACCCGGATGGACAGGCCTAAGTAGGAGTAAGCATTATTTTCCAAATAATATTTGGTGCAAACTGTTTAAATCGAACCGTCCAAATTTTGATAGTTCAGTTGAGTTTTAGAAAATCTTGATTTGGTTCGGTTTTACGATTTTTAAAACTAAAAATAACAAATCTGCCTGTTCGCAATGTAATTATTTAAAACTCGTACTCTTTATAGGAGGAATAAATAATTTATACTGATATTTTTATGTGTCTTAATTGACAAAGGTTTCATTTTAGCTTGTAGAGTAATTGATTTAACGTGTTTTCTCTTCAACTTGAGATATGAGGTGACTGATAAGTTTGAAGAAGTGATAGTCTCATCTTTTGGTTAAAAATTATGTAACTTGACATGTCTAGACCCGTACCAGACAAATCAAACTAAACTAGATTCAGCATTCAACCGAATCACATTGAACCAATTTTGTTCATTTAGATTTAGTTCAATTTGACCAAAAAAAAAAAAAAAGAAAGTCAAGACCAACCGAACCAACTATTTTTTCACCCTTAGGCACAAGACCAAGAGATTCATTGTTTAGAACGGTAAGCAAGGGAGAGCAAACAGTTGCTTCAGTCGGTTTAGGCTTTAGTTTTCAAACAAGACCGAACTCATCTAGATTCAAGCTAAACTGAACTTCGATTGTTTTTTTTTCTTTTTTTTTTCTTTTTGTTCCTTTTCCTTTTACGTTGATATATGCCAGAGCTATTTTGGCAAATAATAATAATATTATTATTATTATATGTATTTTTAAAATTTTCCTCTAAATCATTATATTGTTGATTTGCCCCTAAATTTTTTTTCCGTCCAATTTCACTCATCAACTTAAACAATGAAGAATCAAAATAGGAATATTTTAAACGAAATAAATTGTTTAAAAAAAATTTAACCTTTCCTTTGATATAGATCTAATTTATCTATGTTGGCCTCTCTTTCTCAAACTCTTATTCTGAATATACAATAAGGAGGATATCCATTGAATAACCTTTTTTATATTTCGTGCAGTTATCTTACTATAGATTCCACATATATCCATAGTTTTCCTTGGATAATAAGACAAAAAGACTCGCAGAAAAAGGGCACTACCATAAAGTGATATGTTTATAATTAAATATTATTAACTGATAAATAGCTTTCAACCTAGCAAGTGTAATGAAATAGTATATACACAGATAGGAGGTATTTGTTTGCATGTAAGTGAAAAAAGAAAGTATAAAAGTAAATCACTTTTAACAATATTTGTTGTTTTGTTTGCTTGCTACTGATTTTTAAGATAAATGCAAAAAAGTTGTTGATAAAAATTTGACATTTTCTACAGATGTGCTGATTTCACATTAATATAAAAAAGCATGGATCGTTTTTAATTAATGGACTTTATCTATCCTATAAATAAAGCAAAGCTTTCCTTTTAGTCTTTGTGATTCACATTTTCAGAGTTTCGAAATGACTCACACACTTTGAAAAAAAAACAACATAAATGTCTTCACACTTAAAACAATGTCAATGCCATGACACTTGAAGAAATCAACAAAATACAAACAAACTTGGAAAAAAATACAAAAAAGGTAAAGCACTTTAGTTGTTCATTCTTATCATTTGATAACAATTAGGAAATAGCCTTGTATTTCAACACTAGAGGACAACAAAGAGTCAAAAATAAAGCGGGAAGCGAAATGAGGCGAAACAACAATGATAGGAGGTGAGACTGGCTGGCCTCATTAACAGAATCCTCTGCTGGTTTACCAGCTAGTCTGATAGGTTACGGGTAAGTTTGGCAATCTCATGTTTTGGTCTATTTTGAAATTCTATTTGGGATACCGCTCCTATTGGGTTATGTATCAAGTTTGGGGTCTATAAAAAATTGTATCCAGGCCCCTCCATCATGATTCTAGCTCATGATTAGATATGCTAGCTCATAATTAGACATGTCAGCTCCTAAAATTCCGACCTTACCCTCTTCTCTTTCTCATGCCAGCGGTTATAGTTAACATGTTAATTGTTATAGTTAACATATTAACTGTTATAGATAACATGTTAACTGTTATAGATAACATGTTAACTTTTATAGATAATATGTTAACTATTATAGATAACATGTTAACTATTACAGTTCACGCATTGAGCTCAAACGAAAACCATTAGCACATCCTTCTCCATCCCCATTGGCACGTGGGCCGCGTCCAGCATCTCCGCCAAGCCCCCATCGCCTGGAAATGCTTAGAGAGCAGACCAGGGGAGGGAGGTGGGGCGGGGGAGGGAGGCGGGGGAACATTCAAAGTTGGGATTTGGGGCCTTGAAGCAATTTTTCCTTGATAATATGACAATCCATTGTATCCATGACCTTTATTGGAAGTATACCTTTTTGGTTGTCCTTGTTTATTATAAGAAGTAGATTTCATGCATGCATGCTCTGAGGATGCGATGATCCATTGCATCCATCACCTTTATTGGAAGTATACCTCTTTTCGCTCGTCTTCCTTTTATTATGAGAAGTAATTTCAAGTAGGTGAAATGCATCTTCATAGAGTTCCCATCATTCAAGACTTCTATTCAGAATTTCAAACTTGGGATTTATGTGTATTAACTTCAAAAAAAATTTACTTGGTTAATGCTAAATAGAATGCATATGTTCATCTTATGGAAACAAGAGAACTTATGGAACATTTCCGACAGATACGATAACAAGATCTAGTGTGGAGACTAATGAGGATGAAGCAAACACACGCTACCATGCTTTTTGTACAACCAATTTTCATGCCTTAGGGAGTTTCGGTTGGCATCAGGGCTAGCTGTTTTTTTAAAGGCTCAGCCAGCACGAGTTTACTTATGTTTCTCCTTCCCTTTTGGCATTTTATTCTGTATCAAATGCCTCGTTGACATTAGCTTCAAGTCAGGTTGAGAATCTTTTGGTGTATTATGGTGTCACTAGTAGAAAAACGAGCAACCTAGACGGAAATATGGTGTCACTAGTAGAAAAACGAGCAACCTAGACGGAAATATGGTGTCACTAGTAGAAAAACGAGCAACCTAGACGGAAATATGGTGTCACTAGTAGAAAAACGAGCAACCTAGACGGAAATATGGTGTCACTAGTAGAAAAACGAGCAACCTAGACGGAAATTTCCATCTAGGTTGCTCCAAATCCCATCTAGATTAGTTCAACTAGACGGAAATCCGTCTAGTTAGGTCCGTTTATTTTGCTTCCGTTTAGTTTGACGCAACCTAGATGAAATTCCTTCTATGTTGATCAATCTAGACGGAAGTCAACCTAGACGGAAGTAAGAATTCCGTCTAGGTTGAACCTAGACGGACAGCCGTCTAGGATAAGTCAACCTAGATGGAATTCCGTCTAGGTTGATTATGACAACCTAGACGGAATTCTGTCTATGTTTCCTCACCCTAGACGGAATTCCGTCTAGGTTGATGTTTTTTCAGCAAAAAAAATTAATTATAATTTGTATTTCCCTGTACAATTACATTAATATATGAATACATCCAATAAATATTATACACATGAATACATCCAATCATCCAAATATAATCAAAATTCATAACAATTCCATTCAAAACCAAATATAATCAAATCCAACACAATGCACAAATCCAACCATCCAATCCAATATATATATCAACCAATTCCGTCTAATATATATATCCAACAACATATATACTAACAATGTACATGAATAAGATATGATACACGACATGAATAAATATAGTGTTATAACAAATAAAACTGTTTATTGTATTAAAAATAAAAAAAACCTCATCTATCATCGTCGTCGGCGGTATCTCTATCCCGGTTGCGAGAACGGGTGCTGCTCCCTCTAATATCTCCACTCTGAATGTTCAATTGAATAATCATTATGTGGTGTTTGATAACATATTAAATAAAAATGAATTTATAAATATAAGAACAAATAAGGTACCTGAGTGCTGCTCTATCTAGCGTCGGAATTATTGTCAATCGAGCTTATGATCCGTATGATACCACCATACGTGCTATAAGGAATCGTACCGCCTAAATTTTGTATAACATACCCCATAATATCGTCCATCGAGTTCGCCGTCAGCGTAACTCTAGTCATCTCATTAGTCACCTGAATATGCAGCTCCGGGTCAATCTTGTCAATCAAATACGCAGAGATACGTGCGATAAATGGCATAGCCTGGAAACTGCTAGGGGCTGCTCTCATTGATGTAGATGGCGTGGAGGATGTTGTGGATGATCTCACGCTTATGCGGGGTGAAGATCCAACACTATGCAGAGGATATCTTCCTCTCCTATTATTAGGGAGAAATAAATATTAAATTTTACTCTCGAATTCAATAATGGTAAACAAATATAAATAGGAACTAAGTATTCAAATTGATTCGATTTTTTATCATCCATACCTATTATGACCCATCAGGTTCTGTGTGAGAGTAATGTTCTCCTCTGCAGAAAGCATGTAAGGGTCCGGCTCGGTTTGTTCCTCCTCCTGTAAAATGTACACAGATGCAGCCTCCTTGGATGCAGCCTCAAATCCCTCCTAAAGCACAAATATATAGTTAATTCAAGGTAAAGACCATATTATTTGTGTTCTCGTTTCCTCATAGTATTAACAACAAAATAGAGTTAATAATACTACTCAAGATATGTATAAGTCTCACCACCAACTCGAGATTTGCCTTGATCTTATCCCGATTCTTCTCATCACCCCTATATCTATCACGGAAAGTACCATACGACGCTTTTGCCCTCAAGTGTATCGTCATTAATGATTTTCCCTATCATATTATAAATTATCACACTCATAATCATACTAAACATTAAGATCATTTAAATCTTTAAGTGACATATACCGTATCCTAACAATAAACATCCTCCAGATTGGCATAGGAGTGTGAGCCCAAGTTGTGGTCATGCAGCTTCTTTCTTCTATTTTCTAACCCCTTCGTGAATTTATTCTTTTAAAAAAATCAGTAAATATGCAATGAAATAATATCTTAAAATTATAAAATAATTTTCATGAAACTAACCTTGGCGGCATCGCTGTCCCAATACATGAGGAGAGCCGTGAAATAAATCTCGTCAACTCGGTCATCGAGGTTTAAAAACCTATGCCAGTCCTTCTCATACCTGTCATAAGTTTCATGTTTGATCTCATGCCTCCATTGTTTGAGGACTGCTTCAACCTTGACATTAAACACATAATTCCAAGCCATCTCAAAGTCCTCAAGGCAGAAGCAGTCCTGTAGATTTACATACACATTTAGTAAAGAGAAATTAATATCAAATACTAATTATTAATAAATAAAAATCTAAAGCAATATACACTTACCATGAGCTCAGTCCATATCGCCTCGTATGCGGTCCATGGTAATTCTCGAAATAAAAATAAGAGTTGATAATATTCGCTCTACGCACGAGAACCCCAATATATGCATTCAATCGGGTCGACCAAGGACCAACGGGCAAATTAGAACTATTCCACCGAATTATTGCCCTCATTCCTCTTGGCGGTTGTTTAGATTCAGGCTTACCTCCGCCACGTCTGTTCTCTACGCGATCTCGCTTAGCACCTATAATAATAACATGATAACATATCATATAATATATAAATATGAAAATTAAAAGTATTTATACAATTTACCATTCGTTATTTCTCTTTCTTTTGCTACGACTGCAACAGCTTTCCTAGTCTCCAACATAGGAAGCATTTCCTCTAACTTTGTCGCAGCACGTGGGTGGTACTTCCTTGAGTCAGCCTTGGACTTATGAGAGTTTGGAGGTAAGGGTAAACTGAGATAGTCCTGTGTCTTCGGCCGCAAGTCAATATGTAATGTATATGATGGATATGTCGAAGTCCAAGAAGCACCTACATAAGAAAGGAGAATCATTAATATAAAATTTTAATGGACCATTATCAATTATTAAATATTGAATACCTGTGTCGGGGGATAGTTTTGGTGCTGCATCAGAGGGGCCGGGTGATGAATATCTCGCATCTGTAATAAATGAATACTATGAGCTAGATAACTAATAATTTATAAAATATATTAAAATATTAATTAATTTTTATACCTACATCCGGAAATGGTAATGTATCATCAGCACCACTACATGGGGTGATACTCCGTGATCGATCACCCTCCGGGTCAAAGAGCCTCTTCGCCCTCCTTATCTGCAAATTTAATTATTAACATAGTTAAGAAAAAATTGTATACATGCTCATGATATATGAGTTTATGAAATGCATTATTGTTTTTATTATGGTAAGCTAAAAATCGGTAATGCAGTGTAATATATATAGTTCATACCTGCATCCAGCGTCACATTCTGTGTGTAAGAGAATTCTTACCAAACATCATCAGATGACCCAATTGGTTCACTATAATTATCTTCACTTTCTTCAATAGTTTTTCATTGTTATTAGGAAAAACAATAGATCTTGGCTCCTTGTACAAAACCACCTAATCAAACATGTCATTCGGATCTTTCATGAAGAAGCACTGATTAGCTTGTTCTGCGAAAATAAATTTCTCATCCGTATATACTTCTCGGTGGAGATTGACTAGTATGAATCCATAATGATCCTTTTGCTTTTTTACAGGACACCACCGAACCTTGAACATTGTGTAAGTACATTATTTTGGTTTACCAAACCCATAAATTACCTTAACAATATCTTCTAATTGGTTATAATATAGTATCGGCTAGAATTGGGTTCTGATCTCTTATACTTGAAAAACATTCTTGAGCAAACAAGCCCATGCCCCACTGTTCTGAGTTACCCTCCTATCATCGGTCTCTAGCGTTCGAAATTTATATCCATTGACCAAATGCTCATTATAACGTCTCACTTCATGATAAGGGCGTTGTGCATGGAAATTAATTTCATCTGGTAATATAGTACCATCAAGAAGTGATTTTTCAACCTAAGACAAACAATTTGAGAATATTTAGGTGATGTTATATTATGAATGTTCAATAATTAATTGTAAAACACTTACATCAATTCATCAAAAAATTCTTTCTTATGTCTTTTCCGAATATTATGCGATGCATTCCTACCGGTTGTTTCATTCTTAAGCTTCTCCAGATGTCGCCTATATAAACAATATATAAGTTTGTATTGATAAACTATATGTAAAATGAATATTTCTCATCTATATTACTGATTTTATTTGTTACCTTCGATTGTGAACATATCAAGGTTTTCCAACACATATGCATGAATTTGATCTAAGAGAGATCTCGGATAGTTTTCACGCTTCCTCTCCTTATCAGGTACTTGAGATGTGGTTTTCTTCTTGCGCATGTAACGTGATGCAAACACAAAGCATTTGTTAGCCACGTATCCTTCAGCTATCGAGTTTCTTCTTGCGCATGTAACGTGATGCAAACACAAAGCATTTGTTAGCCACGTATCCTTCAGCTATCGAGCCCTCGGGACGAGCTCGATTGCACAAAGCATTTGTTAGCCACGTATCCTTCAGCTATCGAGCCCTCGGGACGAGCTCGATTGCGAACATTATGTTTCTTGGAGCCAAAGTATCTTAGAATCATAAAAGTTAATTATTAGCACGGTAATTTTAAAAACACATACAATTAATGAATGTAACAAAAACCGTAAATTACCTTTCAATCGGATACATCCAACAATAAGTAACAAGACCAACGATTCTAGCTTCTCTTGCAAGATGCTGAGTAAGATGGACCATAATTGTAAAAAAAGAAGGAGGGAATATTACTTTCATATTGCATAGAGTAACTCGAACCTCGGCTTCAAGTTTCTTAAATTCATCTACATCTATGACTTCAGGGCATAATTTTCTAAAAAATCCACAATACTCAATAATAATCTTCGACGCTTCTTTCTCCATATTATTACGGATTGCGACAAGGAGCAATTGATGGAGAAGAACATGATAATCATGGGTCTTCAGACCTAAGAGTTTTCTCTCTTACACCTGGACATTATTTAAAATGTTAGCAAAGTAACCATCCGGCGACTTTACCGATTTGAGAATTTCACAAAATCGTTGCATCTGCTCATTTGACATTGTAACACGAGACAGAGATAACTTTAAGTTTTTAAGGCTAACATCTTGAGCTTACAAATCATTTTGGATATTCAAAGAAGTCAGATCTTGGCGCGCCAGTAGGTCATCCTTCAACTTGTTTGCATCTTGTAGGAGAGTTGATACTATGTTATCATATATATTTTTCTTAATATGCATGATATCTAAGTTGTGTCGGATTTTAAGATTTTGCCAGTAAGGTAGCTGAAAGAATATACTAAATTTAGTCCATCCTCTAGGTAATTTTTGGGCTTCGTCCTCAACTTGCATTTTACGGACCTTTCGCTTACGCTTCAATGGCTTTTTTGACTTTAAGTAATCTCTTACTCCAAGAAGGTTAAATTTAGAATAGCGATTTTTTTCAAACACAACTTGTGGAAACCCCTCAAGTAATTTTACGATCTCATTACTTGTCAGCTGATGCGGCTTCATTCTCTTCTCAACTGTGCCATCAAACATAACTGATAGTTTCCTGTACTTATGACTCAAGGGAAACCACCTTCGATTAAACCAATAACAACTCTTTCGGCTATGTGGTAATTAAAGAGCTTCAAATTCAGGACCACATACAGGACAAGCACACTTACCCTTCGTAGAGTACCCGGACAGATTAGCATAAGCTGGAAAATCATTAATCGTCCATAATAGAATAGCACGCACTACAACAGACATGTCTTTTAGCGACCAATTTTTTTGTGAGAAAATTATTTTCCTCAACAAATATCACTTTCGACGAGGAAAATATTGTTTCCTCGGTAAATATTAGTAGGTCTTTTACGAGGAATATATTTTCCTCATAGTAGACCACCTTCTACGATGAAAATTTTAGTTCCTCGCTAAATATGATCATGATTTGGTCTCCTAACTAGTTATTTTATTAGCAAGGAAATATGAGATTTTGGTGATGAACTTTTTCATCACGAAATGCACATTTAACGAGGAAATAATCATTTCATCGCTGTTCTTTTAGCGAAAAATAGAGGAAAACTCGCCAAATGTAACAGCGACAAAGTATGATTTTCTCGCCGAAGATCTATAATCTGCGAGGAACCGTTTTCTCATCAAGAGAATCAATTAGCAAGGAAATAATAGTTTCCTCATTATTAGTTTGGCGGGGAAAAAAAATCCACCAATTTCAATGGTGACAAATTTAAGGCTTCCTCACTAAAAGTTTTTGTTTTTACGAGGAACCGTTTCCTCGTTAAAAAGAACCTATTAGCGAGGAAATAATAGTTTCCTCACTTTTAATTTAGCGGAAAAATTTGTAACACCCGTCAAATTCATTGACGATAAATTAAAGGTTTCCTCGCTAAAATTTTTGTTTTACGAGGAACTGTTTCCTCGTTAAAAAACCAATTAGCAAGGAAATAATAGTTTTCTCATTATTAGTTTGGCGGAAAAATGTGCAAAACCCGCCAATTTCAATAGCAACAAATTTAAGGCTTCCTCGCTAAAAGTTTTTGTTTTACGAGGAACCGTTTTGTCGTCAAAAATAACATATTAGCGAGGAAATTATAGTTTCATTATTATTAATTTGGCGGAAAAATGTGCAACACCCGCCAAATTCATTGACGACAAATTAAAGGTTTCCTCACTAATTTTTTTATTTTACGAGGAACCCTTTTCTCGTTAAAAGAATCAATTAGCGTGGAAATAATAGTTTTCTCATTATTAGTTTGGCGGAAAAATGTGCAAAACTCGCCAAATTCAATGGCGGCAAATTTAAGGCTTCCTCGCTAAAAGATTTTGTTTTGCGAGAAATCATTTCCTTATTAAAAAACCAATCAGCGAGGAAGTAATAATATCCTCATTATTCGTTGGCAAAAATTTTGATGGGAATTTGGGTAAAAAGTAGGCGGGTACTCAAAGAAAAGAGTGGGCCTCTAATATCAATGGCCTAACAAATATCCATATACAATTCAACAATCATGAGCCAATTTAGATTTTTTTTTTTGAATAAATGTCCAACACGAGGTAAAGCTCCAGTATGAATAGAAATAAGGATTTGGTTTGTCTGGTTGATGGTTCCTTTTTGTAGGTTTTTGCACAATTCACATGAAATTGATGGTTCCTTTTTGTAGGTTTTTGCACAATTCACATGAAGATTAACAACCAATTAATATTTATTCAAGTTCAAAGGGATCCCAATGAGTTTTTGCACAATTCACATGAAGATTAACAACCAATTAATATTTATTCAAGTTCAAAGGGATCCCAATGATAAAGGATTTCTCACAAATCTGATAAGATTTAAACAATTTACGATTTTTGAATATACATTTATTTCAAACTTCTGAAATTAGACTATGTTAATAGATAATATTGACTTTTGAAAGTAGATTAAACCAAACGTGTAATGAAATCTCTTATTCCTATTTGGCATAATGTTTAAGGTATATGGTGACCATGCTTCGATATCAATGGATAATGACAAAGATGAAGTTGGTGTAAGATGGGATCGACTCCTCCTCAGACTTTATGCCTGATTCTTGAACTAGAGTATCCAATTCTGCTGCATAGATAAGAAGAACAAACTCGTAAGAGGGCAGGGACTGGTTCCCCCATTGTACCTCTGACGGTCAAGTTAGTTGATGAACTTGAGTGGGGTTTAAGGGAAAGTCCTAGGACCATTGAGGTTTGTTTTTAGAGGTGTTTTGAGTTTTTTCTTACTTGTCCCTCCTCCTTTTTTGTGAAGAAGAAGAAGTAGCCGAATAAGTCTCCCCTTCTTGAAGAGGGTGAAGTTCTCTTTATATCGAACTCTTTTGCGGTGCTTTCCCATTGCTTTTACTGGGTACAGGAAGGCGGTTGCAGAGTGAACATGCTAGATGCTAAATCATCCTCTTCTTTACAGATGTCGGCTAGCGATTGGAGGAAAAGTCACTTCAGTATGAGGAGATGATATTTTCTTAATATCTGGGAAATGATAGATGATCATGGCAAGAGGCAGGTCGGTGGCTGAGTCATCATTCTCTTTATAGGTGTCGTCAAGCAACAGGAGGGGAAGTCATTCAAGCATGGGAGAAGATATCTCGGTGATATCAAGGAAGTGACTTGTGAGGGTGCTACAAAAGTGCGTTATTTGACGAGCTGCAGAGACTGTTGATCTTGATGGGACCATTTAGTATGGCAATGTGGATTTGGAATGTTGATGTATATCCGAAGGGAGTTCTATTTGGTCTTATCCTTTTGGCAGGGGTGCACCAGTCTTCGAGTCATCTTCATCGTTGGTCGACTGGAAAGTCGTGTGAATAACTGAATGCGAGATTGGGCCAACTCATGAGGAGTCGTCTTGGTCATGAAGGGCTGACTGACCCCGTATTTCGTGTCGATGGGGATGACACATTGCTTGTTAGGTCCAACGAAGTTGTCTTTTACTGGGTTTTATGCCACTAAGTTGGTCAAGGTCCCGCTCTTTAACCATAGGATTATCATTTTACGGACCTTTTTATCTTCGAATGGTGAACCACCATAACATATATAAACTATTTGTATTTTTTGAATATACATTGATTTCAGATTTTTGAAAACAGATTATATTAATAGATAATATTGACTTCTGAAAATAGTTTGACTAAAAAAAATTTCCCCCTGTTTTTTTTCATTTCACCGCCTCTTCCCTCCATCTAAAAACCCCCCAAACGGGCAACCCCCCTCTCTCTCCAAATCCCCAAAATCTCTCTCTCTCTCATCTGGACGCCGCCCTCGATCGGGAGACGCTGCTGGGCCTTGGGCTGCTGACGGTGTTCGTGGTGTTCTTGATGTCGGTGGGGTCCATCCTAATGACGGCGTTGACTGTGGGGTCGGTGATCGTCGAGGTTCATAGGGCATTTCGGGTGCCGGAAGATCTGTTTCTTGATGAGCAGGAGGGCGGTGGGGCAACCACAAGGCTACTGTCATTCTTCAGTGGAGCCGCACCCAGTGCCATCGCGGGTGGTGGGCCCGCCCCCGGAGCCCGCGTCTGAGGAGGTGAGGGATTCTGATCCTTGCTTGTTTGAAAGAGGGTATTGATTGAATCTAGGGATTGCTTTGGTTTTTGTGTAGTTGTTTTCATATTGTGGATTATTTGTTAGGGTTTGTGTAGATCTGTTGAGATTCATCTTTTGATTGCATGCATAATGTGGTTTGATTTCGTAAGAAATTTAGGATCTGGTCTTCTTAATGAAATCATGCGCTATCTTTGAACAATTATCTATGTAATCTTAGGGCAATCTTCCTATTATGAATAATATTATGATGTTCTGAGGGCAAAGCGAAGGCTGAGAGGATGCTTGAGCTCATGGATGGATTCTTGAAGAGCGATCCGGTTAGCTTGCAGAAGGATATTTTGGATCATGTGGAGTATACAGTTTCCAGATGGGGCGTTAGCTTTGATGATTTCAAGGCTTACTAGGTAAATTCTCTTCTTTTAACACTTATTTAGTTGAATTATCTTCAAGCAAATGGTAGCTTAAGTTTGATTTGGCTCTGCCAGCCTGCAACTCTTCATGATTGTTGAAATTATCTTCAAATGCAGTTTTTATTAACTCAGCAGTCAAATTGTTCATGTGATATGTTTGTTTGTGATTATATTGTGATTTACCCATGTTTTTAATAGTTATAGGTTCTACTAAGATACAACTGACTCATCTGTGATAGTGCAAATTATGATCACCTATTGGATTCTGCTAAGATACAACTGACTCATCTATGATAGTGCTGATTTTTATTGTTTTTGTTGCAATCAGCGTGCTGATTTTTATTTTCTGTTACACGTAATGGAGCTCACAATTTATATTAAAATTATGGGAATTGCCTTTTGATTGAGACCATGCTTTATGCGTTATAATCTCACGTAACTGATAGGGAGCACTTAAGAACTTGAAGTGATCCATTTTCTACTTTGCACCATTCACCTTTGACAATTGTATTGATATAGAAAAAATCTCTGCTCTCATAACATTTGCAGGCCTTGTCACATAGTGTACGAGACCGTCTTATTGAGAGATGGCATGACACTCATCAATACTTCAAGAGAAAAGACCTGAAAAGGATTTACTTCCTTTCTCTAGAGTTTCTTATGGGTATCAGCATTTTGCACTAAGTTGCTTGTTTGTTTCCTTCTTACTTTTATCTTTTCACATGAAGATTGAGTATTTTGTCCTCTGCATTGTTGCAATGCTTGCTGGAAACGTACAGGGTTCAGAACAATATCTTGATCTATTTGAATTCTCAAAAGACCCTGTCAATTTCAATAATAATCTCAACCCTTGAATTTACTTTTCTTGGCAGAAAAAGTAGACTCATTATTTACAACAAGATCTGTATAGATATCTATAAGACATGAACATAAGTTAAAAAACATAAAATGGCAATGTTTAGTATCTTAAATATACAACTCAAGATGTCAAGAACTTGGAAATGAATTCTAGTTAGCGCCAATGTATAAATACACTTTGTACGCAACTGGCATACTTGACCTGAAATTCATTCCTGACTGTTATCGCATTTTTCAAGTAAAAACATTACCTTTCCATTTATTTGGTTGGCATGACCTTGGTCCGGTTCATCACATGCATGAAAAATTATGTTAGCAACAAGCGGATTGACAATTGATGGATTAAACATTTGTGGTATGACGCCTCATATTGGCAACACATTTAACCATGTATCACAAAGACCTAAGGTTAATCATCACTGGATTTCATTCAACCTCCTGTTCATATAGTAAAGTAGGGATTTTCATAGATTTATTTATATGCTGAAGTTATGTGGACTTGTTATGCTTAAATTGGCACTTGATTTCCTCTAGCATATGGCTTTAGCTAATAGAACTTTCGGATCTGTGTTGTGTGTTACACAGAACATACGAAGAAATTTGTGCTCCTCGTATAGAAGAATTTTGCTTTATTACAGACGACACGTACACCAAAGAAGAGGTATGCTCATTTTCTCGTCACATTTTTCAATGTGCCTTTTGTATATTAGATCGCAAAGTTATGTAGAGAGTTTGTTCACGGATGGATCTGACATAGGCATCCTTACTGAATAACAGGTGCTAAAAATGGAAATTCAAGTACTGAACCTTTTGAGCTTTCACATCTCTATGCCTACTGTAAAAACATTTCTAAGGTAAGTTCTGCTCACCTTGGTTTACCCCTATATCAGATTTGTTTAAATTTCATCTTTGACATGTTCTTATAATTTCTCTGCAAGAGATATATTCGAGCAGCACATACATCATATAAGGTAGGTACTTCTACAATTAAAGTTATGCAGCATGGTTCTGTTTAGACTAACCATACTTTAAATAGTACCAACTTTGGTTTAAGTGAATTATTTTTTGTTAATGCAGGTTTCCCCCCAAGCCTTGAGTCATCTGGCCAATTACTTAGCAGAGCTAACATTGGTTGAGTATAGCTTCATAAAGTTTCTTCCTTCTTTCATTGCTGCATCTGCTGTGTTTCTTGCGAGATGTACATTGGAGCAGTCTGACCATCCATGGGTGAGTGCCTACTGATATCCTTTCTATCAATGAACTCTCAAAAGTTCTCTTGATGGCTTATTCTCAACTTGGCTAAGGCATTTATTACTTTCTTTCGAAAAGCAGAATAGTACTCTAGAACATTATACCTCTTATAAGGCTTCAGAACTCAAAGCTACAGTTCTCGCAATGCAAGAGTTACAGTTCTCAACTAAGTGTACACCAGCTCGGTAATTTTATAGAATAACTATCCTAGATGGAAATCAAGCTATCCTAGATGAAAAAATTTCGTCTAGGATGCTTGATTTTTTACTAGTGAACGTGTCAATGATGTATGCTTTTATAATATTTTAAGAATATATGTGAAACTGATATTATTGTTCTAAAGAGGATTGTATTGATTAGGTTGTAACTGAGAAGTTACATATGATTGAACTGGATATATTTTTTTGCTTATAGGATCAAATGATAAAGATGCGAGCAGATACCACTCAACCTGATGGAACTCGAACAATCACAGATGATGAAATTTGTGCAAAAGTTCTCAAAGTCAAATCGGGCTACATTAAGGATTGTGGTTTTGGCCCTAGACCACTACCATTGAGGTTCTCTCGTTCTTCGATGAGTGAAATGTCTAAAAAGAATAAAGAGTTGCATGAACAGCTTCAAGAGACCCAACAACTTGTAGCAACTCAACAACAAAAGATCGATGCATAAAATGAGGTAATCCAAAGATTGGAGGAGCAAGCCAAAAAACTTGAGGAGTTTATGGCTAATTTTTCCAGGCAACATCCATTAGCTTAGTATTCTTAGTGAACTTAAACTTGGAGAAATGTTTCTTTGATCGTGTTGTATTTGTTATTGATTTAGACTAGCATTGTTACTTATGGTAGAAACTTACTTTCTTTATTTATTTTAATTGGTTTGATGTACTATGGTGACAATTGATGACAATTATTTATATTTTGAGCATTTTTCTTGCAATAGCATTATTATTGATGAAATAAAATTTCCTCATTATAAGTATACTGCTTACATCGTCAAAAAAATATTTTCTCGTTATAGAGTGTATTGTTTGCGTCGACAAAAACATATTTCCTCGCTATATTGATACGACATATAACGGTAAAAGTAATTTTCCTCGCTATAGACCATATAACCTATATCGATAAATGTAAATTTCCTCGTAATTGAACTTCTTTGGCGAGGAATATGGGGTACATCCTACAACGATAAATTTAAATTTCCTTATTTTTGAGTCTCTTTACTGAGGAACTGTTTCCACGAGAAAAAGATACATATAATGAAGAAAATCAATTTCCTCGTTAAAGATTTACCTTTGGTGAGGAACAGTTTCCTCGCTGAAAGACACTTACAACGACGTAAATAGTTTTTTATTACTTTTATTATATATAAATTAAATATTATTCACGTATCATTAGCGAGGAAACTGTAGTTTAGCGATGAAAAATGTATGAGATTAGGTGAGGAAAAATATCGAGGCTAAAGAGTAACAATGAGAAAAGAATATATTCATCGTAAAAAGGATTTCACAAGAAATTATAATATTCCTCGCAGAAACTTTTCTTGACCACCCTACTGCGAGGAAATGGTGACCAAAGTTTTTTTCTCGTCAACACACTATGACGAGGAAATCTCGACTTTCAACGACAAACTTGTTCCTCGCGGATTAGCTTTTTTGTTGTAGTGACGTAATCTAAACGATAAATGGGCATAATATGATAAAATACCATCAGACCATAATTGTTTCAGCTCATCAATTAGAGGCTCTAAGTAAACATCAATATCATTTCCCGATGCATGCTTATCGGGTATCAATAATGAAAGTATCATAAAAGGCTGTTTTATACAAAACAATAGAGGTAAATTATATGGTATTAATACAACTGGCCACGTAGACCAGCCAGAGCTCATTACCCAAAATAGATTGAATCCGTTGCTTGATAGACCCAGTCTTACATTTCTGCAATCTTTGACAAAATGAGGATAAATTTTATCAACATGCTTCCAAGCTAAAGCATCAGCAGGATGTCTCAATTTACCATCATCTACTCGATCTTCCTTGTGCCACCTCATAATCTTTGACGTTTCCTTGTTCATGTACAATCTTCACAATCTAGAAGCCAATGGAAAATGTTGAAGCACCTTGGCTGGAATTTTCTTCTGTGTTATCCCTGTCTCCATTGTAATCCTTATTGAAGAATTTGTGCGTTGCTTCCACCTAGAAACTCCACATGTCGGACACTCTTAAAGGTCTTTATTGGCTTTATGGTACAAAATATAATCATTCGGACATGCATCAATCTTATTATAATCAAGACCCAGAGCAGAGACAATCTTCTCAGCTTGATAAGTTGTTTGGGGTAGGCTATTCTCTCCTCCAGGAATTACAGTCCGAAGCAATTCAAGAAGCATTTCAAAATAATTATCTGACATACCGCTAAGTGTCTTAATATGTAGGAGTTTCAGCATAAATGAAAATCTGGAGTACTCGGTACATCCCTCATATAAGTTATTTTCACTATCTTCTAGTAGCTCCATTATTCGTTTTATTTCTACGGATAAATGCATATCATCAATATTTTCGGCACTTTCGACATCTCTTACCTTTTCAGCTTCAACTTCGATATCATCCCCACTTTTATCTCCGATATCATCCTCGATATTATCATCAACATCATATTCTATAGGTCGAGGAAAAATATCATTCAATATTGTTTCTGTGTCATCTATTCGTTGGCCACCGGACGTACCAACACGAACATTTGGATCCTCATCTTCGGTGATACCTTCCCTATGCCAGTTCTAATATTTATATTTTTCATTAAAACCTAATTTTATTAGGTGGATCCGTATATCATTTCTATTCAGCAATTTTAAATTCCTACACCTACAACAAGGATAATACATAGCACCGCTTCCTAAATTTCTCGGATCTATTTCAGCATAACGCATGAAGACTTCATATCCCTCCTTGTATCGCGTGTCACTGTTTGGGTCAGAAATTGCTATTTTCATTATCATCGAATCTATTATAACTTTAGCCGTTACAATAAACTCAAATAAATAAAAAGTCGATCTTTTTAATTATCATCGAATCTATTATAACTTTAGCCGTTACAATAAACTCAAATAAATAAAAAGTCGATCTTTTTATAAGATCTTCTTACACAATAGTTACAATAAACTCAAATAAATAAAAAGTCGATCTTTTTATAAGATCTTCTTACACAATAAAAATATAATATTACAATTCCTTCAAACAACACACAACAGATGTTTATCGCCTGTTGTTTGCGTGAGATCTTTACCTTTGCCGGGGACGTTGATATCCGTGGACCGCCGTGGATCAGATCTGGTTGACAGATTGAAAATAAAAGCTCCTACTTCACGAAGGAAGTATTCGCTGAAGTGGTAATCCCGACCAAACGAGATTACGACTCTTCTCGGGATTTAAGACCAAGCTTAAATCCGGAGGAATATGGGGGAAAGGGTTTCAGATCTTTCAAACTCTCTTTTTGTTTATGGAAAAACTTCGCCAAGATCTGCTAACCCTCTGAAATTCGTGGCTTCACTCTCAATTTTGATAGCACCTCACCCTCTTGATTTCCTCCCCCTAAAAATAAACACCCGAGCTCGTATTTATAGGCTCTGGTTAAGGGATTTTTGGATAAAAACGAGGGATTCCTTCTTATCTTCAGTTAGTAACTGATTAACCACAGTATCAAATCAGTTGGGATGCTCAGGAACAAACAAATCCTGAAAGAATCCGTGAAAAACTAAAAAAACTAGTTTTAGATCGGAACTGGCCGAATCGCCACTTGGTGGCTCGGGCATGGCCGAGCCACCAAATGGTGGCTCTCGTTTTGACGAGACTCGGCCGCCAGGGGCTTTCTTGGTTTTCCGGGTTTTGACTTGTTCCGTCGTTTACATGTATTTTATTGTTTCACTGACTGGTACGCTTCCTCGATTCGCTTCGCATGTTTCGTGAACGCGCGGATCGCTTGATGGTGGCCGATAAGTGTATGAGCCACTTAGCGGTGGCCGGTGAGTACGCTGGCCATTTAGAACTGGCTGATGAGTGCGCAGGATAATTGGAAGTGTTCGGTGAGCACACTGGACGCTTGGTTCGCCGTTCTGGTGGCCAATGAGCGTACGGGCCACTTGGCGGTGGCCGATGAGTACGCGGGCCACTTAAAACTGGCTGATGAGTGCGCGAGCCAATTGGAGGTGGCTGATGAGCGTGCGGGCCACTTAGAGGTGGTCGGTAAATATGCGGGCCACTTGGTTTGCCATTTTGGTGGTTGATTAGCATGTGAGCCACTTGGTGATGGCCGGTAAGCACACAGGCCATCTGGCGCTGGCCGTTCTGGTGGTTCGTCGCCACGTCATCAACGTTTCACCGATTCGCTTCATGCGCTTGTCGGCATCAGATGATCCTCTTTGACTCGGATAATCCCCTTCGACTTGGATAATGGTGTTCATCGCCTTCTCTTTGTTCGAACTGTGTGAGGACACCTACAGGTATTTTTAGATGCCTACAGATACCCCCCTCCAAAGTATTTCAGACTCATTCTTTTATAGAGGAGTCTAGAATGCTTTGGATATGATAGCCCCCACCTTCAGTCGGTGTCAAAGGACCTGTAGCTGGCTTCAATTCTTGACTTCTTTAGCCTTCAGTCTATTCAGTGTTTTGTCGAATAGATGAAGTTCTTCCGGCACTTGGTTTATCGTCTGACCGTTATCGAAATCTTGAACTGAAGTTGATGCGTAAGTTTCTGAACTTAGCTCTTATCATTGAGTTGACTTTAAACTGATTATCTTTATCGGGAATTCATATATGAATGTGATTGAACTCCCTGGAATCATCCTCTAACCCGGAATCTTTCCTTAGCCTTATTTTGGCGAAATCATCGACGCGTTGACCAGCATCGACCTTTGCGTTGACCGGCGTTAACTTTTGCTATAACGCGCCGATCGGCATTAAGGCAGTTTATACTCGTATGTTTGCTGGAATTTATACAGTTTAAGCTTTTAAGGTATTGGAGCGTGGCGGTCCCAAATGTGGGGCTGCAGGACCAACTATTAAAGCTGATTCATCTGTATGTATGAATGTTGTCGGATCCTCAAGTCATGAGACCAACTAATGGAGCTGGTGTGTCAATGACTCTCACATTTATAGGATTTTTGGCAAACCCTCAGCCATCAACAGGTTTGATGAGCCTTTACCGACTACCGTTTGAGTCGGGCTAGCATGCGGATTGTTTAAGTCTGTTCCGTATGTAACGTTGTGCTAAGAGAGTTAATTCCCTTAGTGCTACGATATTGAATACGTAGACTTCGTCTTTCTCATAGGAATAGACTACCCGGCGACGTGTGTTAGACGTAGTCTTAGGATTTTTGGCAAACCCTCATCCTTTAACGGATTTGGCGTGCCTTTACCGACCCGTTCGAGTCGGGCTAGCATACAGATTGTTTAAGTCCGTTCTGCATGTAACGTTATGCTAAGAGAGTTAACTCTCTTAGTGCTATGATATTGAATACATAGACTTCGTCTTCCTTACAGGAATAAACTAACCGGCAACGCGTGTTAGGCGCTGACTCATCCTTACTTAGGATTCAGGATAAAAGTCCCCAGACTCAGATTCTGGTGTCTTCTTCACTCGGCGAAAGACTAAACCGATAACGCGTGTTAAGCATATACTTATCTCTATTTAGGAATCGAGATAAAGTTCCCCGCGCGTGTAAGGCGTGGATTATGGTGTTATTAATAACGGCCTGCCACAATATCGAATATGTGGGCTTTTGTCCTTTTTACAGTCAAGGACTAACCAGTAATGCGTGTTAGGTGCTGACTTATCCCTACTTAGGCTTCGGGATAAAATTCTCCAGATTTGGATTCTGGTGTCTTCTTCAATCGATGAAAGACTAAACCGACAACGCGTGTTAGGCGTTGACTTATCCCTACTTAGGCTTCAGGATAAAATTCCCCAGATTAGGATTCTGGTGTCTTCTTCACTCAGCGAAAGACTAAACCGGCAACGCGTGTTAGGCGTTGACTTATCCCTATTTAGGATTCGAGATAAAATTTCCCGTGCGTGTGAAGCATAGATTTTAGGAGTTATAATGTTCAAAGATTATGTCTTCTCTTGGGGCAAAGACGAACCCGATGCGGGAGAGGAAGAATTTTATATTCTATCTCCAGTTGCCAATGGAAACTCAAAGTGGGATCTCCACTTCCAGAATCCAGGAATGTGAAACTAAGAGTGGGATCTCCACTCTAAGAATCAAAAAGATTCGGATAATCCTAACTGTCGGAAGGTTTGATTACCGAACTAAAGGTGGGTTTCTCGTTTATCAAGAGTGAATTGAAGTTTTGGCTCTAACTGTAGGAAGGTTTAACCAAATTGAAGGTTTGAGATGACCCTAACTGTAGGAAGGTTTGATCGCTTGATTTGAAAGTGGACCTCTCGTTCATGAAAAGAATCGAGAGGAGATTTTGGTTGTGGTCCTAACCGTAGGAAGGTTTGACCAAGTGGGAGGATTGAGACGATCCTAACTTTTATAGGTTTGATCGCTCAATTTGAAAGTGGACCTCTCGTTCATGGAAGGAATCGAGAGAGGATTTTGGTTGTGGTCCTAACTGTAGGAAGGTTTGACCGAGTAGGAGGATTGAGACGATCCTAACTTTTATAGGTTTGATCGCTCAATTTGAAAATGGACCTCTCGTTCAAGGAAGGAATCGGGAGGAGATTTTGGTTGTGGTCCTAACTGTAGGAAGGTTTGACCGAGTGGACAGTGGGAGTGGGAGTACAAATCACAGTGGGAGTGTTGACTTGTACAAATCACTCAGTGGGGGTTCTTGGTATTAAGTGATAAGAACTTAACATGAAGGAAGCGTTCGGCCTGCTCTCTGTGTACTTTCAACTCTTTCTAGGTGTCGGACGGTGCTACCCCCATAACTTCCAACACGTCCAAAGAGAGGTTGTTGTGACAGGCTGGAGGATGAAGTCCTCTGTGATCAGATCTCGATAGTTCATCGCCTTATTCCGGAAACGCTTGACGAAGTCGTCGACCGTCTCGTCGTATTCCTGTTTCTCATCGAAAAGTGTCCTGATTGACACCTCGGCGTCATCATCAAAGAAGTGAGTGAGGAATAGCCTCTCCAGGTCATCCCAGCTATTGATGCTTACAGGCTTGAGACGGCGATATCAATCGAAAGTGGGCCCACGAGGGTGTCGACGAATGACCGGACCATCAATGCCTCATTGCCAGAGATCATGCCCAAGTGAGACTTGAAGTAGATCAGATGCTGAGTGGGCAAACCCTTCCCGTCGAATGGCGTGAAGTTGGTCAGGTTGAACTTCACCGGGTATGGTATTGAATCCCACTCTCGTGGGTAAGGATACGGAATACCAGTTCTCTTTACCTCTCGAGTAGACATCAGAGTGTTGATTTTACTCTCGAGGTCCTTCATCTTTTCGTCCTCGTCCGTATCATGCTTCGGAAAATTTCTGAGAGGAACAACCGGGCCACCCCCAATGTTGTTATCATTGGTGGGACCAACCCCAGCGTCGTTATTCTCAGTAAGACCACCCCCAGCATTTTGGTCAACAAGCGGGTTGTCAGCATTGATATATTCATCCACGTCTGAATCGCTAGCTGCTTGCCTAACATTATTGCGACGACTGGATTCACCTATTTGATTCGACAAGGCTCGAATCTGTTGGTCGTGTATTTGTCTCACCTCCTGCATAGTCATTTCTATTTCGATTTTGAATGCTTGCTTCTGCTTGGCCAGAGCATCCTCCACGATTTTGGCCACTTCCTTGGTGTTAATCATAAACACCTTGCGAGATTGTCCTGGGCTGGATATTATTTTGTCAGAAGCGACTATAGAGTTGGCATCTGATGCTTCATCATCCGAGGATAATCCCCTCTGCATTCTCTGATAATCCCTTTGTCTAATGGTTCCCGGTCGTAACCGGGATAGACGAAGCGATATGAGCGGGTCAGAATTAGAAGGTCGAGTCAATTTTCCTTTATCAGCCATGTTAATCGTGACTTCTGGAAGTTCGTCATCTTGAGAGACTAATCGTTTCTTGCAGAAGCGTTTTGGCTTGGACTTAGCCATTCCGTTGGAGATCCTCTCGAATACCGAGACCCTCTGAGGAGCGGTCTTAGGACAGCTACACGCTGATAATACTACCCTGACTAGTTTGGTGCATGGACAGTGAGATTCTATTTCTCGGGTACTTCTCTTCCGAGACTTGTTCGTACCCCCAGCCCGATAGTACAACTCGTCGATCAGATGATCGGAGCAACCTATCGTGTGTTGGAACGACACCTCAGGTATAACGCCATTGTCTGACCAACACTTTTCCTTCTGAGAGCTTGCTGCCTTATTGGCGTTCTTAAAAGTCACGCGTTTGGAGCTACGCTTTTGGGAGCGTGAACTCTTGACGGGCTCTTGGACTTCAAATCGTTGTTCGAGGTGGTCAAGTGCAGGGGTTTTCCCATTATAGGAAGGCTCTAACTTGTTGCGAGAGTGTGTGCGACCCTTAGTTCGAGTGGTTGTTTGTGGTTCAGTCACTGGACCCAAGTGTTCTTTGATCGGAACATTGCCTTGATCCTCGTACAAAGGATCAAGGCGATCTGCCATCCTCATCTTGAAATGGGATAAGTCTCTGTGGTCGTGAGGCTTCACCGGAAGTGCGGGATTCATCGGGACAGGAATAGGAGCTGTCAGAGACTCAAACGGGACTGCGGGAGATAAACTGGGTGTGAACCGAACCGAACCAGGTGCGAACCGAACCAAACCGGACGCGAACCGATTTGGTGGATCTCGGCTGGGGGAGCCACCATTTGGTGGCTCGGTTTTGGTCGAGCCACCAGATGGTGGTTCCCGTATTCCGGCAGTTCCTGGTGCTGTTTGACTTTTTGTCGACGCCGTTTCAAACTTTGGTTTCCAGACTTAGTGTGGTTTTGGTGGCTTCTTGATCACCTCTTTTTACTTCAACTTCTGCGCTTCTTGCACGAGAATCCGTGCGTGCGCAATCAAGACGCGGCGCTTCTGAATACACTCCTCGAGGGTTGAGCGGGTCCGTTTGACTTGGATCCATTCATCCGCTGTCGGTTTGGAGGAGATGACATCTGTTTGCTGCTGGGGGCACTTGGTGCCTTATGAGTTTTAGATCCGCCTCATAACAGATCCCGTCAACAGGCTCCAAAGCCTTGGCGAATTAGCGCGCGAGGCACTGGTGCTTCCTTTGGCGAGCTCTTTTCGATAAAGTTGGGGCAGCTACAACGGCTATCTCCATGATTGAGGAGGGGTCCAGATCTGCAGATCCGGCCTCGTTGGAGGCCGGAGGGGCATTGCAAGGCGGGATGGCAGCAGCAACAGAGGACTTGATCTTCTTACGCTTGCGAGGGGCGGAGGATCTGGAGGAGGACAATGACATATACTCCTCGAATTTCAGTTGGTCGAATTCGTACTCGACTTCTTCGTCAATCGGGATCTGGATCCGTGGTTGTGACACGACAGCTTCAGTAGCGAAATTGTTGGCTCCCACTGTGGTCGCCAGTGTGTTTGGGTCAGAAATTGCTATTTTTATTGTCATCGAATCTATTACAACTTTAGCCGTTATAATAAACTCAAATAAATAAAAAGTTGATCTTTTTATAAGATCTTCTTATACAATGAAAATATAATATTACAATTCCTTCAAACAACACACAACAGATGTTTATCGCCTGTTGTTTGCGTGAGATCTTTACCTGTGCCAGGGACGTTGATATCCGTGGACCGCCACGGATCAGATCCGGTTGACAGATTGAAAATAAAAGCTCCTACTTCACGAAGGAAGTATTCGCTGAAGTGGTAATCCCGACCAAGCAAGATTACGACTCTTCTCGGGATTTAAGACCAAGCTTAAATCCGGAGGAATATGGGGGAAAGGGGTTTCAGATCTTTCGAACTCTCTTTTTGTTTATGGAAAAACTTCGCCAAGATCTGCTAACCCTCTGAAATTCATGGCTTCACTCTCAATTTTGACAGCACCTCACCCTCTTGATTTCCTCCCCCTAAAAATGAACACCCGAGCTCGTATTTATAGGCTCCGGATGAGGGATTTTTGGATCAAAACGAGGGATTCCTCCTTATCTTCAGTTAGTAACTGATTAACCACAGTATCAGATCAGTTGGGACGCTTAGAAATAAACAAATCCTGAAAGAATCCGCAAAAAACCGAAAAAAAACTAGTTTTAGATCGGAACTGGCCGAATCACCACTTGGTGGCTTGGCCATGGCCGAGGGAGCCACTGGCCTGGCCGGGTCGTTTTGACACGACTCGGCCGCCAGAGGCTTTCTTGGTTTTTCGGGTTTTGACTTGTTCTGTCATTTACGTGTATTTCATTGTTTCGCTGACTGGTACGCTTCCTCAATTCGCTTCGCGTGTCTCATGAATGCGCGGATCGCTTGACGGTGGCCGATAAGCGTATGGGTCACTTGGCGGTGGCCGGTGAGTACGTGGGCCATTTAGAACTGGCTGATGAGTGCGCGGGCCAATTGGAAGTGGCCGGTGAGCGCACGGGATGCTTGGTTTGCCGTGTGGCTGGTGAGTACGCGAGCCACTTAGAACTGGCTGATGAGTGCGCGAGCCAATTAGAGGTGGCTGATGAGCGTGCGGGCTACTTAGAGGTGGCCGGTGAACATGCGGGCCACTTGGTTTGTCATTTTGGTGGCTGATTAGCGTGTGAGCCACTTGGTGGTGGCCGGTGAGCACACGGGCCACCTGGCGTTGGCCCTTCTGGTGGTTCGTCGCCACGTCATCAACGTTTCGCCAATTCGCTTCATGCGCTTGTTAGCATCAGATGATCCTCTTTGACTCGGATAATCCCCTTCGACTTGGATAATAGTGTTCATCGCCTTCTCTTTATCTCAAGCTGTGTACGAATACCTATAGGCATTTTTAGACGCCTATAGTCACGAAATCTATGATGACGTGGGATATCTATCCATGATTTGTCAGGAATTATCATCATCTATAATTATAGCTGATTATTAAATACGATTAGTCTCACAACTACTAGTACATCCATGACTCTTATACACTCAACACACATCAAACATAAGTTCATATATCATTTAACAATATGAATATTTATCTACATAAAATATATATAAAACGTACGTAGAAACTAATTACACTAATCTAACGGTTGTCATGCGAAGACTTCTATCCATTAAAAATATAGTAGTGCTTACATCCATCTTCATATACTTTGTATATTTTTATTTCTTAAAAATTTTGACAGTACCTACCCGCTGTTCTCCCTGTACACTGTGCGGATGTTATTATGTGTATCATCAATAATCCGAAACGCAGAATAATATACGCTTATTGTACACGGAGAACAACGAATACGTGTTGCCAAAACTTTTAAGAATAAAAATATACAAAGTATACAAAGTTGGACGTATGTACTACTATATTCCTAATCCGTCCGAGAAGGACAGATCCAATAATTACGAATTAATGTACCAATTTTTTATTCGTATAATATAAAATAAACGCTTATTTTCGGGAGAAAACTTCGTCTCCTACCCAAATCTGAGTCGTATATCATATATTATAAGTCCAAAGAATTGGATGTAATTATTAGACGGAAGTCTAGTGTTAACGTTATTTTTTTATTCACTTAAATTGGATTATAACACATTATAAAAAATTATAATGTGTTATATATCACTCTATTTTTTCAAAAAATTTATTTCACATATTTTCACATCACAAACTTAAATAATCACACCTACTTATAGCACGAATGAAACTTAATTGAGTTAGGGTTTATAAGTGTTTAAAAAAAATATGATTACTAGTGTTGTTCAAATGAATTAACATGTAATTAGGGTTTTCATAATTGAGTTAGGATTTTAACATATTTTTAATTGAGTTAGGGTTTTCATAATTGAACTCGTTTATTTTTTTATCATAAATTAGGGTTTTTAAACTAAATTCAACAATAAATAATAATAAAATTAAAAATTATAAAGCTCAGTAGAAAAATCATATCTTTTAAGCAGATGAAACAACGAACACGCCGGTGGTCACGGTTGGCCTGCTAGAAAAGCGGGGAAGAGAGGGAAGCGGAGAGGGGGGCTGCGTAAGCGAAGGGGAGGGGCGGGGGGAGGGGAGGGGGGGAGGGGGGCTACCAAGCGAGGGGGACGGGGGTCGGGAGGGCCGGGGCGTCGGACGGGAAGGGGGGTCGGGAGGGCTCGGCAGGGTCCAGGAAGGGGAAGGGGGGGATCGGGATAGGGGGACGAGGGAGAGTGAGAGAGAAGGAGGGGGGAGTAAGAGAAGAGAGAGGGGGGGTGGCTGGTCTAGGGCATTAAGTTGTCCTAGGCAACCTAGACGGATTTTTCCGTCTAGGTTACTGTCAACCTAGATGAAAATCCATCTAGGTTGTGATTCCGTCTAGTTTGTCAAACTAGACGAAATTTTCAATCTAGTTTGATCCAATCCAGACGGATCAAACTAGATGGAAATTTCCCGTCTAGTTTTATATAACCTAGACGAAAATTTTTTCCGTCTAGGTTGTTCCGTCTAGATTGGTTGTTTTTCTACTAGTGTGTACTTCAGAGTCCATCGAACTTTTCTAGGGTTAACATACGTTTTGTGACTTTTAATGAAGCATGCAGATTCTAGCTATTTTCCGGCTTTTACTCACAAGGGACATCCAGATAACAAGCGTACGCACCAATGTAAACCACAACATGGATGGAATTCCCTTTCAAGATTGATCCCCCGATCATACACCTCCAGATATCCCTGCATCAGCGTAACTAAAAATTGTCACCTCACGGCTGGCGTCGTAGTGACGAGCATGGAAAGAAACCGCTTTCCTGCACCGTACTATGATATGCAGGACTCTCCAAAATCCTAGGTATGGTGTGTGTTCATACTATACATTTTCTATGTAGTTTTTCAATTGAGATTTCTACCTTCAAAGCAAGCACCAACTTGAATGGCGAAGGTTCTTTGGAAAGGACCGAGCCTCGAACAATGACTCATCTAAGGCTGCGGGCAGATAGATCATCGAAGCGTACTCAACTGTAAAGAGAAACAACTTCAGAAAAATGCCTCCTATTAAGTATCGTGGAGTTTAACAAACCAATTTACTGGCTAGTTCGCATTCAATGAAGCTTACAGATTTTGATATCCAATTCCGAAACAATAGCATGGGTGATGCAAACAAATTTAAAAACAAACGAAATCACCGCAGAGCTGCATGATGCAACTAAATCGTAACCCAGTTCAATCGACACCAAAATGCTCATCTCGAAGTCAAGAAACGAACAGGAGGCCGAATCGAAAAAGCCCAACGTTCCCCATCATCAAAAGCCCCTGGACAAAAACAGCCCACCAGGCAAGAAACAGAGCACAGCCCTTCACAGCATCCGAGCAATCGTCATCGAAACTCAAAACGCCGCCGAAGAGGTTACCTCGTACAAGCGCAATTCCGATCAGGACCATCACCATGAGCGGCGGCCCCAAGAACTGCACCGTCGCCGTGCAAACGTAGTGGTTGTGCAAGAACACCTTCGCCCGTGCGTAATCCAAGTCTGGTGCCCTCGCAGAGTGCAACCTCTGATACCAGCACAGAACGGCCTCATTCAAGTACATTTGCAGGTTGGGTCTCAGCGCAAGAACCTGGAGGGCCGCAGAGACCAACAAGACCCCAACCCTGTGACTCCGGATCCCCGATAAGGCCAGACCCGACCCAACAGGGTTGAACCAGAGCAGCGGACGCCGTGGCGTGAAGCACGGCGGAGAGGTAGAGAGGACCGCGGCCGAGGGGGTGGAGAGACGACGGCGAGGTTCCACGTGAGCTGAGTCGTGCCGAGCAAAGGATGCGGCGATCGGGCGGCGCTGAGAGAAGAACAAAACACATGCGACTATTCCGGCGAGCACTGGGAACGGCGCCGGAACGACAAGACAGCCCAGCTGAATACAATACACCGTTCGGGAAAGAGAAGGAGCAGGAGGGAAGCACGAAGGGCAGGCGAGGCCGTGGAGAGCAAAATGGGAGATGGGCGTAGCTGTTTATTTGAAGCGAAGAGGAGGTAAAGGAGAGCGAGGAGAGAGGATAGAGAGAAGGAAGAGAGGGAATAGGAGAGTGCGTAACGGGGGGAGGAGGAGGGAGAGGTTAGAGAGGGAAAGAGAGGATAGGAGCAGGAGAGGAGACAGAGGAAAGAAAGGGCGGGAGAGGAGGAGAGAGTGAGAGAGGCGGAGCCCGGAGGAGCTGGCCTTGACCGTCGAAAGGAAGCATGGCGCTGGGTTTGGATTCTTGGATTTGTAACGGAGCCTGCTTGGACGCGCTGGGCGCGTGGCGACGGAGAGAGGAGGAGGGAGGTATCGGGTGAATGTAGCTGTGGAAGAGTGGAGAGGAGCGAGAGGAGTGAGGTAGTACGGTACCGCCGAGGGAGAGGACGGATATTAAAGAGTGTAGAGGAAGGAGGGATTGACGGGAAGACAGAGAACGAGGGCATTTTTTTTTGGGGGGGGGATTTGGGAGGGGGGTGGGGCTAACTGGGTTGAAGGCGGTTTGGATTTCAGATCCAGGGATTTCGGGGAAGAAACGGGGACTTTGTTTTGTTGTTGTCAGGGGTTAGCCCTGGATTTTTTGGGCTAAAAATACCAAATTAGCTAGCGTAAAGTGACACCTCTGTGCCAGTTTAGCATATGAATTAACACCGACGACAATTTAGCCAATAACATGATTTTAACAATGTCAAATTGGTATTTCCGACGCCGGAGCTCAATCTAACTGCTAATTTTATCACGTGAGCGCACGTTAACGTGTCTAAATGAAACGAAAAAATGACTTTGCTTAGCTTTGATGACATGGAAGTTATTTAGGTAGGACAAAAACGTCTCTAATTAGGTCAAAGAGGGAAAAAGTAGCAGAGACAGATGGAGGAAGAGCAAAGCCGGCCCAAGCTTTTTTGAGGCCCTGTGCGAAATCACCGAAATGATAAAATGATGCCATCTTCTATATAAATGTTGAACTATAAACGATAGCATTATTGGTGTGTTTCCTAGTTAATAGGGAATAGTTAATTGGGAATTAATGAGTTCAAATTGAATATCCTAAACTTTAGGAGACAAATGAGCAACTAATCATAATTGTAGTACTAATTGGTGTATATTTCCGGTAAAATGTAAATCAGATGGGTCATGGATGCTAGGCAGTTAGGCTTAGGCAATGGACATAAATTATTATTTAATTTAGTGGGTTAGTATTAGATTATTAGGCCCTTTTTTAAACAAACAAAAGACTTATTGGAAAGAATTAAGAAATATACTATGGGCATTTTTAAAAATTTGGGGCCCCCTTTGAAATGGGGCCCTGTGCGGTCGCCCCCCCCTACCCCCCCCCCCCCCCCCCTCTTGGGCCGGGCCTGAGGACAGAGGTGGGAGGGACAATTACCCAAATCTAAATCATAATTATGCTTAATCGACACTGAGAAAGGGAAATAGAAGGAAAGAGAGGAACCAAATTTGTACCAGAGATTCGCTGCGGGCTCAAATCTTTTCGTGTAGGAGAGTTAAGACTTGAATGTTGATTTATTTTTGTGGTCTCCAGAGGTTAGTAAAAATTCTTAAATTTAGAGTTTAATTTGGTTTTATTACGAATTTGATGGGTAATGAAGACACTAAATTGGAAGTTAGGGTTTAATCTATTGACAATTTAGTTGCATGCAATATTTGTGAAAGTTATGATTTTTTTACTGGATTTGGGGATAGTGTTTGCTTGAGTTTGGCATGGGGTGTTAAAAATTGCATGAATTTTAAAATCTTCTTTTTAATTTACGCAGATGGGTGAGACTATTATGGTCAAGTTTAGGTACGGGGTCAGTTATTATTTGGTAGTGGGGGTTCAGTTGAATATGTTGGAGGAGGCTTTACTTTGCAATTCATTGATGAAAATGCAATAACTTTACCTCTACTTAGACGATGTGTGGAAAGTTATGGCTATTCCAATGTGCTTTACATGTATTATTCCTTATCATGAATGTGGGGTTTGATTAAATTAAGGTTTGAATTTGAATTGGCTGAAATGCCTAGAAAAGCTCGTAAAGACAAAGTGGTTGAGATATTTGTTGATCACTTTGTTGATATACCAATATATGTGGACAATTCAATGGAGGGTAAAGGGGGGAGGAGTAAAATTCCTAATCTAGAAAATCCTAATCTCATTCACAGCACTACCAAAAAGTATAAGAAAGTTGCTAGTAGTAAAAAATTAACACACAAGAGGAGAATTCCTAACCCAGAAAATCCTATTCCCATAAATCCTAATCCAATTTCTAGCCCACCAAATTGTCAAATGACAATCCAATCTCCTAGTCCTTTACATGAAAACCCATGGAGAACTCCACCAAATAATAATCAACGAAGTCCAATAATTGAAAACCTCTCTCCCAGGCCACATAATGATAACAAACTTGCATCATCTGGTGAAAGTGATGATTCTGTTGAGGATGAAACATATAAAATGGACCAGCTAAGCTTGTGGATGATGATGAGTTTGATGATTTGGGGTTGGTTGATGATTTCATAGTCCAAGGGGAGATGAATGAAAGGATAAATAGGACTGCATCAATTACTTAACCTTATGTTAGCCTGTTTGGTGGAAAATTCGTAGTAAAAGAAATGAAAAAAAAAATTATTTATATTCTCTCGATCTTAATTACAATTGGATTCCAATTACAAAAGAGAGGAGAATGATCTGGATTCTCCCCTTTGTTTAATTATGGGTTCTTCACGGTAGCGATGGAGTGCCTCCCTTGAATGCTCACGTTGAGTTTGCTCTACGTTGACGATCTGAACGTCTTGATTGGCTGGAACGGTACCTCCTCCTCACGATTTGACGCTGTGGAGAACTTGCAAAGCAAGTTTTAGAACTCTTGATGAGTTGATAACTCTGAACGAGTTTGAAACTCTATGAAAGAGTTGATTTAACCAAAAATCGGTTTAACAAGCCAAGGCCGAAGGCTCCAAGGAACTTTGTCGCTGTAGGAAGCTCCGGCAATTCCCCTAAAAAGTCAGCTGAAGATCTTTTCTTTGCTGCCCAAAAAGAAGGATCAATCCCAGAGCCAAAAAACCCTCCAACTCCATTGAGTTTCCCACTATTTATAGGGGATTAAGGGGTATAACCGCCCCCTTAATTCACTCCTAAGTGGGGCTGAATGGGATGTAACCGCCCCCCTTAAACAGCTCCCCAAATTGTGGGGAGAACGGTTTTAAAACCGTCCAATTCGTGCTTTGAACGAGTCAAATGCTGAAAAATAGCGTACAGGGCCCGAACTCTGCGTTTTAGACTAAAAACGGAGAGTTGGGCCTATGTTGGTGGCTGAACGCACAGGTCGCGCTGCGTTGTAAATCTAAAATGCAGAGTTGGGACACAGAGATGAACTCCTCGTTTTGGATCTGAGGCGCGGAGTTGGGCTCTGCATGAACTCTGTGTTTTGGACCTGAGACGCAGAGTTAGACTCTGCATGAACTCTGTGTTTCTAAGTCCACGAACTCTGCGTCTGGACTTGAATGCTGGGGATGACCCTTGTGTTTTGACTCTGGAACATGGGTATGACCTCTGTGTTTTGATGGTATAACACAGGGATGACCTCTGCATTTTGATGGTGAAACGCAGTGATGACCTCTGTGTTTTGATGTGAAGAGACCATCAATTTGTGGTCTCTTTTGCTGGAGTGTTGCAAAGACCGTCATCTTGGAATCTTCGTCTTGGCTCCTTTGAAATATGAGAGTCATCAGATTGTAACTCCTGATGTTGATTGTGAAGGCTGTTGATTAGAGTTTTCATCAAATATTGTGAAGGTTGTCAGATTGTAACCTTCAGCAATCTACGTGAAAATCTTCAAATTGTAGCCTTTTGGAAGCCGTCGAATTGCAACTTCCATCATCAGTGTTTGATGGGGGATCAGGTATCTATTGTGATTTTTAGACAACCTACATAGCCCTCATGAAAAAGCTAATGATAATGAAGCTACACAAGGAAAGGTGGGTGAAAAGGATGGAAATGTTAGCGACAACTCAACTGCATCCACGGATGAAGAAGCACAAGAGGCTTTGAATAGTGACAATGATGAGTTACATGAAATAAGGCATAGAATTAAAGAACTTTTTGAAATTACCCTAGAAGGGGGTGAATAGGATAATGTGCTAATCTAATCCTATTTTAATGCCAATTTAAATCTTATTAACAATTTATTCTTGCAAGTATGATATACAACTAGTTATGAGCAAGAATATGCAATATAAACAAAGGGCGATATAAACATAAACTAAAATACAAATGAGATAGTAAGAAAATAATCAACACAAACACACAAAGATGATCACGAAGTTTGGTCCTTCCGACCTACGTCTCCGCTGCCCACTTCTGGGGAGAATCCACTATCACAACGGGTTTTCAACATTCACACAAAATGTTTAAACCTCACAATCGGTTTTCTAGCTTACTAAAAACTTTCACAATCTCACACACTTGTAATCACACTATACACGCTTTAAGTGTTGGCCTAGCCTATGTCGCCTTCCTCAAGTGCTCGGATTTACAACCTCTCCCTAGGCTTTGCTACCGACGTCACTCCTCTTAGAATCGACTCCATCTGTCACCACACACTCCTCTCGGTGTACAAGTGTATTACAAAGTGTATCTCACAAATAAGCACAATAACAAATGTTTGTTCTCTAAACAAGGTGAGAACTCAATTAAGCTCACACTCAATATTACACTCTCACAACCCCAATATACTATGTATGAAATACTTAAGCTCAAGTAGGTGTTTGTGAACAATGGGAAATATCAAACCTAAACTCAATGTAAATTCTGAAAACACCCTAAAGGGGGGGGGGGGTGTGAATAGGGTCAATGCTAATCTAATTCGATTTGATACAAATTAAAACTTATTAATAAGTTATCCTAGCAAATAAGATATGCAATGAAGCAAGGATATATATTCAAAGGGCAAAATAAACAAGAAATAATATAAACAAATAGTGGACACAAAGAGAAAATAAACACAATAATATGATCACGGAGTTCGGTCCTTCCGACCTACATCTCCGCTCCCCTCTTCCGGGGAGAATCCACTATCACGACACACCCGGTTTGAAAGCCAAAACTTTTCTACACACTCGGTTTTCTATTTTACCAAAAAAAAGAACGACGGATTTTCCGTTGCTAATTGTCCGTCGCTGACTTTTAGCAACGGAAAATCCGTCGCTAAAAGTAATTTTAGCTACCCTCAATGTACGGACGGTATTTTGGCGACGGGATTTTATTTTTTCCGTCGCTAAAAGTTTTAGCGACGGATTTTCAACTTTTAGCGACGGATTTGTCCGTCGCTAAAAGTCATGTTTCTAGTAGTGGTTCTTCACGGTAGCGATGGAGTGCCTCCCTCGAATGCTCACGTCGAGTTTGCTCTACGTTGACGATCTAAACGTCTTGATTCGCTGGAACGGTACCTCCTCCTCACGATTTGACGCTGTGGAGAACTTGCAAAGCAAGTTTTAGAACTCTTAATGAGTTGATAACTCTGAACGAGTTTGAAACTCTATGAAAGAGTTGATTTAACCAAAAATCGGTTTAACAAGCCAAGGCCGAAGGCTCCAAGGAACTTTGTCGCTGCAGGAAGCTCCGGCAATTCCCCTAAAAAGTCAGCTGAAGATCTCTTCTTTGCTGCCCAAAAAGAAGGATCAATCCCAGAGCCAAAAAAAACCCTCCAACTCCATTGAGTTTCCCACTATTTATAGGGGATTAAGGGGTATAACCGCCCCATTAATTCACTCCTAAGTGGGGCTGAATGGGATGTAACCGCCCCCCTTAAACAGCTCCCCAAATTGTGGGGAGAACGGTTTTAAAACCGTCCAATTCGTGCTTTGAACGAGTCAAATGCTAAAAAATAGCGTACAGGGCCCGAACTCTGCGTTTTAGACTAAAAACGGAGAGTTGGGCCTATGTTGGTGGCTGAACGCACAGGTCGCGCTGCGTTGTAAATCTAAAATGCAGAGTTGGGATACAGAGATGAACTCCTCGTTTTGGACCTGAGGCGCGGAGTTAGGCTCTGCATGAACTCTGTGTTTTGGACCAGAGACGCAGAGTTAGACTCTGCATGAACTCTGCGTTTCTAAGTCCACGAACTCTGCGTCTGGACTTGAATGCTGGGGATGACCCTTGTGTTTTGACTCTGGAGTTTCTAAGTCCACGAACTCTGCGTCTGGACTTGAATGCTGGGGATGACCCTTGTGTTTTGACTCTGGAACATGGGTATGACCTCTGTGTTTTGATGGTATAACACAGGGATGACCTCTGCATTTTGATGATGAAACGCAGTGATGACCTCTGTGTTTTGATGTGAAGAGACCATCAATTTGTGATCTCTTTTGCTGGAGCGTTGCAAAGACCGTCATCTTGGAATCTTCGTCTTGGCTCCTTTGAAATATGAGAGTCATCAGATTGTAACTCTTGATGTTGATTGTGAAGGCTGTTGATTAGAGTTTTCATCAAATATTGTGAAGGTCGTCAGATTGTAACCTTCACCAATCTACGTGAAAGTCTTCAAATTGTAGCCTTTTGGAAGCCGTCGAATTGCAACTTCCATCATCAGTGTTTGATGGGGGATCAGGTATCTATTGTGATTTTTAGACAACCTACATAGCCCTCATGAAAAAGCTAATGATAATGAAGCTACACAAGGAAAGGTGGGTGAAAAGGATGGAAATGTTAGCGACAACTCAACTGCATCCATGAATGAAGAAGCACAAGAGGCTTTGAATAGTGACAATGATGAGTTACATGAAATAAGGCATAGAATTAAAGAACTTTTTGAAATTACCCTAGAAGGGGGTGAATAGGATAATGTGCTAATCTAATCCCATTTTAATGCTAATTTAAATCTTATTAACAATTTATTCTTGCAAGTATGATATACAACTAGTTATGAGCAAGAATATGCAATATAAACAAAGGGCGATATAAACATAAACTAAAATACAAATGAGATAGTAAGCAAATAATCAACACAAACACACAAAGATGATCACGACGTTTGGTCCTTCCGACCTACGTCTCCGCTGCCCACTTCTGGGGAGAATCCACTATCACAACGGGTTTTCAATATTCACCCAAAACGTTTAAACCTCACAATCGGTTTTCCAGCTTACTGAAAACTTTCACAATCTCACACACTTGTAATCACACTATACACGCTTTAAGTGTTGGCCTAGCCTATGCCTCCTTCCTCAAGTGCTCAGATTTACAACATCTCCCTAGGCTTTACTACCGACGTCACTCCTCTTAGAATCGACCCCATCTGTCACCACACACTCCTCTCGGTGTACAAGTGTATTACAAAGTGTATCTCACAAATAAGCACAATAACAAATGTTTGTTCTCTAAATAAGGTGAGAACTCAATTAAGCTCACACTCAATATTACACTCTCACAACCCCAATATACTATGTATGAAATACTTAAGCTCAAGTGTGTGTATGTGTAAATAATGAGCAATATCAAAACTAAACTCAATGTAAATTCTAGCTAAATAAAATGAATAAATAATTAAAACTTACTAACAAATATATCCTAGCAAGAGAGATATTCTATTGAATTAAAGCAAGGATATATATTCAAAGGGCAAAATAAACAAGAAATAATATAAACAAATAGTGGACACAAAGAGCAAATCAAACGCAATAATATGATCACGGAGTTCGGTCCTTCCGACCTACGTCTCCGCTCCCCTCTTCCGGGGAGAATCCATTATCACGACACACCCGGTTTGAAAGCCAAAACTTTTCTACACACTCGGTTTTCTATTTTACCAAAAACTCTACAAGTCACTCACAATGTATATACACAAACTACAACCTTAAGTGTTGGTCCTCACGTATCGCCTCTCTCAAGTGTTCGGCTTTACTACCACTCACTAGACTTTACTATTGGCGCCACTCCTCTTGGTATCGACTACGTCCTTACCACACACTCCTCTTGGTTTAAATGTGTATTACAAAGTGATACTCACAAATAAAGCTCAATTACAATGATTTATTCTCTAACAATGAATGAGAACACTATGAATCTCACTCTCACTAAATCACTCATCACTACCCAACAATTTATTGTATGAATAATATTAAAAGCTCAATTGAGGTGTCAGTGATAAATGAGAATAATAAAATTCTAACTCAAATAAAACTAGCTAAGATATGAATATAAAAATCAAATAATAAACAAGCTAGATAAAAAGAGTTAGAAATCTTCTCTATAAATACAAGGAACTATAAATATGATGATGAAGATAAACTCCTTAGTTGAAATCAAAAGCTTCCTCCTTGTGAAAAACTCTTCTTTTAAAACAAAACTTAAAACAATGCTTAAACACAAACTAAACTCTTTCAAAAACTTGATTAAACAATTTTCTTAATTTTCTCAGAAGTTAAGAGGGTATGGAGTATATATAGGCTCATGAAACAAACCCCAAAACCAAGAAGAAACCCAAGAAAAAGACAAGAAAAATGGATACTTGAAAATCTAGAAAACTAGCCGTTGGTAAGCTTATCAGTCGAGTGATGAGCTGTCTGTTATAGATAATTTCCAGCTCATCAGTCGACTGACTAGATCATCAGTCGACTGATGAGGTCATCAGTCGACTGGTCAGTCGACCAAATAAGAAACATAAATTTTTTATAATTCTGACAGGTTTCATTAGTCGATTGATCTCATGCATCAGTCGACTGATAACAGTTTTTCAGCCAGTTTTAAAATTAAAAATGAATTTCAAAGACCTTTTAAAAATAGTAAATAATTTTAAAAATTATGAAACTTTGGGAAAAGTTTATAAACATGAATATGAACATGTTACAAAAAGAAATTTTGAAATTACACTTACCATTTGTAAAATATCATCATTTTTGCAAAGTGTACATAATACATGTTTTTTATGAATCTTGAAAATGAAGGTTGACATGTGAGAACATGTGAAAACTTTATGAAATGTTTTTATAAACGTTATAAAACATTAATGTAATATAAAACATGAATGTAATGTAAACAAGATTAATAAACCAATATTACATTGTTTTCTCAAATAAACTCATTTTGTAATAAAGTCAAAATTGTGTGTGTATATATATATTGAGCTTGAAATATATTCACACAATATACGTTACAAAACTACTAATATACCCAAGTGATTGCACACATAGCTTGATCTTAAATCTTTAACTTTGATATGAATGGATTTTCATCATAGATGGATATCATAAGTGATTGCACACATAGCTTGATCTTGAATCTTTAACTCTGATATGAATGGTTCTTCATCATACATGGATATACTGTAAAAAAAACAAGCCACAACCACTAGGAAACAAATTAGCTATAAATTGTTTGGCAAATCATCATCAAAATAAAAGGGCCAACAAATTCTAGCTAAACAAAATGAATAAATAACAAATAAATGTATGAAACTAGAAATTGAGTTTAGAGGAATCTTCTCTGAAAAACAAGAGAGGGAGATGGATGAAATTGAAGCTCAAAAAATTGAAAGAAGAAAGTGGAGAATTGAATTTGTATTATTCTCTCAACAGACTCAGAAAAAGAAATAATTATAATTCTCTCGATGTAATATCTCTCTAACGGACTTAGAAAAAGAAATTATAATTTTTTTGATCGGTTTTCCTATTTACAAAAGAGAGAAAGATAGACGAAGATCTTTCTTTTTGTTTAACCTGGGTTCTTCTTGGTGTCGATGGAATGCCTCCCTCGAATGCTTGCGTTGAGTTTGCTTTTCGTTGATGATCCGAACGCTTCACCTCATAGAACGTTATCTTCGCCTCTTGACTCTAAGTCTTGGACGAACTTGCGTGTCAAGTCCGTAACTCTTAACGAGTTACGAAACTCTAAGCGAGTTATAACTCTATGGAAGAATTTATTGATTTAACCGAAAATTGGTCTGTAAGCTAAGGTTGATAAAAGCTTTAAGAACAACTCCAATGGTCTGAAGATTGCCGACATCCTTCTTCTGCCAAGAAGTCTTGTGCTGATCTCCAAAAGATTGATCTGAAAAGATCTTGAACTCAGTTGAGTTTCTAGTATTTTTAGGGGGATTTTTGGTGTAACCGCCCCCTTAATCCGATCCTTAATAGGGATTTATGGGGGTGAAACCACCCCCATAAATCTCTCCTTAATGAGGGTTTATGGGGTGTAACTGCTTCCATAAATATCTCCTTAATGTGGGTTTATGGGGGTGTAACCGCCCACATTAAGTGGAAAAACAATTTTGAAACCGTTTAGGTTCTATTTGAACAAGTCAAACATGTTAGACCCTAGAGGGGGGTGATTAGGGTATTATGCTAATCTAATCTGATTTTATACCAATTAAAACTAATTAATAAGTTATCCTAACATGTATGAAATACAACAAGATACATGAGCTAGGATAGGCAATCTGAACTAATGAATATATCCTAGCAATGAGATATTACAAATATATGAGCAAGGATATATAAACAACACAAGGGTAAATAATGTAAACAAAGAAGTGAACAAACTAACTAATGAGACAATGACGATATGAGCAATGAGCACAAATATAAATGAATGCCAAAGCACACACAAACACAATCAAATAATCACGAAGTTCGGACCTTCCGTCCTACGTCTCCGCTCCCCACTCCCGGGGAGAAATCTACTATCACAACCGAGTTTTCTACGTTTACCCGAATAACGTTTACACCTCACAATTTTATTCACGGAGTTCGGTCTCCACGACCTACGTCTCCGCTCCTCACCTCGAGGAGATCTTCACTACACACTCTGTTTTCTAGCTAATCGAAAACTTTACAATCTCACAATATAATAATAAATGATTTGTTCTCTATAATAGATGAGAACTCAATGTAGGCTCACACTCAATTGTTACAACACTCACCAACCCAATTATACTATGTATGAAAATACAATAAGCTCAATGTGGGTGTGTATAAACAATGAGTGAAATTAAATCAACTAAACTCAAATATAAATACTAGCTTAATAGAATGATAATCAAACAATATAAAAGTAAAGCTAGATTGAGTTTAGAAAACTTCTCCAATAAATGACAAGAGTAAGAGAGAGATGATTTGAAGCTCAAACACCAAGTGATGATCTCTTCTAGCTCTTGTGAAATTGATTTCACAAAATTAAACTCTCAATTGCTTAAAATCTTTTAAAACAAACTTAAACCAAACATAAACTCTTATTTAAAACTTTCTTAAACTTGTTTAAAACACTCTCATTGTTATTTAAAATAGTTATGGCAAAGGGGTATATATAGGCTTGAAGAAAACAACTCAAAAAACCAGAAAACCCCACTAAAAACAAAAATCAGCAAGTTACTGTTACTGTGCAATGATAACTTTGACGGTCGACCGTGACGGTCGACCGTGAGAAGTAAAACTGCAAAACTGCTCACTGGACTGCTGACGGTCGACCGTGGTGGTCGACCGCACTGTAGCACGGTTGACCTTGGCGGTCGACCGCACTTTTCCAGATTTTGACAGATGCTAAAATTTTACATATCTGACTTTGTAAAATCAATTAAAAATTGTAAATCAACTTCAAAAATCATGAAATTTTGAGAGAAGGTTCTAGACATAAAGATGAACATGTTAGATAAAGAATTTCTGAAATATCACTACCCAGTTGAGAGAAATAATTGTTTGAACACAAATATATAGTTTCTGGAAAAAAAACTGCTGAAAACACGTTTATGTAAATTCAATTGAAAATAACAAAACAACTCCAAAATTAGTACACGTTTATGTAAATTCAATTGAAAATAACAAAACAACTCCAAAATTAGTAAAACTTGGGGAAATGTTTGTATATATGCAAAACAACTCCAAAATTAGTAAAACTTGGGGAAATGTTTGTATATATGATGATAAACATGTAAACAAAAAAATTTTCAAATCTCATATCCCAATTATAAAAACGCATCTATTTTGCAAAAACATGCATGAACATGTGCACGAACATGAGCTTATTAAAAACTTGATTTTGTAAATTCAAATAGACATAAAAAATTAATTCCAAAATTGATAAAAAATTATAAAACATTTATAAACATGAAATTGAACATGTTAGAAAAAAAAATTCTCAAATTAAATTTTCCATTTGTGAAAACTCATGTATTTTGCAAGTGTGTCCAAAACATAAAAATATGATATACATAAAATTTGATGTTTTGACATAAACAATATTTTAAAACCCTATGAAATGATTTTATAGACTTAATAAAATATGTATACAATGATTGTTAAGTCCATAAACCAAAACGTGTGTATATATATAACTATATATATAAAAACCAAATATGTGTGTGTATATATGATTGAGTTTAAAGTACTAACACACATAATATAAAACCTAAACTAAATATACCCAAGCTTGATTGATCTTCGATGTAGCTCAACTTGGTGCACTTACGGGTGAAGCTAGAACTTGGATCTTCAATTTGAATTGCATAGGCTTCACTCCATAATTCCGTCAACCTCCATTGGATATGATCGTGAATGCGTAATTCTATCCATCCTCCAACATGTTGTTTGTCTACAATAAATAGATAAGCACAAACACTAGACAAACAACATTAGTGGTAAATTATTTATTAAACATCATCAAAACAAAGAGGCCAACAATCTCTCCCTTTTTGATGATGATAAACAATTTACAAAAAGGATATATGCATGAAAGGAAGTTAATATGTAAATTAGAATTTATTATGCATATAAACAAAAAAGAATATACTCACAATATTTCTCCCCCTTTGACAACATCAAAAAGGGGACAAAGGGATGAAGAGAGCGAAAGCTCCCCCTATCAATATGCATGGGTGAGTATAAGAACAATAATAGAATAGGGAAGACTCCTCTATTAAAATGCCATATGGAGTGTATGCAATAAAGATCATGGCATAACATGTGAGCAAGCAAAAATTTGCTAAACAACTCACATGCAAAAGAACAATAAGAACACATGTGTATATATAACATCATGAAGGGTGTTACAAAGATTTTAAGATGTATATATACAAACCAAACATTTATCATATTTGCCCCAAAGAGATGAAATGAGGATCCAAAAAAGGCATCATTAAAAAAATGTTTATGAAGGAGGATCCATGAAGGAAAATAATTTGCTTATATGTAGGGGGATAAGGAAACAAAATCAAGAATGAATATTTTCAAAATAAATCATAACAATGTATGGATTTATGAAATCAAAAGAAGAAGAACATAAGAATCATGCAAAAAGTTTTCAAATGGAAACAAATCAACCAAAAGAAATCATAAATCAAAGTTTATATCCAAAAACGATGTTTGATCAAATAAAAATTTTTTGAAGAACTTGATCAAACCACTTATAGAATACATTATAAACATATTTGAAATTTGACTCATCTATTTGTGCTTATATAATGAATTCAAAGGAACAAATCACAAAAATTTTGACAAAAGAGATGCAAGAGATGCCATAATATATCAAGCTGTTAAGCTTGTTTCAACCCATATAAGGACTATTAGTACCCGGTAAACAAGATTTGGGAATAAACACCCAATAAATCTGGGGGGTTATAAACACAAACCTCTCATCAAAACAAAACTAATAATCATGAAAACAAAAGAGTATGACCAATAAGAAGAATTGTTTTCATGTTCAAAAGTTTAAAGTATAATTTTCAAAACCAAGAAAAGAAAAAAGAAAAACACTAAAATACTTGGTTTTAAAAATCAAATTTGTTTTGGTACCCAAGAATTCTTGGTACCAATATATTTAGGGACATGATCTCTATCTTTTAAGCTCGAAGCCCTAGGGTTATGAACCTGTTTGAGCACATGTTGTGTACTAACACGGTCAAAATAAAAATTACTCAAATGACCCTTCCGATTGCAATAAGTACAATAGAAAGGAAACATTTGCTTATGTTGACCAAACGGTTGTGCACAGGACTCATTTGCAAAAATAGATTGTTCTTTAAAATTATTTTATAAATGGGAAACTCTCTTCAAATCAAAACAAAACTTGGTCAAATGACCAAATCTACCACAATGATCACACTTAAACTTTTGTGGTCTTTTAAAATCATTTGGCAAAAGTGAAGTCTTTTTCAAAGCATAGCAAAATTTTGCCAAATGGCCAAAACGTCCACAAATATCATATTTAAACACATGAGCATGATTATGATGAACTTTATGAGTGTGTGCATGTACATGTGTATGTGATGAAGAAACTTGATGAGATACACAATGAGCTTTAGCATTCTTATATTTGTGTGCATCACAGCAAAATTTAGATAAATGGCCTTTACGACCACAAATGGAGCACTTGTAAACTTTGCTATATATGTGTGCATAATGAGTGGATGATTTTGCAATAGACTTGGTACACATATCCACAAGCTTCTTGTGGTTGTTAATGCATATAGTTAGAGTTGAATCTAAAGAGGAAATACGGTTTTTTAACATTGTTCAACTCATCATTAGGCATATTAGCATTAACTTTAGAAGTAGAACATAAATAATAATTTATAAAAGAAGCAGTATCATTTTTTATGTTCTCTACTTCTAACATGGAATTATCTTTTTCATGAGTTAAACTAGCAATATTTGAAGTTAAAGAAACATGATCTAATTTTAATTTTTCATTATTTTCTTTAAAGATCACATTTTCATTAGAAATAGTTTCAAACTTAGATGCTAACAACTCATGATCGGATTTCAAATCTTCTTGTTTGCTTTGTAAATCAATAAAATATTTATGTAATTTGTTATAGGTATGTAATAATTTTTCACTAACACAAACAAGTTCATCACTAGATAAATTATTAGTGGATTCGAACTCGCAAACCTCACTAGGGCTATCGCCTAGTGCTCGTATGCATGATGCTCCAATGGAACTTGAAGAGGAAGCCTTCAAAGCTTGTTGGATCACCTCCAAATCCCCTTGATGTGCTTCAATAAGTTTCCATAAGGTGTAAGCACTATTAAAATGAACAAACTTGTTAGGTATAGATGAATCAAGAGCATTTAGCAAATATTCTAACAAAATATTGTTCATTGTAAACATGCGATGATCATTTTTATTTTACTTGGATTTCTCTGAAGTGGGCACAATATAATCATCATCTATAATTTTCCATAAATCAAAATATTTAGATTGAACAAAGAGTTTAAATCTAACAGACCATTGGGCATAGGGGAAATTATCTAAATGAGAAGCAACATTAATGGCATAACCTAAACAAGATGCACCGTGTATATCCATAATGTATATATGTGCAAGCAAGATAACAACAAAATCACAAAACTAGATTAGCACAAAAATACGATAACTTGGATCTTTAACTCAAGGCGATTAGTCCTTAAATCAAAGAGAACCAAGCTCTGATACCAATTGTTAGACCCTAAAGGGGGGGTGATTAGGGTCTTATGCTAATCTAATCCGATTTTATGCTAATTAAAACTAATTAATAAGTTATCCTAGCAGGTATGAAATACAACAAGATACATGAGCTAGGATAAACAATATGAACTAATGATTATATCCTAGCAATGAGATATTACAAATATATGAGCAAGAATATATAAACAACACAAGGATAAATAATGTAAATAAAGAAGTGGACAAACTAACTAATGAGACAATGACGATATGAGCAATAAGCACAAATATAAATGAACACCAAATCACACACAAACATAATCAAATGATCACGGAGTTCGGACCTTCCGTCCTACGTCTCCGCTCCCCACTCTCGGGGAGAAATCCACTATCACAACCGGGTTTTTTACGTTTACCCGAATAACGTTTACACCTCATAATTTCATTCACGGAGTTCGGTCCTCACAACCTACGTCTCTGCTCCTCACCTCGAGGAGATCTCCACTACACACTCGGTTTTCTAGCTAACCAAAAACTTTACAATCTCACAATATAATAAATGATTTGTTCTCTACAATAGATAAGAACTCAATGTAGACTCATACTCAATTATTACAATACTCTCCAACCTAATTATACTATGTATGAAAATACAATAAGCTCAATGTGGGTGTGTGTAAGCAATGAGTGAAATTAAATCAACTAAACTCAAATATAAATACTAGCTTAATAGAATGATAATCAAACAATATAAAAATAAAGTTAGATTGAGTTTAGAAAACTTCTCCAATAAATGACAAGAGTGAGAGAGAGATAATTTGATGCTCAAACACCAAGTGATGATCTCTTCTAGCTCTTGTGAAATTGATTTCACAAAATTAAACTCTCAATTGCTTAAAAGCTTTTAAAACAAACTTAAACCAAACATAAACCCTTGTTTAAAACTTTTTTAAACTTGTTTAAAACACTCTTATTATTATCTAAAATAGTTAAGACAAAGGGGTATATATAGGCTTGAAGAAAACAACTCAAAAAACCTCTAAAACCCACTAAAAAACAAAAATCAGCAAGTTACCGTTAATGTGCAACGGTAACTTCGGCGGTCGACCGTGACGGTCGACCGTGACGGTCGACCACGAGAAGTAAAATTGCAAAACTGCTTTCTGGACTGCTGACGGTTGACCGTGGTGGTCAACCACACTGTAGCACGGTCGACCGTGACGGTCGACCACACTTTTCCAGATTTTGACAAATGCTAAAATTTTACGTATCTGAATTTGTAAAATCAATTAAAAATAGTAAATCAACTCCAAAAATCATGAAATTTTGAGGGAAGGTTCTAGACATATATATGAACATGTTAAGAAATAATTTCTAAAATATAGCTTCCCAGTTGAGAGAAATAATTTTTTGAACACAGATATACAGTTTTTGAAAAAAACTGCTGAAAACACATTTATGTAAATTCAATTGAAAATAACAAAACAACTCCAAAATTAGTAAAACTTGAGTAAATGTTTGTATATATGATGATAAACATGTAAACAAGAAAAGTTTCAAATCTTATTTCCCAATTATGAAAACGCATCTGTTTTGCAAAAACATGCACGAACATGAGCTTATTAAAAACTTAATTTTGTAAATTCAAATAAATATTACAAATTAATTCCAAAATTGATAAAACTTTAGAAAACATTTATAAATATAAAATTGAACATGTTAGAAAAAGAATTTCTCAAATTAAATTTTCCATTTGTGAAAAGTCATGTATTTTGCAAGTGTGTCCAAAACATGAAAATGTGATATACATAAAATTTGATGTTTTGACATAAACAATATTTTGAAACCCTATGAAATAATTTTATAGACTTAATGAAATATGTATATAATGATTGTTAAGTCCATAAACCAAAACTTGTGTATATATATATATATATATATCAACCAAATATGTGTGTGTGTATATGATTGAGCTTAAAGTACTAACACACATAATATAAAACCTAAACTAAATATACCCCAGCTTGATTGATCTTCGATGTAGCTTAAGTTGGTACACTTGCGGATGAAGCTAGAACTTGGATCTTCAATTTGAATTGCATAGGCTTCACTCCACAATTCCGCCAACCTCCATTGAATATGATCGTGAATACGCAATTCCATCTATCCTCCAACATGTTGTTTGTCTATAATAAATAGATAAGCACAAATACTAGATAAATAACATTAGTGATAAATTGTTTGTTAAACATCATCAAAACAAAGAGAGCAACAAAACGTAGGTCCTGCGTTGGTGGGTGTGAATTCTGCATTCGAACGCAGCAGTTGGAAGTTGCGTTTGCAGCGCTTGGAGGCTACGTTTGCAGTGCTTGGAAGCTGCTTTAGAAGCTAGATCTAAGCTGTGTTTGCAGCCGAACATGAGCTGCGTTTGCAGCTGATTTTTAGCTACGTTGCTTTGACTCTAGAACGTGACCATTTGGTTTTATTTCTGGGATGCAGAGATGAGTTCTGCGTCTTGGACTGAAGAGATCGTTGACTTGTAATCTCTTTTGTAAGAGCATTACAAAGATTGTCATTCTGTAATCTTTACTTTAGCTCAAAATGTGAGAGTCATCATATTATAACTCTCGCTATTGATTGTGACGACTGTTGAATCAGAGCTTTCATCGGTTGTCGTGAAGGTCGCCAAATTATAAAATTTCTCGATCTACATAAAAATTTTCTAATTGTAACCTTTATTTGTTGATGTGAAAGTTATTTAATTGTAACTTTCATCATTAGTGTTTGATGGGGATCGGGTATCTGCAGTAATTTTTAGACAGCCTACACAATAAAATTAATCTCCTCTTCTTCTTGTGAAACTTTCTTCACAAAACACTTGTGAAAACACACTTAGACAAACTTTAAACACCATTTAAACTTGTTTAAAAAATTTCTTAGTTTTTGAAAATAGTTGTGGCAAAGGGGTATATATAGGGTGTAAGGAACCAGCCCAAGAAACCAACAAAAACCAATAAAAATATTAAAAATACAAAACCTAGAAACTAGTCATTATTGTGCAATGGCTACATTATTAGTCAACTTATGACAGGTATGAGTCTACTGATGTCTGCATGGGTCGACTCATAGAATTATCAGTCGACTCGGTAGACGAAAAACACAAACTGCTCAACACTTTATCAGTCGACTTGCAACTGTAGTGAGTCGACTGATGTCTACATGGGTCGACTCATTGAATTGTCAGTCAACTCAGCAGATAAAAAACACCATTGCATAACACTTTATGAGTCGACTCAACACTGTAGCAAGTCGACTCAAACATGCACAAAGCGTGATTTGAACAAAAAATCTGATTTTTAAACCCCTTTTAAAAATAGCAAATAAATTCCAAAAATTGTAAAACTTTGGAAAATATTTATAAACATGATAATGAACATCTTACAAAAAGAATTTTAAAATTGCACTTTCTAATTTTGAAAACTTGTCATTTTGCAAACTAGGTCAAAATACAAAATGTCAAAATACTTGTTTTGATATTTTGACTTAAACCAAAGTTTTGAAACCTCTTGTTTGGATTTATAGACTAAATAAAAGATATACAATAGTATAAACAAGTCTTTAATCTATAAACATGTTATTTTGCAAAGTTACAAAAAACATGAACTCTCAAAAATAGGAAACATGATTTTATTGAATTGTTAAAGCTTGATATTGATGAAATCATTATAAGCATGTATAAACATGAAATAATTTGTGTAAATATAACTATATTCATTTGTTTCATATTATATGGCTAAACACATTATTTTCAAAACAAAATCGATAAATAGGAAACTAGTATATATATATATATATATATATATTATATATATATATATAACTATTAGTTTCATATTTATATTATTTAAGATTAAAAATGAAAACAATGAAAATGAAAGCAATGTGTGTGTATAGTTTGAGCTCTAAGTATCAACACTTAAAGTATAAACTTATACTACTATACCCAAGCTATAGATCTTCAATAAGCTTGATCTTGAATCTTTGACTTGAATTGTGCATAGCTTCACTCCGGTATTACGCCAACCTCTAAATATGATCGTGTAAGCGCAATCCAACCAACCTCCAACTATGTAGTTTGTCTAGAATACCTAATAGGAAAATACAAACATTAGACAAACGATATTAGGGATTGTTTGTAAATCATCAAAACAATATTAGAAATGTAGGTTCATAAACATGAGACCTAACACTTTTGAATGTAGTTAAGGGTAAAATTACAGTTGGTTCTGGTGCAAAGTTATCAAATGATGATGATGATCCTCACTTAAATTATGAAATACACTCTGCAAGCATATATACAAATGATGCAACTAATACTCTTTCACTCCCTACTAAACCCCAACCTAATGTTGTGCATGAAACTGAACCCTAACCTAATGAAGCTTTTGCTACTTCTAATGTTACCTCACCACATAGAAGGGACAAGGGACTAAACTTTAAAGGACCAAGAGTCAAAGGAATTATTCTATTAAAAAATAAATGGCTACCAGCTTGGACATCTTATGAGGTGGGATATCATTCTGAAGAAAGATGAAGTGATGGTGAGGAAGCACAGAACTATTCTAATGTTGAAGGACATATTTCAAAATAGAAAAGAAAAAGGATGGAGAAGGTAAATTATAAAATTTTCACTAAAGTTAATGACATGGGGGCAATTTATTTTGAGGGAGGACCGAAGTTTACTTCTAGGGAGATTCTTAAAGAGGATGTTCTAAATTACTCCATTTAGAGACATTTTGACTTCGTTTATGGGAAAAATGATAAGAAACAAATCAATGTCTCATGTTCAATATGTCATTGGTAGTTTAATGCAGGTCCAAGTGGGGATGATGATGGTTCTTAACAAATAAAAAACATACATTCTCACCACACATGTAGTAGAACTTTCAATAACAGGTTAATTACAGAGGTGTGGTTAGCCATGAGTATCTTTATAAGATATTGAGGAATCTAAAGTACAAGCCAAGAGATATGAAAGATGACATGTATACAAATTATAAAATCAATGTGTCTTTAAGAAAATATCAAAGAGCCAAAGATAAGGCCTCAAATGTTGTGAAAGGTTTAATGAAGAAGCAATATGGTTTGCTGAAACCATACATGACTAAGTTGTGTAGGTCCAATGAGAACACACATGTGTATTGAAGGTTATAAATGCAGTTGAGGATCAACCAGCAACATTTTTGAGGTTCTATATATCTTTTAACATTATGAAAACAGGATTTGCTAAATGTAGAAGAATTTTTGGTGGTTGCTTCCTTAAATATGCATGTGGTGGGACAACTTTTGTGTGCTATTGGGAAGGATGGAAATAATCAAATGTGGCCTATTGAATGGGTAGTCATAGAGGGAGAGATAAAAGCAACTTGGCTTTGGTTTTTCAGAGTGTTGACCATTGATTTACATATAGGTAGTGGTGGAGACTGGACCATCATATCTGATCAACAGAAGGTAATGTAGTTATGAGTAATTCTTATTTGAATGTATGTTACTTGTATCTATTTAATTGCGTCATCTTATATTTGAGCTTTTTGTAGGGTTTGGTTCCTGCTATACATGAGATTTGGCCAGATATTGAACACAGACAATGTGCTAGGCACATTTTCTCAAACTAGAGAAAAATTTACACTGGAAGAGCACTCCAAAGGTAACTTTGGACTTGTGTGAAAGTTACTACCATGGGGGAGTTTGCATGTAAAACTAAGAAGCTAAAAGATATGTCAGCTCAAGCATATGAGGATTTCATGCAAAGAGATCCAAACACATTTTGTAAGTCACACTTGAAAACTCATAGCAAATGTGACTCAGTGGACAATAACATGGAAAAAACCTTCAATTCTTTCATTTTACTTTCATGAAAGAAACCAATCATTTTAGTGTTTGAAGATATTAGACTGGCTTTGATGGATAGAACGTAAAAGAAATTTAAACTTCTAGATAAATTCAGTGGTCATGGAATAACACCAAGGATAGAAAAGAAACTACAAGAGGAATATAATGAGCAAACATTATGTCAAGTTTATTGAAATGGTGGAAATGATCAAGAGGCATGATTTGAAGTCAGACATAGAGGGTTTAGTCATTATGTTAATTTAGCAAATATGACTTACCCTTGTAGAGTATGGGATTTGACAGGAATCTCATGTGCTCATGCCATTGCTGCAATCCTCTTTATGAGAAGGAAGGTTGAGGACTATGTATCCGACTATTATATAGGAAAGACACTTACATGATGTGTTATTATAAATTGTTGAATCATGTTGAGGGTAGCAATTTTTGGGACATGGAAGGAGAGAGTATGGTTTTGCCACCTAATATTGTCAAGAAGAAGCTAGGTAGGCCAAAAATTGCTACGATGAGGGACTCTGATGAACCAATAAGAAGAATCAACAAGGCTTCAAGAGCAAGAGTACTTACAAAGTGCTCTAATTGTGAAGAAAGATAACACACTAGAAAGAATTACCCACATCCAAAATAGACTACTCACCAAGGAAGACTATTTGGTTTATTTCTACTTCTATGTATTGAGTTGAATGGTATTCACTACACAAATATATTCTTTTCTCTTGAAATGTAGTTACCGCAATCTCAAGCAAATGATTAAGGTTCAACTAGCAATGTCAGATCAATAAGCCAAACAAGAAATAAGGGTGGCAAACTAAGAGGATAGAAGAATAACATAAGTCAATCACAAGATTAATTAACCAAAATCAATGTCAATATACCAGCTTCAACAATAGTAGAGAAAAGGGCCATGAGAACCAACACTAGAATAGAAGCAAGGGCACAATTAGCTCTAGAAACTAATGCTAAAGGGTGTAGGATCTGATCTAATACAAGAGTAGGATATGCGGAAGCATACACTAAACACTAGAGGGTGGTGATTAGTGTTATTTAAAAAATTATGCAAAGTAGATTATAAATTACAGGAAAGATAGCAACAATCACAGAAAATCACAATCATAAACACAAGCATGTATACTGGTTCCACCTCCCCGGTGCACATCCAGTCCCCAAGCAAATCCCGCTTGAGATTTCCACTGTGATTTTTAAACATTACAAAGTCAAAAGCAAACATGACCAATTTGTAAGACCATGCAAATTGCAACCCTAATTGACAAGACCATGCCAATTGCACACCGATCTCTAGACCAAGAGATCAACCCTCTCAAAATCGAGAGAAACCTTCATTGTAGCAAGAATACAAATCCAATCCTATAAGCCTTGATGTGGATGTGAATGTGTAACAGTGGCTTATGAATCTTTTTGACTCTCTGAATATTGTCTAAACAATCTCAAAAAATGATGGAAACAAAGGCTATATCTTAAAACTCTCTTTTTCTGAAACTTAGAACTGAAAACTGGAAACTTGAGAGTTACAAGTGCAAATGATCATTATTTGTTTTCTGACATTTTTACCTATTTATAGCCTTTGAAAAGTCATATTTTAAACCAAAATAACACCTCAAAACGGCTATAAACAATCATATATTCAAAATTTGTAACAGTCAAAAAACTGCCTTTGTAGTTGACTATAACTCTTAGTAGTCGACTACTTTGTCTATTAGTCGACTACTCTGTAATTGATAGAAAGTCTAGAATTCTGATCCAAATCTTATTGGTCGACTATAATGTCTAGTAGTCGACTAGTCTGTAATAACATAGAAACTTATATTATGTTTGTGTCTTTTATAGTCGCCTATTCATGCTATTAGTCTACTATTAAGGGGTAGATATGAGCTATATGATATGAGCTATATGATATGTTTGTGTCTTTTAAGTCTCATTTTATACTTACTTTGGATAAGGAACATTTTAAATTTCTTGAGAGAGCATCAATGTCTTCATCATCTTCATCTGATTCATCACTGTCGTAAGATGCATTTAAAGCAATGATTTTCTTCTCTGATTGTTCTCTCTCTCCCTTATATCTTGAAGTTGTACTTCATATGCCATTAAATTCCCAACAAGATCTTCTAGGGTAAGTGTTGAGAGGTCATTGGCTTCTTCAATTTCGGTCGTCTTTTTCTCCCATTCTGGTGTAAGTGCTCGAAGAGTTTTTCTCACCATCTCTAATTGTGTGTATTCTTTTCCAAAACCAATTAGAGAGTTGGTGATGTCGGTGAATCTTGTGATTATTTTAGTGATCGTCTCATGTTCTTTAATTTTGAATAACTCAAACATATGCACAAGAACAGATATTTTAGATTTTTTAACTTTATTTGTACCTTCGTGTGTTACCTCTAATGTATGCCAAATTTGATGGGCTGAATTACAAGTAGACACGCGATTGAACTCATTCTTGTCCAAGGCACAAAATAGTGTATTCATCGCCTTAGAGTCCAGATTTACATTAGTCCTTTGAACAACCGTCCATTCGGTGTAAGGAGTGGTAGGATTTGTAAATTCCATCTCTATAATGTTCCATAGATTGTAGCCAAGAGATTGGAGGTAGATCTTCATCCGACACTTCCAATAGTTGTGGTTTGTGTCGTTAAAGAGAGATGGTCGTTGTGTGGAATATCTCTCTTTGAGTTATGATGTACTTATTGATGTACTTGAACTTGATGTCATCTTTCACCGTGCTCTGAACCAATTGTAGGATCTGATCTAATATAAGAGTAGGATCTGCGGAAGCATACACTAAACACTAGAGGGTGGTGATTAGTGTTATTTAAAAATTATGCAAAATAGATTATAAATTGTAAGAAAGATAGCAACAATCATAGAAAATCACAATCACAAACACAAGCATGTATACTGGTTCCACCTCCCCGGTGTATATCCATTCCCAAGCAAACCCCGCTTGAGATTTCTACTATGATTTTAAAACCTTACAAAATCAAAAGCAAACCTGACCAATTTGCAAGACCATGCAAATTGCAACCCCAATTAATAAGACCATGCAAATGCACACCGATCTCTTGACTGAGAGATTAACCGTCTCAAAACCGAGAGAAACCTTACTTGTAGCAAGAATACAAATCCAATCGTATAAGCATTGATGTGGATGTGAACGTGTAACAGTGGCTTATGAATCTTTTTGATTCTCTGAATATTACCTAAACAATCTCTAAGAATGATGGAAACAAAGGTAATATCTTGAAACTCTCTTTTTCTGAAACTTAGAACTAAAAACTGGAAACTTGAGAGTTACAAGTGCTAATGATTGTTATTTGTTTTCTGACATTTTTACCTATTTATAGCCTCTGAAAAGTCATATTTTTAAACCAAAATAACACCTCAAAATGGCTATAAACAGTCATATATTCAAAACATGTAACAGTCAGAAAACTGTCTTTGTAGTCGACTGCAACTCTTAGTAGTCGACTACTCTGAGTTCAAACAGACTCTGTGTAGTCATATAATTCCTTAGTGGTCGACTACTTTGTCTATTAGTCGACTACTCTGTAATTGACAGAAAGTTTGGAATTCTGATTCAACCTTTATTGGTCGACTATAATGTCTAATAGTCGACTAGTCTGTAATAACACAGAAAATGATATTCTGTCTGTGTCTTTCGTAGTCGACTATTCATGCTAATAGTCGACTATTAAGGGGTAGATATGAGCTATATGATATGTTTTAAATCTCACTCAATATCTATTAAATCTAATGGTTAACATAGAGGATTTTTATAATTAACCAACACACTAAGCATGTGTTAGTATGTTCTAACACTATGTGTGTGTATGTGTGTGAGTGATCAAGGCTTGTACACATTTCTAAGCAAAGAAAATATAAAATTATATTTTAATAATAAAGTATATCTTCTTCTTTGCTTTATTTTACCTTGAACTCATCCTATGTCTTGAGTATTTCTTTGAATATCATTGTTGATTTAGCTATGATACTGCAAAACAAATGTTAGCACATAATATACACAACATATAATATTTGTTATCATCAAAACAAACTAATCTTGGGGTCAAAATTCCTAACAGATGGAGGGGTAGAGTAGGGGGAAGATCTAGTGGCAGAGGCCATGGGCATGAGGGAACCTCAGATAGAGGAATTGATGGAGATAGTGGCATAGGCATACCTGAAGACTATGGACTGTGGCAGGGTGAGCATGGAGATATAGCTTTTAGAGGATCAAGTCAAGCACCACTAATATTTATTGGACCTTCGACTCAAAATGATTCTCATGTATTAGACTAATTTGTAAATTTGTAATTAAATGTACATATTTGTTTGTATTTTCAAATGTATTTTAGGACTAAGTAGATCTAGAAAAACTATGTCCGGTTTAGCCTATATTATTTTTTCTAACTATCTTGTGCATGTTTTTGTGGATACAATTACTGTGGCAATGATAATATATTCCCAATATGGCTATTTTCAAATTGTACATATTGTGCTCTGGTTTTTTGTATATATACAAGTTGTGCATATGTACAAGGGTATATATACAAGTTGTGCATATTGCATATGCCCAGATTTTTGGATTTTATTGCATGTTTATTGACCAGATGTAGATATTGACAAGATGTACATGAAGAACATATATCAATAGCGCATTCATCACACATATACACATAACTTTGATTTTATTACATGATCTCTTACATGAGTCAAGTCTATTTTTACAATCACCAATTTTTAACAACATACAAATCCCAACAAATTATAACCAAAACAAAATACAAAATAATCCTCTTCATCATTCTCATCTTCACAATCTACAACTCAATTTTATTCTCCATTAAATTTTTTCTCTTCTCAGTTTCAGGAACTCCTGCATACATGATTCAGTTTCAACCTGGCACAGGTCAAATTCTTCTTTCATCTTGTCAATTTCGTTACAATATTCACTAAGTTGGTTCTTGGCAGTGTCATCAGTTGCCTTTAATGTGCTCCTCAACTCTCTAATTTCTTCTCTTAGAAGTGAAAATAGTTAAGAAGCAGCCTACGCATAGGAGCATCAAACCACTCCCAAAGCCCACAACCACCACTCTGATAAAATTAAAGAAACACAAATGTCATAAAACTATTTTATACAAGAAAATTAAAAAACTTAAGAACATACGTTGTATTTTGGGCAGGGATAGAAAATTAAAACACAAATGTCATAAAACTATTTTATACATGTTTTTTGCGTGCGTGACGGCAGTAAAATTTGAGGGTAACGGCTGTGGATTTGGCGAACATTACCGAATTGATTGCTAGAGTTTGTACAGCTCTCTAAAACCCTATATATACAGCCGAAGACCCCTTTAGAAAAACACAGAAATGAAAGCAAATTCTTCTCTTCTCTCCTTTGTTCTTCAAAGAAATTATTTTCGTGCAATTTCTAGTTTTTACCTTGGGCAACCGTCTTCATCTGAGCAGAAGTTCTGCACTCTCGTCCGAGTCAGAGGCCGATTGATTCGGAGGTTTTTACCTCTAGAGAAGAGGGGATCATCTGCATCAGGACGATAGGCGGGTCCTTAATCTTCTAGGGCAGTGTTTATATGACTGCTTCCGATTGGGTCAGTAATTTTCTTGTTTCTTTTATTTTGGATTTTTGCATGCTATAACTTATAACTTTTGTTTGATTATTATGTAACAATACTGACTCATAATCTTTGCATCAAGAATTCTGATCAGCAGTGTTAATGAAGATTCTTTCGTTTTGATCACCAATAATCCTCTACGCTTCATTCAACTGTTCCGTCAAAACCCTAATCCTCCGTTGATATTCCATTCCCTCAGCCGACGCTTCCGCCTCGAGGTTGCGCATCTGCGAGCTCAGAATCTCCTCCACCTCCTCTGTCATCTTCAACCTCTCCTTCGGCCTTTCTAATTCTCTCCTTATCCTTTCCTCCCTCTCCCCTCTCTTTCCTTTATTTCTCTCTCTCTAGCTCGTCGTTTCTGCGTTTTAGTTCTTCTAGCCTTAGTAATTTTAAGAAACCCATAAAAAATTAACTACACTTTATAAAACCAAGAATAAATTACAGAAAGGATTTATTATACATACTATTATGCTCCATGGCAGCTTGCAGGGTCATCATCATTATGACGATTATCAGCATTATCAACATTATTATTGAGGTCGTCTAAGGGCTCCATAATCCTCCTCAATCTCTACGTTCATCTCACCCATCGGGATTCGGATCCTCTCCACTATAAAAAAAATAGTGGAGGGACCACTACATAATCACAGTCATTGATTATCTAGTTGATGGTTGTAATTTTTTTTAGTGCAAATTTAGAATGAGTGTAATACACGATGGTATGGTAAGTGTTAGATTTAGATTGTATCATGACCGCCTACTAAATAATCAACGATTGAGATTAAAAGTAGTGGTCTCTTCACTATTTTTTTTTGTAGTGGAGATGATCCAAATCCCACCCACCGGCACCATCCATCTCAAAAAAATTCTCTGCAATGCATCCAGAATTAGTATCAATACTAATCAAAGAACTGTCATATGTCCAAAAGAATTAAGCTGTTATACAACCAAAGTGGGTAATGTTGTTGACCGAAGAAGGGGTTCCATAACCCGTTAAGAGATAGCAAAAGTCGTTGGAGAAATGATTAGCATTGTAGGTGAACCGATTGTAGGTATTCGCCTGATAACTACCAAACAGTAGAATACCCTGCCGAGGTTGATCTGACGTGGTGTGGCCGATAAGAATGGAGTGATGCAGCTTTAGGCCTTGGCATTGTGGTGCAGTGATGACGCCAGAGATTGTTCCTTTACTTGTTGGAAGAAACATGTACTGCATCCTACTCACTATTATATATTCATGATCAAGAAAAAATTACAATAGTCAGCAATATCCATCAAGAGTACCTAGCTACATATGGTCAATTCTCTTGATCAAGAAAAAAGTAAGCATATTCTTGATTGATGAAGAAACCTATAGTTTAACAAGAAACTAGCATTTATAGAAACCTTGAGTTTAACAAGAAACTAGCATAAAAAATACCTAACTACATATGGTCAATTCTCTTGATAAAAAAAAAAGCAAGTATATTCTTGATTAATGGAGAATCCTTGAGTTTAACAAAAATACTATCATCTGTAGAATCCTAACTCCGGATCCCTTCATAAAGCTAAATGCTAATGATGATCACATAAAACCATATAAAAACCCTAGAATTTCTACTAATATTGCAGTAAGAGTTCCAAATGTTACTTTTGTCAGGAGATGTTCAAGATTTGTGGATATGGAACCTATGTCTGCATTGGATAGGGCTACTTCAAGAGCTGCAATGAAAAATATCATAAAAAATACTCCAAGTGCTTCTTCTAGTGGATCAGGTGAAAATTCCTCTTCTTTGGGTTCTAATTTTGTTCCAATTTTATTTGATGCTTGCTCCAATAAGCAGTTGCAAAATTATGCTTCTAAATGTGCTATCATTCTTGAGCCTCAAGGGAGTTTTGATCCCCTCAAAAAAATAAGGCAGATGGAACAAGAGAGAGCTACTTCTGAGTAGGCTCCAATTTTTTATTTTGATGAGATATTTTCTGTTCTCTATGTTAGTTACATGGAATGTTAGAGGTTTGGGTTTGAGCTCAAAAAAATTTGGAGTTAAAGATTTTTGTCAATTGAATAAATTTGAAATAATATGTTTGCAAGAGACAAAATTGAGCTGTTGTTCTGACAATATTTTTAAAAGTCTGGGAGGTAAGATTGGGCTTTTGTACCCTCTATTGGGGCTTCTGGTGGAATTATGATTGGTTGGAGTAACAATATATGGAAGAAGATACAGGAAATATCTGGTAAATATGTCATGTTTGTTTTGTTAAAAAAATAAGAAAAATGGTTTTATATGGACCATTTCATCTGTTTATGGTCCTCATTGTAATAAGGAGAGAGTTCTTTTTTGGCAAGAACTCAAAGATGTTAAGAATTCTTTTTCAGGACCTTGGGTTGTGGTGGGTGATTTTAATATTACTATTAATTCTGCAAAAAGAAAAGGGAAAACCAAACACAGAAAAGATATGGAAGAATTTAAAGAAGTGATTAATGAATTGAAATTAATAGATAGTCCTCTTCATGGAAGAAAGTTTACCTGGACAAATAAAAGAAGATCACCTTCTATAGCTAGACTTGACAGAGTTTTCTTTAACTCTGAATGGGAAGATAATTTTCCTTTTTCCATGCTCCCATTAGTTTTGACTGTGGGGAAAATCAACAGCAAGCTAAAATTTTTAGATTTGAAAAAATTTGGTTACAGTCTGATGATTTTATGAAAAGTGTGCCTATATGGTGGAACTGTGCTCCTAAGAGTGAATCTGCTGCTAAAAACATGGTTGGTAAAGTAAGATTTATGAGAAAATGTATTAAGCAATGGGTGCATTCAAATTTTTATAGTGTCAAACAAAAAAAGGGTTTGCTGGACATCCTGTTAGAATGGGAAGTTATAGAGGAGAATAGAGATTTAGAGGATGATAAAATAATTAAAAAAATGATATTATCATTCAGTTAAATGAGATCATTTTTCAAGAGGAGCAAATGTGGAAGCAAAGATCAAAAGCTCATTGGCTTAAAAAAGGAGATAATAATACTGCATATTTTCATAAAATTGACAATGGTAGAAAAAGGAGTAATTTGATCTCTTCTATCACTCATAATGATGTTGAAGTGAGTTCTGAGATTGGTATAGCCCAGATTTTTTCAGATCATTATAATCAGATTTTTGGTCAAAATGTGCCTCATAGATGTCAGCTGGATTGGAATGGTTTATTCCCTTTTATTGAGTGGGGTCCTAGTGATATTGAAATTCCTTTTTCTGAAGAGGAAATTCATAAAGCCAGTTTTGATATGAATGGTGATAAATCCCCTGGTCCTGATGCTTTTCCTGCCTTGTTTTTTCAAGTCTTTTGGGAGACTATGAAATTGGATATTATGAGACTTTTTGAGGAGTTTTATGAAGGCAAATTGGAGATCAATAGAATTAACTATGCTCATATTGTTCTTATTCCAAAGAAAAATGAGGCTATTACTGTTAATGATTACAGACCTATCAGTCTTCTTAATGTGATTTACAAAATTATTACCAAAGTTTTGACAAACAGATTAAATTCCAAGCTTGAGTGGCTTATTGATTCAGTACAATCTAGTTTCATTAAGAATAGATTTTTACTTGATGGAGTAGCTGCAGCTCAAGAAATTATTGATGATTGTTTTCACAATAATAAAAATGGAGGAATTATATTAAAACTAGACTTTTCAAAAGCCTATGATATGTTAGACTAGGACTTTATTTTGGAGGTGTTAAAGGCTAAAAACTTTGGTGAGAAATGGATTAATTGGGTGAATATGTACTTAAAAGAAGGCATGTCTGCCATTAATATCAATGGTAAACCTGGAAGTTGGATTATGTCTAAAAGAGGTGTTCGTCAAGGAGACCCTTTGTCACCACTTCTTTTTTTGTTGGCAGCTAATTCTTTTACCAGAATGCTTTCATTAGCAGTTAATTCTCATCTTATTGAAGGCTTAGGCCCTGTTAACATGAATCATAAAATTGTCTGTTTACAATATGCAGATGATACCTTGATTTTTTTGTAAAAATAAAAGAGAGCAATTAATAGTTTTGAAACTGATTTTATATTGCTTTGAGTTGGCTTCTGGTCTAAAGATTAATTTTAATAAGAGTGTTCTTATTACTCTTGAGATTAATGAATCTTTACAATAGAATTTGGCTGTTATGTTGAATTGTAAAAGTGAGAATTTTCCTATTACCTATATTGGAGTACCTTTAAGGCCTGGTAAGTTGAAAAAAAAATGATTGGTTCCCTTTGATTGAGAAGATTGAAAGGAGACTATCTTTGTGGAAAGGCAGATCTTTATCAAGAGGTGGTAGACTAGTTTTAGTTAACTCAGTCCTATCCTCTATGCCAATTTTTTGGCTATCTTTTTTTCTTTTTCCTTCATGGATTATTGATAAAATGAGGAGAAGATTTTTGTGAATTGGGTCCTTGGATAACAAAAAATGCACTAATTTAGTAAAATGGGAGGATGTATGTAGACCTAAACATTATGGTGGTTTAGGTATCATAAATTTGAGAATCATGAATAAAGCTTTATTAGGTATGTAGACCTAAACATTATGGTGGTTTAGGTATCATAAATTTGAGAATCATGAATAAAGCTTTATTAGGAAAATGGCTTTGGAAATGGGGTGGTTTAGGTATCATAAATTTGAGAATCATGAATAAAGCTTTATTAGGAAAATGGCTTTGGAAATGGCTTGATGGAAAGCCTGGTCTTTGGAAACAAATTAGCTTTTGTAAATAGTTTGAAAAGAAAAGCTGGACAGAATACATACATTCTGGGAGAGCTCTCTTATCATATTTTTAGGAACTTTTTTGTTAATATTGAAAGTTTTTTATGCAGCTCTCAAGTGGAGGTTGGAAAAGGAAATCATACTTTATTTTGGTTGGACAAATGGTTAGGCTCATTTACTCTTGCATCTTTATTTTCATCCTTATTTGTTATAACATTGTATCCTTTTGCTGCTGTTAATAGCATGAGAAAGAAAGAAAATAATATGTGGAGATGGAATATTCAGTTTAAGAAGCAGTTAGTTGGGTTTCTTGTTTCCCAATACTGTTCTATGATGAGTTTAATAAATTTCATCTGTCTAGAGCAAGGAGAGGATAAAAGAAAATGGCTGTGGGAGACAAGAGGGAGTTTCACAGTGAAATCTTTTTATCAATTTTTAATTGATGAGGGTGTAAGATATGATTGTGCAAATTTATGGCAGCTTCCTATTCCTTTAAAAGTGAAATTCCTTGTATGATTGGCTCTAAGACAAAGTTTGAATACAAAAGATGTTCTGGAAAAGAAAGGAGTTCTTTTGGATAAAACTTGATGTTTATGATCTAAATTGGAGGAAAATCACACTCATCTTTTCATCAAATGTGAGTTTATTTACTCAGTATGGAGATCAATTCAATTCAATTTGGTGATTGAGGAAAATTTTAGTTTGGATTCTTTGAAAGAAATTTGGCTTAAATGGAAAACTGGTGATGTTGAGAACTGTAAATTGAAAAGGGATGTACTCATCTGTTCTTTAGTTTGGTGTATATGGCAAGAACGTAATGATAGAATCTTTTCTAATAAAAGGAAGAAATCCCTTGAGCTTTTGAACAAAATTATGACATTCGCAACATTTTGGCTAGGTTCTGAAAAGGCTTCTGGTCGAGCTGCCAGATTACAGGAAAGGAGGAGAAAGAGGAATGCTGATAGAATTCAAGCTGCTAGAGCGGTTAGAAGAGAGGACAGAGGTGGAGAGAGTATGGTGATTCAGCTAGAATGAGTTACAAATGGTTCAGTCACTAGTAGAAAATCGACCAAACTAGACGGAACAATCTAGACGGAAAAAAATTCCGTCTAGTTTGGAGAAAACTAGACGGACTATTTCTGTCTAGATTGTTCCGTCTAGTTTGGATCAAACTAGACGGAAAATTCCGTCTAGTTTGACAAACGGTCTAGATTGTTCCGTCTAGTTTGGATCAAACTAGACGGAAAATTCCGTCTAGTTTGACAAACGAGACGAAACAGACAACCTAGACGGAATTCCGTCTAGGTTGACTAGTCAACCTAGACGGAATTTCCGTCTAGGTTGAGGCAACCTAGACGGAATTTCCGTCTAGGTTGACTGTTCCGTCTCATTTGTCAACCTAGACGGAATTTTCTGTCTAGTTTGATCCAAACTAGACGGAACAATCTAGACGAAAATTTTCCGTCTAGTTTGCTCCAAACTAGACGGAATTTTTTTCCGTCTAGATTGTTCCGTCTAGTTTGGTCGATTTTCTACTAGTGTATGGTTTTACGATTTTGGTTTCAGTCCTTGCTTGGCCTTCGTTTCAATTTTTAGCATGGTTCTAGTCTTGCCCTCGGCCTTGGTTTCAGCTCCTGGGTTGGTTATGAAGTTGGTTTCAGTTTTGTCCTTTGGTTGGCCTTTGGTTTCAGCCCTTGCTTGGCCTTTGTTTCAATTGTATGCATGGTTTATGCCTCGTGAGTTCTAATTTATACCATGTTAGTTCCAATTTATGCCTCGTGAGTTCTAATTTGTATTATGTTAGTCCTAATTTATGTCATGTTAGTTCTATCGCGGCTCATGTTAGTTCTAATATATATCATGTGAGTTCTAATGTATGTCTTGTGAGTTCTAATATGTACCATGTTAGTCCTAATTTATGCTATGTTAGCTCTATCGCAGCTCATGTTAGTTCTAATTTATGTCATGTGAGTTCTAATTTATGTCACGTGAATTCTAATTTATACCATGTTAGTTCTCATTGATACCATGTTAGTTCTATCGCGGCTCATGTTAGTCCTAATATATGCCATGTGAGTTCTAATTTATGTTGGGTTAGTTCTAATTTGTACCATGTTTGTCCTAATTTATGTCATGTTTGTTCTATCGCAGCTCATATTAGTTCCAATTTTTGTCATGTGAGTTCTAATTTATGCCACATGAGTTCTAATTTGAACTATGTTTGTTGTAATTTATACCATGTTAGTTCTGTCGTATCTCATGTTAGTTCTAATTTATACTATGTGAGTTCTAATTTATACCATGTTAGTTCTAATTCTCCCTTTTAATTTTAACTCATTTTCCTTGTAATTTCAACTCATACATACTTGGTTTGCAGCACTCACTCTATGGGATCGACCCGGACAATTACGAGCTATTTTTGACATATATTGAAAAATATACCAAGTTTTATAGCAATACGTTTTACCCCATCGGCAGGATTATGTGACAGCTCCTTGTTGGCCTTATTGCAGAACTTTGTGAATGCGTTTTACCCCATCAATTGTGTGCTTGCAAAGTGTGTTTCCAGCCAATGAAAGTGAAGAAAACACAAAAAAGTGAAAGAAAATGGGTTTTGAAAAATGAAGGAAACGAACCAAACATGCCCTTATATGATTAAGATTACCTCTCATAATAAGTATAAATAAATTTGTCTATAGTGGGGGGTAATCTTATCATTGTGACCATAAACACTTTTCTCTACGCACTTCAAAACTAACCAAACACAAGAAAAGTGGGAAATGTCAAATCAACAAAAGTTTTTCTTTTTTTCATGCAAACTAAACACAAGAAAAGTAAATACATTGTCTTCCCACCATATTTTACATGCGAACCAAACCAAAACAATCTATTTCTTGGAAAAGTTTAAAAAACTCATAACTTAAATTTCTTTACATGAATTGTACGTATTTCCCTATATCTAGGAAACGAACCAAACAGGCTCTAAGTACAAACCCAAAAACAGGACCCATAATTTGAATTTCCAAAATACCCTTACCATTATATTTCTATGTTTTAGTGAAGAAACTAGCCCCGCTACTAAGAAGACGCATCCTATGGGCAAGTTCATGCCTGTTTTCTTGGGAAGATGAGCCGGTTGACAATTTGACCACAGGTCCACAGGGCTAATATAATCACGCAAAGGATTAAACAAAGGCCTTTCCGTTTTCTTTACTCAATGTATTTGCTGACGTGTCAACCTGCAATTGGTTCGTAGCCTTTTAATCTAGAATATATGTTGCCCCTATAGATCTGTTCTTATTCTAAGTCTGAGATCTTAACTACATTTGTTTACGTAACTTGGTTTGATTTAGTCAAGCACATTAACTCTGAAGATTGCACATAAATTAGGGTTAGAGTACACTCAAGTGTAGCGTTTAACATCACACTATTCTTCACACTCCTCAGTACTGTTTATGGTTATTGTTGGATAATGATAGGTTCAAAGGAGTAAGTGTTTTGAGCCTTGTATTGTTTGGGCTATCACTCGTCATGCCACACACGATTTTTTTCCAGTCAACTTCGGAATTATTTGAAGGTTAAAAAGCTTTCTTATGCAGGCAGATTACAAGTAATAAAAAGTGTTATCCTGGGCATACAAATATATTGGACCTCTTGCTATGTTCTTCCAGCTAAAGTTCTCAAAAAAGTTGACGAGCTATGTAGAAATTTTCTATGGGGAAAAAATGATCATTCTACCAAACCTACTTTGGTATCTTGGGACAGAGTTTGTTCAAAAAAACATATGGAGGCCTTCGTATCTTCTCTGCTACAATCTGGAACATGGCAGCTGCTTTGAAGTTAATTTGGGACATTCACACTAATAAGGAATTGCTATGGATCAAATGGATACATGGCACATACCTTAAACACTTGAATATATGGCAAGTGGATGTGAAAAATGGAGATTCATGGGTATGGAAATAGCTCCTAAAAGTCAGAAATAAAGCAATTGGTCACTGTGATGGTGTGGAGAATTTGCAAAATCTAATTAGATCTTGCTGCAGTAACTCAAAGATCAAATTATCAGCATTATATCATGCTCTGTCCTCTGCCGAAAACAAGGTACCATGGTGCTCTACTATCTGGGGAGGTATTAATTATCCAAAACATTCTGTTATATTTTGGTTAGCTGTCCAAGATAGGCTTCTAACTCAAGACAAACTGATTAGGAGAGGGATAATTCAAACAAATCAGTGTATTCTTTGCTCAGGAGCTGAAACTGAAAGTAGGAACCACTTATTTTTTGATTGCAAATTCTCTAAGGATGTCTGGAATAGCATAATGGGCTGGCTTTGTTTCAAGTGGAGAAGCTGTGATTGGAATCAGTTGTTAAACTGGTATAGTTTCAGTTTGCGGGGAAGAAGATTCAAACATAGTGTCAAAAGATTGGCTTTAACATCATCAATCTATAACATATGGATGGAGCGCAATGGAAGACTATTCAATCAAAAATCCAGGACAGTTGATCAGCTAGTTAAACTGATTAAAGTAGATATGATGATTGCAACTATAAACAGTGATATAGATGCTGAAAACAGGAAATGGACGCACCTGTTTTTGATTCTTCCAGGCAACAATGTATAAGCAGGGAGTTTTCTCTTTGGGTAGTTTGGAGATGTTGTTTAACAGAGCTCTACTTATCTTGAGCTTTAGATGCAAGTTTTTGTTTTGATATCTCAATATTTGAGATTCTTGATGTACATATATTCTTCATTTTGGTGATGAATAAAAGAATTTTTATTTACCAAAAAAAAAAATGATAGGTTCAAAGTACAAGGGGTTGTTTGGTTGCTTTCCTTCATTTTTCAAAAACGATTTTTCTTTACTTTTTTGTGTTTTCTTTACTTTCATGGAAAGTGTTTCTTGTGTTTGTTTCGACAAAAAATATGGGCTGAAAGTATTTTCCACCATTTTTCTTAGTTTGGTTCTAACTTGAAAAAATAAGAAAACAATTGATGTGTGAATAGATTCCCTCACTTTCTAGTGTTTGGTTCAAATGAAAAAAAAAGAAACCACGACTATGGTCACCATGGGTGCTTACCACCCTTATAGGGAATAATTCCAAAATATGAACACTTGAGAGAGTAATTTTAAAATGTTTAACAAATCGAGGGACTAAAATCAAATACCAGGTAGTAAATTGTCAAATTTATAAAGATTTGAGCTACTAATTTCAACAAATTATAAACATTTAAGTGAGCAATCCGTAATCTTTTAATATTTCGAGAGACTAAATTTAAGTTTTTATGAACACATTTGATAGACTAAATTCAAAATATGAACATTTGAGGGAGGAAATTCAAAGTGAGTAAAAATTTGAGGGACTAGTTTTAAATTTAAGTAGTTGATGTGTAAATTGGAAAACCTAATAGCAATTTTAATGATTTGAGGGAACTAACTTGAAAACAAGTTAAGAACTGAGGGACCTAATAGCAATTTCAATACTTTGAGGGACTAATTCGAAGTAGGAAAGGTTTAAGGGACTAATTCAATAAACTACAATTAACGTGTATATTTCTCCCTCTCCCTCCCTTCTTCTTCCTCCTCCTCTCCCCCTCTCCTCCCAGTCATCTCTCCTTCTCCCAAAATCCCCAAAACCAAAACCCTAAACCCTAAACCCTAACCCTAATCCATACGCCAATCCCCTCAACAAACCACTAACAAAAAACATCCTAGCTATAGTTGGAAAATTTTCTCCCTCTTTTCTTTTTCATTTTCTGCAAACCAAAAACATAAATATTTTCTTGCGTCAGTTCTCTCCAGAGGGCCTTTTTCTGCAGTTTTTAGACCACACAAACAGCCCCTAATTAAGGGGAAAAACCATTGTTTTATTTCCAAACAGAAGGATTCGCGTGCTTTAAAACTATTGTTATTCAAAGATTAATATATAATAGCCTAGTCAATCGCTTGCTAGATAACATGAATATTGGCCATATTTGGAGACAATATCATGAAGCACAAAGCTTCATACATGAACATATATATACTATAACGTAGAGCATCTAAATCATATCAACAAATCTATACCGTTCGATGGAAACATTGTGGATGATGAAAATTTAAACGAATGACGTTTACTTCATTCCTACTGTATCCAGGGGGTAGAATTTTAATTTTATAGGAGGTACTTTTTCCTTTCTTTTACTTTCTTAATTTCTTACCGCATTGAACTTTGTAAAACATTGACGTGAGCACATCATTAGAGCTCACTAATTAATATAGACCGCTGGAGCGGATTCTAATTAACATGGACTGTTGACACAAATTCTTAGATCATCTCCAACCCATTGCACCAAAATAGTACAAATTTTGCACCAAAATGGTGCAAAAGTCACATCTAACAGTAATTCATCTCCAACCCACTGCACCATTTTTTGCACCAAAAAAGAATATTCTCAGTATATTCCTTTTATCTACTTTTATATTATTATTTTCTATTCCCTATATTTTTAACTATTTCAACAATTAACCCCACATATCAAATTTTATTTTTTTTCACATATTCTTTTTTATCTACTTTTAATTATAATGTCTAGATTTTAATATTATAATTAATAATAATGTCTTTTAAATTTTAACATTATTTTTATAATTAAAAAAATAATTTATTTTGTCCAAATTATACAATTGGAGTAAAATTATAAATTTTAAATATTATTGGGGTTGTTTTATAAATTTAAATAAAACATGAACAGTAATGAAGCGATGAACAGTGCGACTCTATATTTGGTGCAGCACTGTTCAAATGCACCAAAATGGCGCAGGAAATGTAGCAGGGTTGGAGAAGGAACAGTGCCAAAAAATGCACTGTTTGCACCATTTTGGTGCTGGGTTGGAGATGCCCTTAGTGTGGCAAAACTTGGTTTTTATAAAATAAATACAAAGTTGTTTTTTTTTCTAATTAAAAATGAAAAATAGATATTTAAAAAAAATTATGCATGCTTTATCTTCAAGAATACCACCACGATATAAGGGACTTCTAACAATATCCAACTTTTAAACCTAAGGAGAGAATTTTGCAACCTTGATTTTTAACAATTAAGAAAATCTACTCAAATATTCAAATAAAACTTTAGATCTAGTAGAATTATAATTAAAGAAAAACAAAGTATAAATATTCTCCGAAACAAGTAACATGATATCTCCTGCAAGGGATGTCCTACAATGGATGCCGAGCAGTGAGCATGGACGAAAAGCACAAGCAGCAATATTGGACAATACTATTGATCGATCCATCAACATTATTTTTGTAGGAAAATTTGTAGAGTTGTGATTAGGGCTGTCCATCCGGGCCGGCCCGGCCTGGAAAACCGGGCCCGGGCCGGGCAAAACCCAAGCCCGGACCCGGGCCCGGGTGGTCCGGGCCTGAGCGGGCCGAACACCGGGCCGGCCCGGTTTGATTTTTTTTAAGAATTTTTTTTTGTTTTTTTTTAAATTTTAACAAAACCATAAACCATAAATTATTATAAAAAATATCATAAATTTAATTAATAACTTGAAATGAAATGACATAAATTACAAGTACAAAAAATGATAAAAATAACTTCTTTATTAATAATCGGTAAATCCTTTACAAATCCTTTACAAGTATAAATTTATTTCGAAATTCGTCGCATCACAATAGATGAGTACATCCCAACTAGGTTGGCACCTACTCACCCATATCACTATCATTTGCAACTTTTTTTGAAATAATTTAATTCAAATTTAAAGCTAAGAAATAAAAATTACAATTTTATGAATATTATCTAATCATTATATCTATCTGCTAGTCCCAACTCTTCAAATTTATCTTCAATCATAGCAATCCGTTCGATGCCTTGTGTTCGCTTCTCGTATCTCCACCAATCCTGTAAGCACATCACCGCTTGTACAGTATACGGATCTAAGCATGTCCTGTGGTCGTCGATCAAACGTCCTGCTGTGCTGAAAGCGGATTCCGAGGCTACAGTCGAAACCTGCACTGATAGTAAGTCACGAACCATGGTGGAAAGTATAGGATATGAAACTGATCCATATACTTTCCACCATTGCAAAATATCTAAAGCATTTCCTTGACATCTAACTAAAGAAGCAGAAAAATATTCATCTATTTCAGAAACATCTAATCCTGATGAAGTTCCAGATCCACCAGTTAGTTCAGCTACCATTGCATACCTATCAAAACTTACACTTTTACCTCGACCTGTGCTCGAAGCTGAAGGTGCCGAAGCTGAAGACTGTTGTGTAGCTACACCATATCTAGCTGCATACTCATCATATAAGGTTTGAAAATAATTTCTAATAGCTAAATAATGAGTAGTAGCAGTAAGGGTGGATCCATCATCTAAGTCTATAATCTGTCCACCATACAATGATTGTAACAAACTTCGAAGGCCAATTTCCTTCAAGCATGGATCAATAAGAACACCAATACCAAAAATATGAGGAATAGGCCTAAAATACTTATTAAATTTACTCTCCATTTGAAAAATTATATTTCCAAAAATATCATCCATACGATATTTTGCAAAATTTTTTTGAATATTTAAAATTTGTAAAGCAGCTAAAGTAATAGTTGGATAATAACAACCAGATAATAACATAGTAGCATCATAAAAAACTTGTAACATCTCATTTAATTTACATATAACTGTCCATTCATCTTCAGTTATTCCATAAGCACTACCAGAGCTAGAACTAGAAGCATAAAAATTTATAAAATCATTTATAATTTCTTTATATTCTATTGCTACAGATAACATTGCATAGGTGGAATTCCACCTATGGTCAACATCTTTTGGAATTAGTCTAGGCTTATAATTTTTTCTTTTACAACATTGTTTCCATCTTTTAATTCTCATTTCAGAAGCATTATGCATATTAGTAACTGTTCTAACTTTTTCTATCATGGGTTTAATTTCAGAAAATGCACTTTGAACAATTAAATTTAAAATATGACAGATACATCTAACATGAAAAAGCTCACCATGACATGGCAATGACAAAGTTATTTTCAGAAAATCAACAGCTACATTATTATTACTTGCATTATCTAGTGAAAGAGTAAATATTCTTTGATCAATTTCTAGTTTCATAAGTTCTTCAACAATTAAATTTGCAACATTAATACCAGTGTGTGACTCTTCAATTGCAATAAAAGAAACAACTCTTTTAAACATTTTCCAACTTTCATCAATCCAGTGTGCTGTTATACATAAATAACCAGTTTGCACTCTAGATGACCAAATATCAGAAGTTAAAGAAAATTTGCAGTTTAAATTTTTAAAATAAGAAATTATTTTTCCCTGTTCCTCAACATAATATTTTAAAATATCACGTTGACAGGTTTGACGAGAAAATTTTGTAAATGCAGGATAAAAACCATCTCTAAATAAATCTTCAAATTCATCATCTTCTACTAATTTAAAAGGAAGGTTTTTAAGAACAATAAACCTGATTACGCATTTCCGGGCTCGGGCAGCGTCATAATTCCAACTGCCGAGGGTACCTGAAGAGGATGATTGGGAAAGCATAGACTGCCGGATATCACCTTGTAGATTTTGGCCTTTGTTGTGTTTTTCAATATGCCGTTTGAGATGGTTGGTGCCGCTCTTATGATGAGCTTTGAATATCTGGCCGCACAACGCACATTTCGCATTCTGAGAGATGATCCTACCGTGTTCATCCTTGGTGACGTCTATCTTCTCAAAAAAATTCCATACATCAGACCTCGGCCTTTTTGGAGCTCTTGGTGCCGTAGATTCGTCGCCACCAGATTCAGGATTAACACCGGTAGGATGAGGAGTTGTTGTAGGAGGACTCATCTCTGGATCGGTAGGAGTTGCATGTTTCTCTTCATAATCAGACCCAGAAGCCATTTGTTGGAAGTATTAGAAAATACAAAAGATTATAGGATAGTATATAAGTATATTAGTATGAGATAGTATAAGATTGTATAAGAGAGTAGTAGAGAGAGAAATAGATGAGTTTTGTTTTGAGAAAATGAATTGAACCCCCCCCCTCTATTTATAGAAGTAGCCCCCTAGGTAAATGACCAAAAAACCCTCGATTTTTAGCCGTTTTTTGACCGTTTTAAGGGGCAAAACGGTCAAAAGACCAAATCTGGCCGTTAGGCCAGATTTGGCCCGGGCCCGGCCCGGCCTGGCCCGGCCCGGCTCCCGTTATGGCCGGGCCGGGCCGGGTCGGGCC
>NC_033794.1:58806423-58819074 GCF_001876935.1 Asparagus officinalis
GACAAAAGTGAAGATGATAACGAAGTTGAAGCCGAAGAGGTAGGAGGTGTCGCGAGTGTCGAAAATATTAATGATATGCATTCCTCCGCAGAAATAAAGCAAATAATGGAGCTACTAGAAGATAGTGAAAAGGACTTATATGAGGGATGTACCGAGTACTCCAGATTTTCATTTATGCTGAAACTCCTTCATATTAAGACACTTAGCGGTATGTCAGATAATTATTTTGAAATGCTTCTTGATTTGCTTCGAACTGTAATACCTGGAGGAGTGAAAAGCTGAGAAGATTGTCTCTGCTCTGGATCTTGATTATAATAAGATTGATGCATGTCCGAATGATTGTATTTTGTACCACAAAGCCAATAAAGACCTTCAAGAGTGTCCGACATGTGGAGTTTCTAGGTGGAAACAGCGTACAAATTCTTCAATAAGGATTACAACGGAGACAGGGATAACACAGAACAAAATTCCAATCAAAGTGCTTCGACATTTTCCATTGGCTCCTAGATTGCGAAGATTATACATGAACAAGGAAACGACAAAGAATATGAGGTGGCATAAGGATGATCGAGTAGACGATGGTAAATTGAGACATCCTGCTGATGCTTTAGCTTGGAACCATGTTGATAAAATTTATCCTCGTTTTGCCGAAGATTGCAGAAATGTAAGACTGGGTCTATCAAGCGACGGATTCAATCCATTTGGGGTAATGAGCTCTGGCTGGTCTACGTGGCCAGTTGTATTAATGCCATATAATTTCCCTCCATTGCTTTGTATGAAACAGCCGTTTATGATACTTTCATTACTGATACCCGGTAAGCATGCTCCGGGAAATGATATTGATGTCTACTTAGAGCCTCTAATTGATGAGCTAAAACAATTATGGTCTGAGGGTATTTTAGCATATGATGCCCATTTAAAAGAGTCGTTTAGATTACGTGCTATTCTACTATGGACGATTAATGATTTTCCAGCTTATGCTAATCTGTCAGGGTACTCTACGAAGGGCAAGTGTGCTTGTCCTGTATGTGGTCCAGAATTTGAAGCTATTCAATTACCACATAGCCAAAAGAGTTGTTATTGGTTTAATCGAAGGTGGTTTCCCTTGAGTCATAAGTACAGAAAATTATCAGCTAAGTTTGATGGTACAGTTGAGAAAAGAATGAAGCCGCGTCAACTGACAGGTACTGAGATCGTTCAATTACTTGAGGGGTTTCCAAAAGTTGTGTTTGGGAAAAAACGCTATTCTAAATTTAACACGCTCGGAGTAAGAGATTACTTAAAGTTAAAAAAGCCATTGAAGCGTAAGCGAAAGGTCCGTAAAATGCAAGTTGAGGACGAAGCCCAAACATTACCTAGAGGATGGACTAAATTTAGTATCTTCTTTCAGCTACCTTACTGGCAGAATCTAAAAATCCGACACAACTTAGATGTTATGCATATTGAGAAAAATATATGTGATAACATAGTATCAACTCTCCTACAAGATGCAAACAAGTCGAAGGATGATCTACGGGCGCGCCAAGATCTGACTGCTTTGAATATCCGAAATGATTTGCAAGCTCAAGACGTTGGCCTTAAAAAATTAAAGTTGCCTCCGTCTCGTGTTACAATGTCAAATGAGCAGATGCAACGAGTTTGTAAAATTCTCAAATCGGTAAAGTCGCCGGATGGTTACTCTGCTAACATTTCAAATAATGTCCAGGTGCAAGAGAGAAAACTCTTAGGTCTGGGATGATCGAGTAGACGATGGTAAATTGAGACATCCTGCTGATGCTTTAGCTTGGAACCATGTTGATAAAATTTATCCTCGTTTTGCCGAAGATTACAGAAATGTAAGACTGGGTCTATCAAGCGACGGATTCAATCCATTTGGGGTAATGAGCTCTGGCTGGTCTACATGGCCAGTTGTATTAATGCCATATAATTTACCTCCATTGCTTTGTATGAAACAGCCGTTTATGATACTTTCATTACTGATACCCGGTAAGCATGCTCCGGGAAATGATATTGATGTCTACTTAGAGCCTCTAATTGATGAGCTAAAACAATTATGGTCTGAGGGTATTTTAGCATATGATGCCCATTTAAAAGAGTCGTTTAGATTACGTGCTATTCTACTATGGACGATTAATGATTTTCCAGCTTATGCTAATCTGTCAGGGTACTCTACGAAGGGCAAGTGTGCTTGTCCTGTATGTGGTCCAGAATTTGAAGCTATTCAATTACCACATAGCCGAAAGAGTTGTTATTGGTTTAATCGAAGGTGGTTGCCCTTGAGTCATAAGTACAGAAAATTATCAGCTAAGTTTGATGGTACAGTTGAGAAAAGAATGAAGCCGCGTCAACTGACAGGTACTGAGATCGTTCAATTACTTGAGGGGTTTCCAAAAGTTGTGTTTGGGAAAAAACGCTATTCTAAATTTAACACGCTCGGAGTAAAAGATTACTTAAAGTTAAAAAAGCCATTGAAGCGTAAGTGAAAGGTCCGTAAAATGCAAGTTGAGGACGAAACCCAAACATTACCTAGAGGATGGACTAAATTTAGTATCTTCTTTCAGCTACCTTACTGGCAGAATCTAAAAATCCGACACAACTTAGATGTTATGCATATTGAGAAAAATATATGTGATAACATAGTATCAACTCTCCTGGGGTATGTTATACAATATTTAGGCGCTGACGGCGAACTCGATGGACGATCTCATGGGGTATGTTATACAATATTTAGGCGGTGCTATTCCTTATAGCGCGTATGGTGGTGTCATACGGATCATTAGCTCGATTGGCGATAATTCCGGCGCTAGACAGAGTAGTGCTCATATACCTTATTTTTTTCTTATATTTATAAATTCATTTTTATCTAATATGTTATCAAACACCACATAATGATTATTCAATTAAACATTCAGAGTGGAGATATTGGAGGGAGCAGCACCCGTTCTCGTAATCGGGATAGAGATACCCCCGCCGACGACGATGGATGAGGTTTTTTTATTTTTAATGCAATAAACAGTTTTATTTGTTATAACACTACATTTATTCATGTCGTGTATCATATCTTAGTTACTGGCATTGTTAGTATATATGTTGTTGGATGTGTTTTAGACGGAACTGATTGATGTATATTTTGAAGTGGATGGTTGGATTTGTACAATGTGTTGGATTTGGTTATATAGATGTTTTTGAATGGAATTGTTATGAATTTTGATTATGATTGGATGGTTGAATGTGGCATGTACAGTATTTTCTGGATGTATTCAAATATTAATGTAATTGTACAGGGAAATACAAATTTTAATTAATTTTTTTCCCCTGAAAAAATACAATCTAGACGGAATTTCGTCTAGATTGAATCAACCTAGACGGAATTTCCGTCTAGGTTGTAAAAAACCAACCCAGACGGATTTCTTTATTCCGTCTAGGTTGAATTCTGTCTAGATTGATCAATCTAGACGGAATTCCGTCTAGTTTGAAGCAATCTAGACGGAAGCAAAATAAACCAATCAAACTAGACGGAATTCCGTCTAGATGAACTAATCTAGACGGAATTGCAATCAACCTAGACGGAAATTTCCGTCTAGGTTGATCGTTTTTCTACTAGTGAGTAGTGATGTTTTTTGTTTTTTATCCTTTAGAACTATGTTCCATTGTGAACTACTCTGCTTTTGGTTTTTGTTAGAACTTATTATGATCTTCTCCTTGTTGGAGATCCATGGTTATGTACAGAGGGGTGTTGTTTTTCATTCTCTGTAGCTTCTGATATGGACTATAACTCACTCTTGGTTTGAGGTGTGTATTTTTTATGTAACAACCATTTTTGATTAATTTAGCTGGTTGGATTACCTTTGTGATAGTCCATCCTTTTCTAAAAAAAAAAATATTGCAGTAAGAGTACACATTCAAATTAAGTATCAAGAAAACATCTGATCAGTAGTCAAACCCGTAATGGGGAAATGCTAATGCATGCAAGAACATAACAAGAACGTGCTCATTAATATTTGCTAATTATAATAAGTCTAGCAAATTGATCAAGAAACGTAATGATGATGACGATGACGAATGCCCTTAGACAAAGGAGTGGTAGAAGCTGAGGCCGAACTGGGTGAGGAATGGGTTGATGCCTGCCACTCTCATAGACTTTTGAGGATCGATGTGTTTGGGTTTAGCAGTTGGTTGACGCTTGATTCTTCATCTGATGAAGACGAAGATGAACGATCGAACAGCAGAGGAGAAGACGATCAGACATTTTCTTTTTTAATGCAATTCTCTGACGACTGATTGATAGTTGGATACAAAAGAAGGAGAAGAAGAGAACTTGTAATATTCAAGAAGTCAGGCAAGTTCGGTACACGTAGCAGCGCGCTTTATCTTTGTAAGTTAGTTAGGTAACAGTATTAACTTCTCTAGTACTTATACATACTAATCCAATTTGGAGGAGTGCATATGTAATTAAAAAGGTTTTTGGTAGGTAAACAAAAACTCCTTTATTTATTTATTTACTTATTTATTTTTGGGAAGTGATATATGTTAAAGAAAATCTAACATAACTTGGGGCTTAATTATTATTGGGAAATGATACATGTCAACGGGACTACCAACATCGATCATTTTGCGATTTCTCAACATTCGTACAAGCGCATTTAGTTGATTTAAGGGGGTGGTTTGGCATAAGTGGAACCGAATTAAAATGCGAAGTACTTTTTCCCCCTCATCCAATACGCATGAAAGCTGAAATGTATAGTATTAATTTGTTTGCAAAAGTAGAATATTGTTGAAAGTATTAAAATGATGATGCGACAATCATCTTATTTATTTACTTAATTTATATTTAACGTTTGAATTATTATTTGTTCGGTTTTTCTATAGAGTGCCAATGAGCACTCTATAAAAGAGGAGAGAGATAGAGAGAAATGAATGAGAAGAGGATCCCAATGCAAATCAGGGGACCCCCTCCTCATTCATTTCTCTCTATCTCTCTCCTCTCTTATAGAGTGCCCATGGGCACTCTATAGAAAAACTGTTATTTGTTAGCTACCAAAAAGCGCTGAAAATGAAAATGTATACTAGATAAATTAACTCATATGATTCCAGGGTAGGGATGAATCATCTGTTGTGCGCGGCGGAAGCCAAAACCAAACCGATGTGCTTCGAGAAACGAAACCAATCGCCGAGAGAGAATACAAACAATTCAAAATAACGACACGAACACAAACAACCAATTTTAACGTGGTTCGACAAGTTGCCTACGTCCACGGGGCAAGAAGGGGATGAGGTTTTCACTAATAGAAAAGAATAGTACAAACTGACATTACAAATCACTCGAACTCACTAATTAATCTCACCAACAAATCTGTAATTCTTTCCAAATAAAACTCTAACCAATAGCTCAAAAAATACATCTTTTCTGTGCTCTAAATATCCCCAATTCGCTGCTCAATTCTCTCTTCCAATCGTTCCATATATATAGAAATCCTAAAACCAAAAACATACTAGGAATTCTAAAACCAAAAACAAAATAGATTAGGAATCCTAATAACCTATTACCAAAATAGATTTGGAATACTGTTACCAAAACAGATTAGGAATCCCAATAACTTGTTACCAAAACAAATTAGAAAACATATTAGGAACATGTTATCCAACAATTCTCCACCTCGGCAAAGTTTTTCCAAAACTGAGCCGACACCAATACCAACCAAACATCTCACTTGTTCCGTCCAGTACGAAGTGAAACAAATCCACGACAACGGACTCAATCCACAATAAGTCGAGAACCCAAACGAGAATGCGAACAAACTCCACACGACAACGGACTCAATCCACAATAAGTCGAGAACCCAAACGAGAATGCGAACAAACTCCAAATGTCGATATCAACTCACCAAACCGGCTGCATGAACCCAAACGAGAATGCGAACAAACTCCAAATGTCGATATCAACTCACCAAACCGGCTGCATCATAAAATGACTGCCTACGTATCCTCTTGCCCAATGAATCATTCACGTTGTTCTCCCAACGGCCTCCAAAGGCCCTCAATCAAATAGAAGAGTTCGTAACCCTTCTCCAACATCACCAACGAATCTGCAACTGATAGCTCTCCTAATGGCCCCAAAGTGAAACAAACCAAACACCTCCAACTGAGATGAACCAACGGCCATATCCAAATTGAAACTATGTCCACCAGCTGCACTCGAATCAACCAACTCATCATCTATATCCAAATCCAAATGATCCCCAAACTGTGTCACCTCAGCTAGAATCCCAAACGATACAGTATGATCTGGAGTATGTGGAGTAATCTACACCCAACATGGAGTAGCATCATGCTCCACCCGCTGCGATATCCCAATGATCTGATCAACACTCTCCACATGCCGAGAGTCAAATGTGACATACTTGCTCAGAACAAATCTATCAGATCAAATGTGCTATCAGATCAAATCTCACATCCTCAATGTGACAAAATACTGGGCAATCAAACATCCAACGCAATCCAAAATCTGAAGCAGCTCCACCAGATTCAAAATCTCCAAATGTAACAGTCAGCAACCTATGACTAAGATGACCCAAATATATCGAAGCTCCAAAACTCTTCTTCAATTCAATGCTCGACAACAAACGTCGATCCTCCTCCAGTAAGGAACGATCCAACAAAATCGTCATCTCATATCGTCGCCCTAGCGTCTCCTCTCCAAGAAAGTGTCTCAAGCTGCCGTAAGCTCGGCATAAATGCAAGAAAGAACCCCTACCAAAAATAAAACGACGAGTTACCTTTCTGCCAACACACTTCCTCCATCTGTTGTTGACTTCTAGGACTTCAAACCAACGGGACTTGGTTACAACACACCAATTCCTAGAACAGTCCCCAACTGCAGAAACCAAATACCTATTGCCTCCTAACGATGCCTCCTTGGAAGGCCCCCAAATACATGAATGAACATCATCTAAAAGACCACTTGATCGATGGATAGAAGTGCCAAACTTCACCTTGGTCTTCTTGCTCATACCAATGTGCTCAAATGCCTTTAATCTCCAAGTCAACGCACTCCTCAATAAACCATGCACGACATAACTAATCAAATATCTCAGCCTCAACAAATGTCACAGTCTAGCTAAATCCAAAGAAGTCGTTAGTTCTCTACCAATCACCGTGCTCCCAATCAAATAGTACAAATTCTTCCTCCTGACGCCCTTCATCACAATCATGGACCCAAATGTGATCTTCAAACAAGCATCCTCTAATGTCACCCTATAGTCTACTGCCTCCAAAACTCCAAGTAAAATGATGCTTTTCTTCAACTGAGGAACGAACCTCACTTTATCTAACTCCCGAACCACTCCGTCATGCATCCTAATACGAACGGTACCGATACCACCAATAGGCATTCATAATCATTACCCATGAGCACGACATTCCCTCTTTCCAACTCCTAAAATCCGGAGAACCAATCCCTCCTAGGGCAAATATGGTAAGAAGCACCCGAATCCAACATCCACTCTGTAGAGTCAGCAACACAAACTGAAGGTAGTGATAATGAATAGTCCGAAGAATCTGAATCTGAATTGTCATCACTAGCCTTGACAATATTCACCTCTGAAGCTTGAATAGCTTTTCCCTTATTCTTCCCGGCTTGATCTTTTAACTTTGGGCATTCGGCTTTCTAATGTCCATCCTCTTTACAAAAGGCACACTGATTCCTACGAACTCCATGATATGCCCCTCTAGACTATGATCTCCTACCACGGTTTGGACTCTTTACTCTCGCGACCAATGCTCCCGCTACCGACTCAACTAAAGTCTCATTATCCTTCTTTTAAAGCTGATAATTCACAAGTACAGCGGTGACCTCACTATACGAAAGAGATATCTTCCCATTAATAAGAGTAAGAATAAAGATCTCATATTCCTCGTCGGGCAAGGAACTCAATAATAACAACGCTTTTTCCTCATCTTCCATCATCACATCTACATTCGTCAAATCCGCAAGAAGCTTCGTGTAATGGTTCATGTGATCACCAATGGAGGTTCCTTTGTTCAATTGGAAGCGATAAAGCCTCTTCTTCAAATACAAGCGGTTTTCTACACTCTTTGTCAAATACTTGTCCTCTAGGATCTCTCAAATCTTCTTAGCCGAAGTCTCATTGATCACATCATATTTTAAATCTTGAGTTAAACAATATCTAATCATACCATACGCCGTTTGATTCATCTTTGTCCAAACCTTCTCCTCAATGTCATCCGATTTCCCGTCTAACTTCAAAGTATCCTCCAAATTTTACGCATTGAGCGCATCCAAGACTTCACATCTCCAAAGACCAAAATTGTTTGTGTCATTAAACTTCTTCACATCTATTTTCATAGAGTGGATATTCAAACTTTGGATAGTCTTCACGACGGAAGTACCATCCACAACTCCTTCTTTCTCGACCATCTTTTTCAAAGCACCAACAAACCAAAGCGGAACAAACAAAGAATAGATCCAAAATTAGAAAAGATAGAGTCTTTACCAAAAAGATCTCACATTTATCACCAAACGAAGTCCTAGACGAGCCTCCAAAACGATCTACTCTAAATAGCCCAAGCGTAGGCCGAGCCCTGATACCACTTGTTGTGCGCGGTGGAAACCAAACCAAACCGATATGCTTCAAGAAACCAAACCAATCGCCGAGAGAGAAGGACAAAGAATTCAAAATAACGATACGAATACAAACAACCAATTTTAACATGGTTCGGCAAGTTCCCTACGTCCACGGGGCAAGAAGGGGATGAGGTTTTTACTAATAGAGAAAAAGAGTACAAACTGATATTACAAATCACTCGAACTCACTAATCAATCTCACCAACAAATCTCTAATTCTCTCCAAATAAAACCCTAAACAATAGCTTAGAAAATATCTCTTTTTTGTGCTCCAAATATCCCCAATTCGCTGCTCAATTCTCTCTTCCAATCGTTCCATATATATAGAAATCCTAAAACCAAAAACATACTAGGAATTCTAAAAAAACAAAACAGATTAGGAATCCTAATAACATGTTACCAAAACAGATTTAGAATACTGTTACCAAAACAGATTAGGAATCCCAATAACTTATTACCAAAACAAATTAGGAAACATATTAGGAACATGCTATCCAACATCATCTTCATTTTTTAATTACATTCAATTTTAGAATGATCAGGTGGCAATTCTCTCCTGAGTTGCACACTAATGACAATTTGCTAACGTGTGCCCTAACCTAGGAAATGATGAGGAAGAAGAAGAACTTAGGGAAGAATACATGGATTTCTGGTCCAATGGTGTGATGTTGGATACTAAACATGAAGTTTATGCTTGTGTTTAAACAGCGAATTTGAGATGACTTTTAACTGGTTATACATCAAATTAAATGAATGAGGATTCATTAGAAATCCATATCTATCTAGTTTCCAGAAAATCAAACTTTTTATTATTGGGAGTCTTATAGAGGTTGTTTATCTACATTTAAGTGGAGATTGTTTAGCTTACCCAAAAATTTAGTTTCATGAACTTAGTTATCGAAGGTGCATGGAGTCTTTTGTTTTTAATGCACGGAGTCTTGTCTTCTTTGGGATAGTATAAATACCTATGTAATTATTAAGTTTATTCAAATCATTCGAATTAAAGTAAAATCCTCTTGGTGACTTTCTCTTTCATGTTTTTCTTGTTTGTGTGTTAGTGAGAATGCCCATCACCTTCCAACAAATTAGTAGCATCAGATCTTGGTGTTAAGATGACATCAAAAAGAGGCTCTTTTTCTTTCCAATACCCTATATTGGGATTTGAGATGCAAGCCTTTTATTTTTTTTGGGGTAGGGTGGGGAGGGGGGGGTGCAGGAGTTCTAGGGTTGCTACACTTTTCAATCAATATAAAAGTTGTTGTTAATTAATGAATATTGTAGGAAATTAAATAAATAATTAAGTAAATATTGCAACTAGAAACAAGAAACAAAGATAATAAAGAGAACTAGCAAGACATGAGACAGAATTTTTAATAATGGTTAGAAAATTTATCCCAACACTCTTTCTCCGAAGGCCGGATTGCTACACTATGATAAATATTCTTCTAGATTATAAGCCCTAATCCAGGAGGTTTTGGAAGACAGTTCCTAGATTATACCCTAATCTAGTCATCTACACCCAAATAAATCCTATCATATAACTGTGTACCCCAGCTCTTTGCTAGTAAACCTTACCCTCAATTATCTGCGGGTTGAGTATGTTGTAAACTTGATCAAATGATCCTAGAAAAGAGTATTGTTTACAATCACATATATTTATTAAAGCGTAAATAAAAAAGATCTTATAGCCCTTTACTAATTAAATCATTCTTTGAAAACTTTAAGATCCGGATCTAAAGGAATAGAGGCGAAGGCAATGATCCTAGTGTAGCACCCATCGACAGATATGGATCTAAAGATGAATAACATGATAACTACGTGATCAAGAAGACTATTTGATGATCCAGATGATGAACTAACTCTAATCTTCAAATCATAACTTTTCTCTCTCTCTCTCTCTTCTTTCTATCTCAATTAGGTTAGGGTGTCAATGAAAAAGTGAGATAGGAGAGAGGGCATAACAGCTGCAACGAATGACTGTGATTAGATCTCAAAAAGCTGCAAATTGATCCATGCCTATAAATGGGCCACTTCCTCATTGATGAGAAATGTGCTCATCAATTAGTCAATGGCTCATCGATGGACAAAATTTACATCGATGAGGGGTTTCAAATCGATGACCAAAACTTTATATACCGATGGGTAATGTGCTCATGGATGGGTCAAGACTCTGTAAAATTCTTCATCAATGGAGCGGTGAGAAATTAAAGGATTCAGTAGCAGATTCATTGATAAGGACTAATGCTCATTGACGACCATTTGCTCATCAATTAGCATGGTGCTCATCGATGAGTCTACTTGCAGAATCATCATTCTCAGCTGACTTTCATTGCATTTGAACTCAATATTGATTCTATCTTATATAACCTACACAGGTCAACTCAAACAAAAATTAGTCACCAATACATGTTTGTTATTATTCAAACAAAAGAAATTGTATGAACAATATCCTAACAATTTCTCCCCTTTGATTATAACATATCGAAAAATTTCGAGTACAATAAGTTTGAGATACAGCAGAAGTGCCATAAAATCAGTTTCATGATAATCATATAGTGATATGCATGCTCCCCCTAGATATATGCACATATGAAACAAAAACGCAGTCTAAGCTCCCCCTACAATATTACATCAAACCAAGCAACAAGAACATTCACATGCAATGCAACACGCACAAAAAACTTTTCAATAATGTCAATTTTGTCCAAACACTTCTGCCCCCTTTTGTTACTAGCAAAAGCCAGTCACGCTTTCTAGATGGACATAAAATAAGATAGCAAAGTGTTGACCACCATGAGGTGATTGACAATAAAAAAATATGAATAACAAAACATGAACAGTGATTTTTGGGTCCTCCTATAATTATAGAGGAATAGATGTATTATATTAAATATTATATTATTATAATGTTATATTTAATATATTAATCTTATATTAATCTTATATTATAAGCATTAATACATCAATATCCAACCTACATCCTCTCTCAATTGTAGGATTTCACAAATTCTAAAATATAATAGTTTTTTATTATTTGGGGATTCAATATCCCAAAATTGGTTTTGAAACAAACATGGTTTATGGAATTCTAAAACCCAAAAAACTTGTAATCCACCTTATATCCCAAAAAAAAGTTGAAACAAAAGAGATGATTTCACAAATCCTAAAAATATATTATTTTTTTATAATTTAGGGATTCAACATCCCAAAAAAAAAGTGAAACAAACAAAGTTTAAGGAATACCAAAACTCAAAAAAAGCACTTTTTACATCCCAAAACTTGAAATCCACCCTATATCCAAAAAAAAATGTGAAACAAACACCCCCTTAAAGATTATCGTACAAATGTGATCGGGGCGTACGGAGACGGTGCCGATGGCGACATCCCCCTCCGCGGTGTTGAGTTTTAGCTTTGGGGTCCAGAAATAAAATGAAGAATATTGTAATAATATTTGATAATCATTACAATATATGATAATCTCCAATGAATATGAGCTTGTAGAGCCCTTCAATCAAAGCATGCGTGCTATAATTTGAAAAGAGCGTCGGCGACCACAAGGAGATTGAATAACAAAACAGATATTTCTGTTTATATAGTATTCTAGTAGAAATGTAATGATCTCCATCGACTGAGGGGCAGCGATTAAAGCAGTTCCAAAGCAAGACGTATCAGGATGACGTCATCACATGGAACGAAGACGGGTCAGCCTTCATCGTTCAACAGCCTGAAGAGTTGGCATGCGGCAGATACATTCTAATGGCAAAATTGTTGTATACTATGCCTGTGAAGACGTCGTTTCGTGAAGTTCTAGCAAACAATAGAAAATATCGACAGAGGTTAAATAAATTGCTCTGAATACGGCCTCGTACAATAACATCATAACTTAAAATTTTATGACATTTTCCTACTATTCATATCTCGGTGTAATTCTACATTCCAGACTACATACAAAGACCAAGCCTCACTTGCACATGTACTTACTACAGGTTGCAGGTAAAATATCCAAA
>NC_033794.1:58819084-58828605 GCF_001876935.1 Asparagus officinalis
TTTCTTCTGTTTTCAAGAGCAGCTGCTGTACAAACTCAAGCACAACGATGCATAGTTACACTATGATGTCACACTGAACATCCTACTTTACAATGAACACTATGAATCTAAAAAATTATGTGATCTTCATATAAAAAGACTACAAAGAGCTTCTATAAGTTGAATTATGCCTTTCATCTATGCCCCTTCTCGTCCTTGGTTGTTGCACTTTATGATATTATACTTGCAGAGGGGACACGTAGCATTGATGTAAAGCCACTTATCTATGCAGATGCAATGGAAATGATGGCCGCAGGGGAGTTCTCGTAGCTCCACCCCATCGTCATAAGCAGAAAGGCATATGCAACATTCCTACACAACACCCCACATGTTAGACATTCGACCAAAAGTATTGTTAGGGTTAGGGTTAGGGAATATGATTTGGGATATATCCTATTTGGTTTTCCAGGTTTAAGACAGTCATCCACAAGATGCCCTCTGAATAAATAAATAAATAAACTCCTGAACTTTAGATAATAACCTCCTGAACTTAATTTACTGAAGTACAATAACTGATGGTACAATTTTGGCCTATGTAATTTTTAACTTTATTAAGAATTTTCGAAATTTGGGTAGGTAGAGAGTGATAAGGATGGTTTTGAATCTTTACCCTTCACATTAATGCCCTTTATGACAATTCCAATAGTTCTGCGGATTTTGTATAGTTTTTTAAAGTGCATGGGTCTTTTTTTCTAATTCTTAAGGTTTAGGGGCTGCCAAACGCCTCGAGTGCCAGGGGGCTGTAATTTACGTATGTTATACTGATAAAAAAGCAAACAAAAGTCACATTTTCAACTAATAAAAAAACGAAACTAAAGAAATGACAAAAGATAATTTTCAACATTTGCAGGAAAGTTTCAAGATTCAGTCAAAGCTTCAATGCGTAAAGAAATTCAAGCATACGTTCAGAGGTATGTTCGTAAATTTCAGTATTTTAAGCAAAATTAATGTGAGTGTAATACCTTTTGTTCATGATGAAATATGTACTCAGCTTCACTATTATATTTCTATATTTCAGTGAAAGTTGTAATAGTCATCAGCTAGCAACGTACGGACTGCTACAATGGAATTAAAGGTAACCACAGACAAGATTTGAATTATAGCCAGATGCATCTGACATACATGGAATGAAAGACTACAACATTGCCTTTTAAGGGGTAATAGCAGAGAGAAGCTATAGAAATTACATACCGAATCCTCCGCTGAAAGAGCATGTTCAACCAGGGGATCACTACCACACTCAGTCATTATTCCACTTGATGATCTTGACATCTCACTACCAAGTTTCTCAGAATCACCAGTTCTCCAAAATTTGTATTTTGGAAGTTGGCGAATGTCTTCATCTGAAGCTCCTTCCTGTTACAGAAGTGAGCAAAGGCGAAAAAAATTATTAAATCTAGCTAATCTTCTATTTAATCATGGATACATATGGGAGTATCTTCAATATCAAGTTTCACAAGACATAGAAATGAGGATTAATAATTTTATGTCATATATCACAGACATGGATGCAACATATGCAGTGACTAGTATGATGACTCAGTTCCTTTGACAACTTAGATGTTGGAAATTAGAGAGTTATTGACAATGAGATTCTTTATATAAACAAAATATATCAAGAGATGCCACATGTTTAATTTATAGAGATTCTCCAAATAAACAAAATATGTCAAGAGATGCCTCATGTTTAAATTTATATCCAAAATTTTAAAACTACTGTTTATATGATTGATCGAGTAGTATAAAAAGTCAAAACAAACATATCAAAATTTGATAGTTGTCGATTAAAGTGAAAAAAAAGTAATTTCAACTGGTAGGTGTTAATTAAATACTTAAACAGCTTTGGAAAAACCAAATCACAGAAATTATTGGGATGGAACTCCTGACCTAGCCCAATGAGTTCGAGGGTGTTCGGAGAGGCTTATTTTTAGAAGCTTTTAAGCTGTGTTAGCTTTTGGTTCTTTTGGTTTTTATGATAAAAATTATACAAGAATAGTTTGGGCAGAACAGTAATTTATTTGGTCAAATTTAGCTTATTTAGGTGAGCTTATAAGCTAATTTTTTAAAAGTTGGGGTATACCAGCTTTCTAAAGTGGGGCATATAAGCTAACTTATTTGGTATTTTAACAAGTAGATATGAAAATGTTAATTTAAAAGCTAGTTTGACCAAACACATATGCTCCCCAAACACACTCTTAATCGAATCCTACGATAAAAAAAGTTCTGCATTCAAGTTAGCCCAATAGCCCTAATTGCGAACAGGTCATGCAAGGCCTAATTTTGGTCCATATGGCTAACACATTATATCTTTTTGTGTAGGTGTGCGCGTGTGCAGAAGTGTTAGTGAGTCTATGTGTACGCATGCAATACAACATACATAAGATCCTTGAGTTTTTCCTTAGGTTGGGTATTAATCCCGCAACTTTCTCATATTGGGAGAAAAATCAAAAGAACTGAACAAATATAATGAACGTAAAGACTCAAAATGAAAATAAGAACATACCAATTATGAAGCTTTATAACTGGGTCCTACGGGTTAGGTACAAGTAACCTGAATATCAGGCAAGGGTTAAAAGTACCTGATCCCATAATTAATTAGGTTGGGTTCAGTTATCCTCGTACTTTGACCCAATCAGACCAATTGTTACCCTCATGTAACCTAACGGCTTAAATCAGTCTAAAGTCCACAAAATTCTAGAATCTATCGATGGATAAAAGAATCTGAAATTGTAATCGATCCATTTCTATGCTGCAACAGATTAGTTGTCAGTTTGACCCGAGTAAATGTGATCAAATCAACCAAATTAAAATATGTTAAAAGTCAGATATCTGTTGAGATAATCATGGTTTATGTGTTGGTTAAAGAGAATATATCTCTGGCAGATTTTTGAGGTAGATTTAGGGTGAAGATGGTTTGGATATTGCCTCTATATATAGGATTGTTTTTTTCTGTGAAAAAATACTGCAAAAAGATGGCAAATAAAAAATTGTCATCCGACCCCTAGAAGAATTCTCCTTCTTCCTTTCCATAATACCAGAGCCTAATTTTTTCCCTTCAATCATCTCTCTGAGCTTCATACCCTTGATAGTCCCTCTCTCCCCTAGAAGCCATCTTCTCAATTTTCCCTAGACTAGGCATGGCAATTATGGCCCATACCCAATTACCCGTCCTGCCCGCCCATCAGTTGGCCCACCCAAAACCCACCCATTTAGTTAAATGGGTCTAAATGGGCGGGTCTGAAATGAAAAGAGGATAAACAGGCCGGTAATGCGCGAGCATCGCGCCCGCCTTAAACCCGCCCTCACTCTCCCGTTCTCTCTCTCGGTTCTCTCTCTCTTTCTCTCGTCTCTCATTCTCTAAAAAATCCCAACGATGACGGCAGCAGCTCGAAGAAAACCTCGAGGCGGCGGCGACGTCATGGACTCGATCTACTCCGTCGTCGCCCTCGTCCTTATCCTCGTCGCCTGCGTCGGTATGACCTCTCCAGATCTCTTTTGAGAGGAGAGAGAGGCCGACGTTTTCTGTTTCATTGACGAGGGAGGAGATCGACAAGGACGTCTACGTGTTGACGGGAGCCAGGGCTTGCTGGAGGCTGAAGAAGAGGCCAAGGAGCTTTCCGAAGCAGGTCGATGTAAGTCTCCGACGATCCTCTTTTGAGTTTTGAATCAAATTTCGGTGGAATTTGGGTCTTGACTTCAAAAAGATTTAATCTTTTAGGGTTGCAGATGCTTTCGCCTGGTTATTGGCTGAGCGAGATCACAGTGGATTCATACAAGGTGCCGAATTCATGGCTAGAGCGGCGATGAGGTTAGTACAGTAACCGCCGGTGATGTGAATCCATTTTGACTGAAAATTGATTGGATTTTAGGGCTCAAAATTGTTACTATTTTTTATACAACACCCTTGATTTGTGTTCTTTTAGATGGAAAAGGTTTAGTTTTGTTCTTTTAGATGGAAAACGTTTTTGTCAGTAATCTAGAGGTTTTTGATTCCAGAGTGAATGAAACCAAGTAATCCATTTATTTTTTTAACATTTATCTACAACAGATGTATTTGATTTTTCTCATGAAGAAAATCTAATACTCAACAGAACACTTGCATCTGTTAAAGTTTTTGTAGAAGACTTGATTACAAATTAATACACTGTACAGTTGTTAGATGGTTGAGTCCTGGTGCATGGCTAGATAGACTGAAATGTGAATGTTCATTCTTCCTGTCCACAAGATTTATCAGTAGTGACCTTGAGAAGTATTTCAACAAAGAAGGATAGGTATACAATCCTACGTTGATCATTATTCCTGCGTATCGTAATTAAAACCTCCGATTGATCTATGCATATAAGAGTGAGACGGTCTACGTGAACTAGTTCATATCATCTCTACTGTTTGAGATAAATTTGTTTTGTTTATAAAAGTACTATGTTCAAAATTTACTAAAGAACGTTTGTTTAATTGATGCAGCATGTCTATGTATCAGATATAACATCTCAACAAGCAAAGGAAGGAAAAGATATCCAGGGAATTCCTTGGGATAAGTTGCATATTGCAAGGGAAAAGTACAGGTAGACCAGATTACAACAGTACAAAAATTATGAGAACATACCGAACTCTGGAGAAGCATCAGAAAAGGCATAGTTCACTACATCAGATTTATTACATTATTTTTGCATTTTAATTCATCATCTTTTTTATTAAATGCATATCCTTGTATATAGGAATGCCAACCCACGGAGAAGGGGGGTATGTTCTATGAATTTTAGCACAACACGAGGTCGGTGAAACCAACTATTCTTCACTTTCAGGTCAGCTGAAGGTTTCCTGTTTAGGTTTCAAAATCTTGTTGTATGTGTATTTTACTTTGGTATTAATTAGTTTATCTGCTACTTGAACAGATGGATTAATATATGCATACATAAGTTCTGCTTTTGGGAATAGGTTTACTAATCGGACAACATTTAGCACGTAGAATTACGTGAAGATTGTGCAATAAAAAAATTACTTTTTACTCATACCATAGGTACTCTAGGTGGTGACTTTTTATTTCCAGAATTTTTTTTATGGAAACCAATGATCATGCTTTTCTTCTGATGAGGTTCCTCAAGCCATCCTTGTACTAAGTATATTTATTTATCTAGCTTCCTATGGAAACGCTCATGTTTTCTTAACATCGGTCATATTCCACATGTGAGGTTATTCTCCAAACTTAGTTATTCTTTTAATTTATTTTTCTCTATTGTGTATATCTGAGATTGATGGATCACATCTTCTATGTTCTCAGCTGAGGAATTTGGTCTGGGCTGCATCAAAGCATGATGTTACCTCATTTCACATTATTCTGTCATGCATTGGTCAGCCTTAACAAGTAAAGCATGCGAAGTGATGAATGTATCAGGGCATGTGGTGCCATCGGAGGTTGATGCAGTTACCATTTAGTAAAGTTGCTATATTATCGCCTTTTGTTTATGCTCTTTGTTTTGGCTCTCTGGTCAGTTTTAGCTCTGAACGACAGTAATCTGTTCATTGTTGTATTACACTTGCAGAAACACCTAGGAAGCTTGTTAGAAGGCTGTACTAAGACCCAAATTAGTACATTGGCAGTAAAGGATAAATTTCTTGTAACTGGTGGATTTCAAGGATAAATTTCTCATGCAATGTGACCTTTATGTTACTTTGTGGGGTTAATTTCACACTCCTGGGCAATGCAATATTTGTTAAGTTACTGAATAATGAGTAAAATTTCCAGGCTAATATCTGCTGCTAGGATGAACATATTATGTTTGTTTGACCAATAAAAATAATTAGCCCTTATGTATTTTGCTTCTGGTTACTTATGGAAGAACTCGAACTCTAGGTATAATCACACACTATGGCCTTGATCAAATTAGACAACTTTGTTCGTTATTAGGTGCATCTGTTTCATGTATTGTGGCACATGATGAAATTTCCAGTTGTTTGTTATAGAAAAGAGATAGAATAAAATTATTCATGGTTTTTATGCTCTGTTTTCATACAAAGATATTTATCCTTAACATAATTGAACTGGTTGTTTGCTTGTTTCTTTCAGGGTGCAGGAGGTGTTACAATCAAGAAAACTAATCTTGCTTTGATCTTCGGCATTTATGATGAGCTAATGACTCTTGGGCAGTGCAATATGATTGTTGAGAGGCTTGGTGATTATCTCAATGAATATGGATTTTAGGTTTGTTGTGTTCCCTTTTTCTATTCGGGTTTGGTGTGGTCCCTCGCATTGTGATGCTTCAAATGAATAATTGTCAGTTCAACAATTATGTGGACTCTCGTGAGGAGTTTGATGTTTGGTTAATGTGTTTGTTATGATCCCTATCCCATCAAAATTCTGTTTGTATTTTTCCTTTGATTGGGGTTATTATGACATTTTAAGGCGGGTTATGATGATTTTTCATAAGACAAGTTTGCACGTTCGAAAAAGTTGTGTTCTATTTGAATTTCTTTTTGATGTTGCATAAGTGGCTTCTTGTGGCATTAGTTATCGCAATAAACAATGTATATCATTTTGCAGGTGATGTATTCTTTGAGTTCTTTGCACTTGGTATAGTAAAAAGAAAAAAAATACATGATTGGTAATTTTAATGCTATATTGTTCAATATATTCATGCTATTCCTGAATGGGTTATGTACATGCATGTGCATATTTTGATAATTCAAAAAGTTTACAAAAAAAACCCCTAAATTTTGTAAAAAGTTCCCAATAGTTTAAAAAAAACCCTAAAAGTTTACAAAAAACACCATAAAATTATTATACATATATAGCTACTATAGTTAAATGGGCAAATGGATGGCCCGTTTATTAAATGGGCAGATAAAAACCCGCCCATTAAGAAAATATTAAATGGGTCATAAATGAGTAAATAGGCAAAACGTGCCCGCCCATTTATGGCCCGCCCATTTAATACCCAAACCCACTCATTTAACATCCCTACCCCAGACTATCCCAGCCAAGAACTTTTCACTTTCCAAAGGTAAAGCATGCTTCCCGAGATCCTTCTCAAAAACCCAACCAAAAACAAAGTCGGTCTCTCTCTCCTAAAAACCTATGTTTCCTAAAATTTCCAAGGAAAAAACTTTCAGGTCCTTTAACTTTGAGTTATAAAGCTCTAATCTGTATCTATTAAACATTATTTTAAAAAGTCTCTGCCTAGTCCGCATAGGCGTACGCCTAAGCCTAGGTGGTACCTAGGCCGCCTAACTAGCGCTTAGGCGGTATCTAAGCCGCCTAACTAGCGTCTAGGCGATACCTAGGCTACCCACCTAGATTTTAGGAGTGTTTAAGGGAGCATTGTCTGCTTATGTGGACAGCACCTTTAGGCCCTGATCGTGATTTTCTATGTTGTGGTCTCCACGTCCTCCAACCTCCTTCAAACTCCTTTAACCTCCAAATATCAACACCTCCATTATCTCCTCCGACCTTCAGTAAAACTTCCTCGACCAACATTTAAATGAAGAAAGAAATCCGCCTAGACACTAGTCTGGCACCTAAGCTTTCTATAGCATGTACATTTACTATCGATTATTATAATTAAAAAATAAAAAATAAAACTCCTAGGCTCTAGACATCGAACCCAATGCCTAGGCCTCCTAACACTTTCTATAACCTTATTAGTTATTATTTTGGCTATTTAGTATTTAAGTATGCATGATTTATTATGGATCTAAGATTGCTATTCTTTTGGCAAATTTATATGAATTTAACACATGTTTATCGATTATTATAATTAAATAATTTTTAAAAAAAGGCGAACGTCTGGACGCCGCCTAGGCGTGTAGGCGCTGGATCAAACGCCTAGACCGCCTAGCGCCTTCTGTAACATTGCTATTAAATCAAAACAATCATTGCTCCCCTTTCTCTTAGCATCGCCACCACACTTGACCATTTCTACCCTTGCGCTGTCAGAGCTACCCCACCAGAATTCGACCCCGATCAGCATCGTCCACCTCAACCAGAACTCATCCCTAACAAGTCGATCCCTTTTTCTTTTGTTTCATATCTAATGTCGACCAGATCTAATGAAGCGCGATCCCAATAGATCAATATAGCACTCCTGAACTTGATTTAAATCTAACCATGTCATCACAAGCACTTTAGACATCTGCTTCTCTAATCAACGTCACTTAGCAAAGATCCTACGCAAATCAGAGCCACCTACCTCCACTCAAACCTAACCTGTCAAATATCAATTTTATTTTTAAGAAGAATTTTTCAAAACAGACCCACTCCAAATTTTTTTTCTTAAAACCGACCCGTTTTTTTTTTATTTATCAAAACCGACCCGATTTTGTAATTAACAGCTTAATCACCTTCCTAAACAGTCGGGGTTGGCAACCCTGACTATTTAGGACCTTAATTTTTAGGGTTTAAGGCTTCTAATTAGGGTTTAACACCTTCCTAAATAGTCGGGGTTGCCAACCCCGACTGTTTAGGATAGTGATTAAGCTGCTAATTACAAAATCGGGTCGGTTTTGATAAATAAATAAAAAACGAGTCGGTTTTAAGAAAAAAAAATTGAAATGGGTCTGTTTTGAAAAATTCTTCTATTTTTAATTTAATTTCCAGTTTAACATGCTACTGTCTTAGTAGTATTAGCTACATATTTATCTAATACATATTTCAAAATGGAATTTTTAATACATATTTTAAAATGGAATTTTAGTTTTAGTTCTTTACCAAATGGCTAGTAAACTTGTCATGTCAGAGTTAGATGAAATTGACAATATCAATGGCAGAAACTATACTTGTACATAACATTGACAACATCATCGAAACAACTATTTTGACCCTAACTAAAAACTCTATCACTAATGAAAAGAAAGGGTTTCAAGCAACAAAAATCATAAGACAAAAAGGCGTAAAGCCAAATGCTCATGTTCATGGAAGACAATCTATTCAAGCTCTTTGAAACCTATAATACTTCCATGAACATGTGAAAGGCAACAAAAGAAAAATTAACATCGTTGCTAAAGTTAACATTTAGCTCCTCTTGCATTAGTACAATTTTTGTCATATGAGAAAGTATATGTTCCCAATTTAATGATGAAATTTGTTACATGTTCCCAATTTAATGATGAAAGGGCTATAAGTTAGACTTTATAACCATATGGATCCACAGGAAACGATGAGAAAGTATATGTTGTGAGAATGCATGTACCAAAGCATGAACTATTAGTTCGTAGACCTATATTAATTCCAATAAGTTATAGTTTAGAACTATTTGTCTTGCTATATTTATGATCCTAAATTGTGTCATTCTAGACTAGGACATGCTAGTATTTCTAAAATAAATCAGATTGTTAGAATGAAGTGGTTGTTTGTGTTGGAGATTATTGGAGCATACAAACAACTACACACAATAATGGATACAAGCACAAACACAACACATTAGGAAAATCCACCATCTTCATAAACCAATACAACTCATACAACCATAGTTGCATGATTCCCTGGAACC
>NC_033794.1:58828615-58877067 GCF_001876935.1 Asparagus officinalis
CGTCGAACAGTTCATGCGAACCGATTCTCGGTACATTTACTAACCGATTCCCTGTGATACATAAATTGGTTCCCTAAAATTAGCGTACTGCTTATAAAGTATGAGGGGACCAAAGTTGATTTACAAGTCTAATTTCATGCACATGCACTTGGATTTTTATTATATGTTTCGATAATATTATTGAAAATATTCTTTAAGTAGAGGTTATCTAAAGTTAATAACTAATTCTAAATCACTATTTCTTTAACCGATGTTGCTAAGAAGATTTTGTCTCGCCCTATTAATAGCTCTTCAGCTGAGAGAAATTAGAGTACTTATTCCTACATACATAGTGTGAAAAGGAATAGATTGAACAGTGGAAGGGCAGATAAGTTAGTATTCGTCCATTCAAACATTCGCCTCCTGTCAGGATTTTGTAAGAATTACAAAATTGGTCCATATATAGGATGAGATATGGGTCCCAATAATAATAACTTGGAGGACCCTTCAAGTAAGTTAGAGGAACTTAGATAGACTTGCTTAGACTCGGAATTAGCAGAAGATGCACTTGATGTTAAGGGGAATAAAGTTGCAAAATAAAAAAATTTGTTAAGAGGCTATCTAATATTTAATATTTTAAGTTTTATGTATTCTGAAACTATAAAAATAAAATATTGAAGTATTTTGTATGAAAAAATATTGAAATACATAATTACTTTTCTAGTTTCTATACACTTTAAAAAATGATAAGCATAACCAAAAAAATTACAACGTATTCTATATCGAATTTGCCTATCGAAGCAAGCTACCCCCTGCCAAATCCAAAATTTTAAAGTCTCGAATTGCATACCCGAATTCATACGACCCACTACGTACCGTGAACCATGTGGCTATGCATACAACCAATACGAGTGTACAACTTTTGCACAGACAAACTTAAAAACACACTCACATCTCACATCTCTAAATAGCCTACCATCACAATACATCACTCAAGCAATCTGAGAACACTGATCACTCAAGAGTTCTAAGAGGATCCCCTTCTCGCAAGAGGATGATTTCTCACAACAATAACACACCCTTTATAGGTTCTAAAGAAAAAGAAAAATTCAAGAAGCATACTCATTAATATATCATTTCATTTTCCTATGCATTAGCTCTTCAAACTTCAACCCTTTGCATTCTTCAATATTGACTAGCCTTTCAATCTTCCAAATCAACACAATGCACTCCTCATTTATGAGATTTGAGGAAAATCCCAACAAATCTTCCATTGAACCAAATCTTCAACACTTCAATGTGATCGGTTGCTTCTAACATCGATTGCTCACCTCCATCGATCGACATGTATCTGTCGGTCACCACTTCTCTAGTGGTGTTGATGAGCAGCTCGCGCGATTTTCCTTTGTTACCAATCACCGTCATTGGCCTTTAGGGCTCACCGCCACCCTCTACGACTCGTTAGTCTCCATTATACCTTTATATCATTAAACATGCTCTATCTTTAATGAGGGCCATTGCTATCTTGCCTCTTGCTGCTTCCTGCTTAGCATGCATTTTCACTCACTGTGGCATGCCTTGGATCTTTCATTACACTATTTGCCATCGCCATCGGGACCACCACTTCCAAGGTTGCAATTGCTTTATCCAACGCTATATTCATCCTTGAACTTTGAACGACAGTTTTGCAGACGGCCCTCTATCTTGCTTGACAAACTCCTCCCTTCAGTGTACTCCATCCTTCTTGCAAAATTCCAACAATCGTAGATCTGATACCATTGTTAGAGATTATTAGAGCACACAAACAACCACACACAACAAGTAGTACAAGCATAAACACAACATAGAGTTTTTTCGTAGTCCAGCCAACTATGTCTACATTCACGGTCCGTCGGTCCCTCATTAGGAAAATCTACTATATTCATAAACCAATACAACTCATACAATTGATACAAGTGATACAATTTTTGCACTAACTTGAAAACCCTCACACATTTCACATATCTCAAAGAACCAGAGAATATCAATCACTCAAGAGCGCTAAGAGGCCTACAATCACACTACATCACTCAAAGAACCCGAGAACATCGATCACTCAAGAGTTCTAAGAGGATCCACTCTCTCATCAAGAGTATGACTTTATAAACGCACACCCTTGTATAGGCTCCAAAGAGAAGTTCAAGAAGCATACTCATTAACGCATTATTTCATTTTCCTATATATTAGCTCTGCAAACTTTAACTCTTTGCATTCTTCAATGTTGACTAGCCTTTCAATCTTCCTAGTCAACACAATGCGCTCCTCGTTTATGAGATCTGGGGAGAATCCCAACAATTTACACCATCTTATATTAGGTAGCCACCATTTGGAATAACCATAAAACTTAATCAACCATATATGTCATCATAGTGTTGCACTCTATCACACCAACGAATCCTTTCTTTGTGGTACTCCCTTGTTCTGAGTGCTTGTGGTCATCCTTCTTCTCTTACTTTCCTATGTTGATAGGTGGACTTGAAATGTCCCGTAATTGTAGCAGACTCTGCTAGTGTTTTCAAAGAAGTGTGCCTCCTGCCCCTTGCAATGCAGGACGGTGGCGAAGCACCCCGCATTAGAGGTGACACTGCCTTTTTGCGCTTCACAAATGCCCTACGCTAGGATGCTTTGCACATGGCACACACAAGCCAAAGACTAGTATATGTTTTCTTTAACATTTCGTTACGTATTCACAAAGATAACTCATATCCCAATAAGAAAAATAAACTCATTAGGCCATTTTAGTAGCCCGATTGAGGACCCTAATTCGTTCTCCTTTATTATTTGATTTTTCTTCAATATTCTTCTTGATTTGACTTGATTTAGAAAATTCTGAACTTTCTACAATGTTGGTCATGCTAACATTATGAAAAAAGACATTATTTTGTGATTTGATAGTAAATATCATTCATTGACATTTTTATTTGAAAATTCATAAACATGTTCTTTCATGCTTGATTATCTATTTTGAAAAATTATGTGCAGGTGCGTTCTCGTTTCAATCGAGGATGCACATTGCATTGCACCTTACGCATTGCGTAATGCAATGCGAATGCTTGATTATTTATCTTGAAAAATTGTGTGTAAGGTGTTCTCGCTTCAATCGAGCACGCGCATTGCATTGCGCCTTACGCATGTGCGCATAAAGGAATTTTGCACGCCACATTGCGTATTACACATTCTTAATATTGGGCTTCGCAGATATTGTCTTCTACTTGGACTATTGTGACTTTAGACCTCTTAGTTGTAGCTTACTAGGTTCGGAGTTTCTATAGGAGTCTCTAGTACACATAATTTGATTCCCGTTGCACCACCTCTCTCTCTAGTTATCTTCTACTAGATAGCAAGTCTTGTTATATCATTACATGCATGAGCGGTAACAAATTTAATGGCAAGATTAATTCTTAAAAGTGTAGCAACTACAACAGTCGAAGGGGGGAATTTTTAAATATGGTTATCACATGCATTCTTTATGGGATTTCTAACCTAAAAGTGGCTAGGTCCATATTAGCCATGACAAACATTTTTATTGATGTGTTCTGTGATATTGTCTACCTCTTGCATACAATGAGAATTAGACTTATGCAAGAGGGGACAAATGTTAACTTCATAGACAGTCGTATTTTTCATCTATTGTTTCCACATGTCCATGAAAGTTCTATAAGTTTCAAAGAGTTTGACTAGATTATCTTCTATGAACATGAGCATTAGGCTTTTAACTTAATGGTCCTTCGATTTCCATTGCTCTGACCATTTCTTTCTTCAACGGTGGAATATTCAAATGGGACAAAGTAGTTATTTCGATGACATCATCAATGTTGTTTGTCATGTATAACTGCATAACATATCTTCTTATACCATGTTTTGGCTAGTGCCACTGCCATTGAACTTCTCAATTTTTACTCAACTTTGATAGACCAAGTTTAATGGTCGTTCGTTAAAGAATCAAAACTAAATTCTCAATTTTAAAATGTGTATTAGACAGATATATAGCTAACAATACTCAGAAGTGTAGCATGTTAAACCTTTCATATAATATAATTGAAAGGAAACGAAACTATGATGAACTTGACATCTACAAAAGATGGGTCGAGTGTAGGTACGCATTCGAATTAGAGCGAGATTTCTATTGAGTGCCACTAATGGAAGAAGCAACTATCTAAGACGCTTAGATTGGCCTAGCTGGATTACAGTCAAAATCGAGCTTAGGAGCATTAGGCATGCCCATTCCGATCGAGCTTTGTGGTATCTAGTCGTGATAAGATTTTTAAAGCAGAAATAAACAAGCCTGACCTGCTCTGGATGAATTTAGGTCGAGGTGGACAGCGCTAATCCAGGTTGAATTCTAGTGGATTAGAATCGGTGCTACAATGGTAAATAAGGTCGAATCTATGCGTGTAGCCTCGTGCTCCAGCAATACTGAGAGAAAGTGAAGCATGGGTTTTTTTGATCTAATATCAAAACCAAGAAGATTGCTTCTAGGGGAGGGACAACCTAGGCATGAGGTTCAAAAATAACTAAAATAGAAGGATAGACTCTAATATTAGGGTAAAGAAGATGGGGAATTCTTTTGGAGATTCCGATGCAAGGTTTTTCTTTTTGTTATTATGTTTTCTCAGAGAACAATCTTATATACAGAAGTAATACCCTAATCATCTCCACCCCTAACTCTGTCTCAAATAGGTCAACCCACAGATCTTGATTCTAAGCAACCCACAGATCTTGATTCTAAGCAACCCACAAATCTTGATTCTAACAATAGATATCTGACTGTTAAGATATTTAACATTGGTTGATTTGGTCACATTTGATCAATTAAACTAATATTTCCCACTTGGCCAAATCAACCAAATGATATTTCGCCTACTATCTATAAGATCAAATGTTTTCTTCATCCTGCCACTATCCATAGAGAGTAATTCTTATTTTATTATTTATGAAATTTATTATGGCTTTTTTTTTTTTTTGTCATCCTGCCACTATCCATAGAGAGTAATTCTTATTTTATTATTTATGAAATTTATTATGGCTTGTATATTCCTACGTCTCATCAAGTTTACACGTTTAATAAAAGATTCTGTTAAGATTTTCTTTGTTAAGGGATTAGCAATCATGTTTGTGGTGAGGATGTAAGTCACTTTGATTTATCTCATATCAACTGTATTTTGAATATAGTGATACTGGATCTTAATGTTCATCAAGTAATTGTCACATAATTATCATAGTAAATATCAATAGGTCATTCTAAATTCTACTCGAACAAGTTAATAAATCATTTAATCCGGCAAGATTCAACTATAATGCATTAGCCCCTTGAAAATAAAGAGTTGAGCTTCTTTTCCCTTTCAAATTTAAACAATGCTTACACCCTCCAACCATCATCACCCTCCTGTCATCTCTCCTCTCTCCTTCTCATGAACTCATAACCTATAGACCATATTCTTATCTCTCTCTTCCATTGCCGCCTTCTTCCATTGTCAGCCTCTCCTCATTTGTCACCTCTCATCCCCCTCCACCGCCTCCTCGCTTCCTCTATCATTGTCATCCTTCAGGCCTACCTACTCACTCCACATAAAATATGCCTAGACTAGGGGAAACGTAAAAGATAATAGTTTAAGGAACAAAGGTATAGTTTTACGAAAAAAAAAGTACAGTTTTATGAAAAAAATGTAAAATGTAACAAACCCCTCTCTCCCATGCCGTCTATATGTCCTCCATCACATCGCGTCGCCTCCCTTCACCTCTATCTCCATTTGTGCCCCCACTCCACGTTCGTTTGTGCTCCACTACAACTCAGCAATGAGAGAAGAGGTGGTGTTTAAGGGGATGAATCATGATTCTTGTGTCAATGGTTTCATGGGAAAGATGAGATGAAAAAATTGAATAAAGATGGAGAGATAAGTAGTTTAGGAATTTTGAAAATATCATGTGGGAACAAGGTGATGGAGGAATGGTTCTTTAGTTGGGGGTGAAAGTTTGAGGAGAAAGTTAAAGGTGGAGGGAACTTGGATTTCTAAATGTAACATAGCGTAAAGCCATTTTCCCAAAGATCTATATCAGAATCTAGCGAACGCTCCAAGGCATACATATAATGCAAGGAACATCCTAATAAAAAGGAGGGAACACCATTATCTCCTAACTTCAGCTTGGAGTTACCTCTTTAGATGGCAGGATACTTTGATAATTCTTTGAGGACAAAATATCTCCTTATGACCGTTGTGCTTATACACCTGTTTTACTGGCATAACAAATACTTTCATTTATGGGAAGAAATAAAAAGTGAAAACTCCACATTCTTACATTGACCAGCAGGTACACTACATGATTAAAAGTGAATGCTCCATCAAAGTTCAATTCTGATGTATTGAATGGATAGCACTTGACTACAACCACCCAACAGGCTTCACTTTCAAGATATTTATTTATTTTTGTCTTTGTAAGATCCAAACTCAAACATCAGAGTAGATAGCTCATGGCACTCGACAAGCCAAAATCCATCAAATAATGATGATACCACTAATCCAATATAGTGTGGAGTTTGATGGCATGGATATAAAGTGTCTATAAAATAAAAAGCCTCAGAAGAATGGTCTAGAAGAATCTGATAAAACTATGGGCCAATTAGTCATATAAGCACAAATAAAGATGCATGCATTTCAACATGACATTTATGAGAAGGTGCCCAAATTTGGACCTTCCTTTACAGCCACTTGTACATCTGATGCATATGTAAATATCCTAGTAGGGAGAGAATAACACTATATTAATGGCTTCAGGAGAAAAAACTTCTATACATAAACCAGAAATATATGGATCATGCTTCCACAAAGGTCAGGCTTTATAGTTTAAAACAGATTGTACTTCCAGCAAGAAGTACCGATTATGTTCTTTAACGCGAACAAACCTGTATTGATATCTTGCTAATATACAAAGGCAAGATATAAGCATTAAATAGTTGGTACCTTCCCAGAAATGACGCCAAAGGAGGTATAATATATCCATAAAATTCATAGCATACTTTAAAGTGAGCACATGCTGGTGATTAAGCATGAATTACCTGGTCTGCAACAGCATACAGTATAGCAATAATGCATGGTAGACAGCAACAAACTGCAATACCAATTACGCATGCCAGAGCCACACAGAAAACAACAAAGAAGACATCAAATGCCAGGAAAACTATGCACAGCCTGCAAAAACATGTTAAAGAACAGAAGAAAATTAATAACAGGACAAAGAATTGGCTGAAGCACAAATAAATACATTCAACAAATGATTAGCTCACCAGTACAGTTGAGGTGCATCATGGGTCAATACTGCCCCTCCAACAGACACCCAGTAGAATCCAATAATCCACCATATGAATGAAAACATTGTGTTTGCAGATTCCAGATGCTTTGCAACACTGCAAAAAAAAAGGAAAGATGAAAGCATTAGCAAAGTCAGTTCAATACATAACTTTAAGGAACTCTACAAAGATAGAATTCTAAAATTACCCACGTTAGACATTAGAAGTACCTTGAAAGGATTGAATATGAATAACAAAAGTTTTTAGTTTGCTTTAGGTTTCAATATAAAGATCATAAAGTTGCTCCTTACCTATCTATGATCAAGTCGATCAACTTTTACCGATATATTTTCCAAGTTAAAAAATAATTAACTCTTACGCAATTTTAATTCACAGTTGAACAAAAGCAAGAATCTTCAAATAACATACCAGCCAGCTAAATAAAAGAAGCAATCTAAAATTACAAATGAAATGACAGATGATATGACTGCATACAGTATGCCGTCAATAGTTTTGCATTGGATTCCCACTTTTGGATACTTAAGCATGAAGAAATTATAGTCCTTACCTACCAAATCTACAAAGGCTACTCTACCAAGGCTATTCTACCAAGGCCACTTTACAATCTATTTTGTGTAGGCATTGACAAATTTGCTCAAGTAGGTCCCATAAATCATGACAAACATCTTTGCATAGTTTCTTGAAAACTCCATAAAAGGAGAGGAAGTTCATGAAGTTAGGGGAGGCTTTTTGGAGAGTGAAGTGAGATCCTCTTTAGAATTCCTCTTGTTCTCTCCTCTAGTTTCTCTTTTAGTTTTAAGTTTGAGTTTTGAGTGAGTTTTGCTTTCAAGTTTTCTTTTGAGTGTTTATAAGATAAGTGCGTACTAGTACTACTAATCAGGTGTTGGTCAACTCATCTCCCAGATCCTAGTTTGTAAGTTTTTAAGTTTACTTTCCTTCAAGTATGTAAGTGTGCTCCCTGTTAATACTACTATTTAGTTTGCTTTGAAGTTCTTCATTTTGTTTTAGCTTCTGTTGTATATTCTTTTTGCTTCCGTCTTTACTGTTTTCCTTTTGATATACATGTGAACGAAAAAGAAGATATAGCTATAGATAGTATTTATATCCTCTCCTCTATCTACACAGTATTGCCCATGAGCTAGCTCTATCATATCAAGGCTAAAACAGTCCTAGCCACGATTGGTATAAGAGCCAAACATAAAATATTATAGTAGTTATTTACTATAGATGTCTACAATTGTTTTATTGTAGTTCAAGCAATAATAATAAGGAGTAAGTAATTTCTCACAATATCACTAAGCGGGGATATACACTAGCGAGCCTAGGGATGGGTTTCCCCCTCACTTCATGAACTTCCTCCTTTTATAGAGTTATCAAAATACTATGCAAAGATGCTTGTCATGATTTATAGGACCCACTTAAGCAAATTTGTTTAAACCTACATAAAATAGGTTGTAAAGTAGCCTTGATAGAATAGCCTTTATAAAGTAGCCTTTGTAGAGTAGGTAGGTAATGACCATAATTTCTTCATGTTTAAGTATCCAAAAGTGAATCCAATGCAAAACTATTGACGGCATACTGTATGCAATCATATTATCTGTCATTTCAACTGTAGTTGTAAATTGCTGCTTTTGTTTCATTGGCTGGTATACTATTTGAAGATTGTTGCTTTTGTTTTTATTTGACCTTTAATGTTAACGTCATTACAAAGTTTTAAACCAATTGTATTTACTCTTTGAATTAGTTCTCGAAAAAGAATTTGAGCATAAGGTATTTGTCCATTGCTTTGTTCTTTAATGGATTCTCTTACCCTCTCAGCAAATAAGGACGGAAGATCCAAAATAAATTTCTCTTACCAAATAGGATTATTACAATCATATAGTTGGTAACTTTAGAAAGAAAAATGTCTTTGTACCATTTGAAATCTATAAGGGTTTTACATCTGAAATTCATAAGTTATTCTCTAACTTTATCTTGAAGGCTATTAACTAAACCAATAAAATGATATCTCTGCTTGGTGATATTGTAAAAAACAACTCACCCATTGTTCTTACTGATTGAACTATAATAAAACAATTGTAGATATTTGTAGTGAAAAACTACTACAATATTGTATGCTTAATTTTTAACAGCTTTAATTTTAAGCTTTTTACTATTTATGTTTTATTGCTTACATTGAGATAATTGCTCTAACATTTCTAGTATGATCTAAAACTTTTAGCGTATTTTAGTGTTGTTTTTAGTTCTCTTTTTACTTACTGTAGTCGCGACTTTGCCTATCCAAATGGATGAAACTCTTCTGTCCCCCTTTAAAGGAGAAATTGAAGAACTTATCAAAGATAACCTAATAAAAACTGCCTATGATGATGATGCTCTTCATTTTTATATAAATGGGTTTAAATATACTATTAAGTTTAATAATACTCCTAAAGAAGCCTATCACAATCACTTGAGATGACCAAAAAGAAAAGAAATAACTCCACTTCTTTAAAAATACAAATACAAACTAATAAAAAGGCATCTGTCTAAGATCTGAAAAAGGAACAAAAAGAAGTCAAATTTCAGCTTAAAAATCTTAAGCAAGAAATACACATCTTAAAATCTCAACCAAATAATACAGAATATTCTAATAAAATTAACGTCGTGGAAAAATACAATAAACAAAATTTTTTACTATTTATGCTTTATTGCTTACATTAAGATAATTGCTCTAACATTTCTAGTATGATCTAGAACCTTTAGCATATTTTAGTGTTCTTTCTTAGTTCTCTTTTCACTTATTATAGTCACGACTTACATAGCTTTGTTCTGTGTTTATCTGGTGTTGTGACTGGTGAGGACATTGCGAACTTTTTGATAAAACTGTTATTTGCTTAATATCTAGCTTGTTTACTATGCTTCTTCTCTAAGACTTTATTTCCTTAACTAGTGGTCGCAAGATGAAGGAATTTAAGAGTAGGATTTTTAGTGACTTTTAGATATTTTTATCACTAAGTAATTGTAACAAATGTTACAGAATGCGCTAAGCGGACTAGACGTTTGAGCCAGCGCCTAGATGCCTAGGCGTACGCCTAGGCGTTTGGCTATTTTTAAAATTATTTAACTATAATAATTGATAAAAATATATATTAAATTCATATAAATTTAAAAGAAAAAGATAGCAAACTTAGATCCACAATAAACTATGCATACTTAAATACTAAATAGTCAAAATAATAAATAACAAGTTTATAGAGAGCGTTAGGAGGCCTAAGCGTTGGACCCAATGCCTAGAGCCTAGAAGGTTTTCTTTTTTATATTTAATTACAATAATTGATAGTAATTATCAATGTTATAGAAATATTAGGTGCCGGACTGGTATCTAGACGGATTTCTTTCATCTACGTGGTGATCGATAAGGTTTTGCTAAAGGTCAGAGAAGATAGTGGATGTGTTCATATTTGAAGGTTAAAGGAGTTTGAATGAGGTTGGAGGGCATGAAGGCAACACAGAAAATCACAATCAATGCCTACAAGGTGCAACCTATGCTCCCTTAAACATTCCTAAAAGCTAAAAAAGATGAGCAGCCTAGGAACCACCCAGGCACTAGCACTAGTTAGACGGTCTAGGTGTAGGTCACATGTTTATTAACCTACTATCTAATCTAATTTTAATGATTAATAAACAATCTCTAACATCGTTTGTCTAGTATTTGTGTTTGTTTATTAGGTATTCTAGACAAACATCGAAGTTGGAGGTTGGATGGACTTGCGCTTACACGATCATATCCATTGGAGGATGGAAGGAATATCGGAATGAAGCTTTACATTTCAAGTCAAGTACAAGTTCAAGCTTCATCCGCAACCAAGACGAACATATCAAAGATCTCTTAGCTTGGGTATATTGTTTCTAGTTTACATCTTATACTTCGTATGTTTATGCTTAAAGCTCAAATATTACACACATACACGTTTTCTGTTTATCGCTTTCAAGTTAAATCAAATAAATATGAAACAAATATACAAACATACATACTAGTTTCATATTATCATATTTATTTGAAAATTAATGTGTTTATGAATTAAAGACTTGTTTACACTATTTTATATTTTTTCTCAAGTCTATTAATCTATTAAAAAGTGTTTCAAAACTTATTTGTATTGATTTTATCAAAATCAAGTTTTGACAATTTCGTATTGTTTAACAGTTTACAAAATAAATGAGTTTTCACAAATGAAAAATGCAAATTGAGAAATTCTTTTTCTAACATGTTCTATTACATGTTTATAAACATTTTTCAAAATTTTATTATTTTTGGAGTTGATTTACCATGTTAAATTGATTTTACAAACTCAAGTGTTTCAGCAGTTTTTAGAATCTGGAATATATGTATTAAAACAGTGATTTCTCACAAATGGGAAGTGACATTTCAGAAATTCTTTCTGGACAAATTTTCAAAATCAACCATTTTCATAGTTTAAATAGCAAAATCAACCTCTTAGAAATTTATTCAGCAAAACCGACCCTTTTCTTCTGAAAAGGGTCGGTTTTGCTGTCGAAGAAATTTTACGACATATACGGGACTGCTAGTCCCGTGTATTTCGAGGCAGTTTCGAATAACACAGGACTAACAGTCTCGTGCGATCGGGGGGTAAAAAATCAACCAGTGACTTCATCCTCTTTTTTTGACCCAAACCCTTTCACCCCACCTTCTTTCACCCGCTCCTCAAACCCATCGACGTCGACCACTGCCGCCGCCGACCAAGCGCCCTCCGACCACCGTCGCCGCCGACCAAGCGCGCTCCGACCGCCGCCGCCGACCAAGGTAAATGTGGTTTTTTTTTTAATTTTGATTAGCCATGAAATTTCGGATTTGGGAATGGATTTGGGTTGAGATTTGGGAATTATGGTTGAGATTTGGGAATGGATTTAATTGAGATTTGGGATTAAGGTTGAAATTTGGGAATGTATTTAGTTGAGATTAGGGAATTAGGGTTTAGACATGAATAATGTGATTAGGGTTTAGACATGATTAGGGTTTAGACATGATTAGGGTTTAGACATGAGAATAATGTGATTTGAGATTAGGGTTTAACCATGATTAGGGTTTAGACATGAATAATGTGATTTGGGATTAGGGAATTTAACCATTATTTGCTTTGTAGTTGAGATTAGGGTTTTAAATTTGACTTTAAATTAAGATTAATATTTTCAGTTATAATAGATTATTTACATATGATGGACTGTTGATTTTCAGCTTCGATGGCAAACTCTATACCCATTATTTGCTTCTTCAATGGGAGCCTCGGCGTCGGATTGAATAGTGTGCCGATGTATGAGGGAGGTTCTAGGAAAATGTTTATGCTATCTAAGTCATTAAATTTTGATGGAATGATGAATGAAATACACAGAGTTACGAAAATTAATAAAGCATGGTATGCAATTAAAGTGTTCTTCAATTGTCCGATAAATGAGAGTAGAACTATTGCTGTGGCGATTACCGACGATGAGGAATTGAATGACATGAAACAATTAGTGGAGAAGCAAGTGTCAGTTGAGTTGTTCATTGAGAAGTATCCGATTCAAGAATTTGCCCAAGTTTCACGACCACAAGGAGAGTTTTCTCAGATGATGGACTTAGACAATGAGTTGAGTGGTTTTATGACATCTCCAAGTCAAGAGCCGTGGTGTCAACTACAACATTTAAGTGGGCATTCTCTTGGTGTGCAACCGATACATTAGTGTATGAACATTGTAGAGAGAAGATCAAGTCTTTGTCATTAGATGCACATAATTGGATTGAACATAACTTGAAGCCTCAATTCAAGCATCGATGGGCATTATGTAAGGATGAGGGTGTACGGTTTTGCATGATGACAACTAATTGCTCCGAGAGCTTTAACAGCGTTCTTAAAGAAGCACGAGCTATGCCAATACAATCATTGGTTGCAAGAACGTTCTATAGGCTAAACTCATACTTCAACAAAAGGCGTGAGGACGGTGTAGACTAGACAACGCGTTACACACCAAAGAATGAGTCTATTTTGCATAGAAGAATTGAGGCGGTAAGATTATGTCAAATTACTGTATTCAATGACAATAAATGGCAGGTACAGGAATATGATGGTATCTACACCGTTAAACTGTTTGATGTTGATTGCACTTGCACATGTAACATACCACAACTTCAAAAAATACCTTGAGCACATGCTCTTGCGGCTTCCTCCAATCAGCCGGGTGGTGCGAGAATTCCATATAATCGGTATTGTTCACCATGGTATTCAACAATTCATTACCGAAAGACATACAGTGAGAGTTTTCATCCACCCGATGATAGTCGGTATTGGCCCGAATATACTGGACCACGACTAATTCCACCTCAATACAAGAGACAAGCAGGTCGACCACGATCTGTACGAATTAGGGGAACCATGGATCAAGGACGAGAAGGAATTGTCAAGCATAAAAAATGTAGTCTTTGCAAACAACCGGGACATACTCGACCTCGTTGTCCAGCTAGACTCAATAGATAGCAAGTAATTGGTAATAATTGACATATTCAAATTGTGATTTATTTTAATGTAGACAATATAATTAGTCGTGGATCGGTTATTGATATGTTATAATTGTATGTGCAGGTATATACACCGTGGAGCCTGGACCGATTAGTGATGAGGTCCTATATGACCAGCCTCGACACCGTTCACATGTTATCTCCTTTACAGAGGTAACTAAGTTTCTTATAATTTCAATATTGCATTCTTATAATATTGTATTCTTATATATTCATTTGCTTTACAGAGAGGCTCGGATATTGTTATGGTTGATCATAGCCTCAGCCATAGCCATTAGCATCTAGAGGATGACAGGTGTGAGGAGTAGTTAGGTGTAGCTCCAGAGTCAATGCCTGGAGGAAATATTAAATTGAAGTGGCTAAAAGAGACCTTCTCGGTGCCGTTGTCTTTTGATGCGCCGCTAATATTAATTGAGCAACATGCACGTGCATACATTATGCACATGATCGGTTCAATATTATTTCCAGATTCGAGTAAAGATAAAGTGCATGTCAGGTATCATTTTTATCAGTATTTACAATTGTCTGTTGATTTAGCTTATTTTGATAACTTGAAATGTTGTGAAAATGCTAGGTGGTTACCACTTATCGGGGACTTGGACACGTGTGGTGCGTTATCGTGGGGTAGTGCGGTTTTGGCGTACCTATATAGAGAGATGTATAAGGCTGCATTCATGAAAAATAATGACCTCAAAGGGTATCTCAGCTTACTGCAAGTATGGGCATGGGAGAGGCTGCATTTGAAGCCGAGACTATGCGTGAATTTACAATTAGACGGACAAATTCCACTAGGATGCAGGTATTATATTTTTTAACGTAGTAAATATAATTGTAGTTATTATTTTGGTACTGAATTTTAAAACTAACACAGATGGAATGTCCAAAAATGTTTTGACGAGACCCCGGCTAGACAGTTAGATTTCTACCGAAATGAGCTTGACCCCATGAAGATTTTTCAGGTATTATTTCTATAAAAATGAGTTTTTTCTTCTATATATCAACTTTCGTTTTAATGATATGCAATAATTATATGTAATACTCTGTAGATGGAATGGGAGCCCTACACCCCATTTCTCGATCATCCACCCCCGATATGCACAGAACACCCAGCTATATGGAGAGCCAGAGTTCCTCTAATATGTTTCGAGATAGTAGAAATGCATGTACCGGACCGCGTGCTTCGACAATTTGGTCTTGCACATGTTCCGCAATTTATTGAAAAAATAGAGAGGAAGGCGAAGAAAGGAGGCCAACAAAAGGACTGGACAGCTGAGCATCAAAATTATATACACAGATGGAATGATAGATATTTTTGTATTATTGAGCAAATCGAGCCAACTCCCCAGGAATCAGATTACTACACTTGGTATTGGAGGATAACTAGAAGATTGATACCCCATGCGACCACATCCTCGGTTGAGTTGCAAAGAGAATATGTGCCTCGGGGTATAGATGAGAGAGAATTAGTAAGTATTTTCAAATTTATTTTAAGTTCATTTTTATTAGAATTTTTTAATATTGCTAAATTATGTTTTTTTAAAAATTTGCAGGTATCAGCAATAGATGTTCAAACCATTGCAAATCGTGGCTTGGAATTGGCTCGAGCAGGTAATATAGAATTATAAATAAAATTTACATATTGTAATTTGAATTTTAAAGTAATTTTTGCATTTCGGATTTTTTTGAATTCTCTCTCGCAAGTACATATCCCGAAGCACAGAAAAATGCATCAATATATCAGTCGATAATGCAGAGGCTTCACCAAGCCTTACATCGAACTCATGAAGACATTCATGATGGACGAGAAGTAGCACAATTAGTATACACACGTCAACAACGACACAGACGAGGACGACGCAGAAACGACAATGAAGCTGGGCCTTCCCAACGTGTTGACGATGGAACTAGACCGTCACAACCACAAACGCAACCGGATCATAAACTCATCGAAGGTCGGGATGGAGGACGCCGAAGACAAAGGAGGAGAAGAGTTCTTGGATGTATGTAAGCTAATCGGTATTGTTATATAAATTACAATCCTATTTTGATATGTACATTACAAACGTATTTCGAGACAATAGATGGTTTTTGGATTTGTAGCTGAGACTGTGGTGTGACTTATTAGATTTGTAAGTGGGTTTGTGGCGTGATTTGTTCGATTTGGATTCGTAAGTTTGTGGTGTATTTTATGATTTTTAGATTTGATGTGTTTATACAGGGAATTGACATATGAGTTTGTACAGGGAATTGATATATGTGTTTATGCAATGGTGTAATTTATGATTGTTGCATTTGAAATATGAGTTTGTACAGGGAATTTTCCCGTAGCAAAAATACATGCACAATTGTGAATGTGCAGGAAATGCACGGGACTGCTAGTCCCGTGCATTTCATTGCACCCAGGAAGTGCACAGGACTAGCAGTCCCGTGCTCTTCTATTTTGCAGAGATATAACTCTCTGCAAAATGCACGGGACTGCTAGTCCCGTGCACTTCATTGTGGCCACGAAGTGCATGGGACTAGCAGTCCCGTGCGCTTTATTTTTGTAGAGATGTTAGTCTCTGCAAAAAACACGGGACTGCTAGTCCCATGTTATTCGAAACTGCCTCAAAATACACGGGACTAGCAGTCCCGTGTATGTCGTAAAATTTCTTCGGCAGCAAAACCGACCCGAATAAATTTCTAAGAGGTCGATTTTGCTATTTAAATTACGAAAATGGTTGATTTTGAAAATTTGTCCATTCTTTCTCCAACATGTTTATCTACATGTAGAAACTTTCCTCAAAATTTTATGATTTTTAGAGTTAACTATTTTTAACCGATTTTTGAAAGCTAGATACGTAAAATTCTAGAAACTGTCAAAATCTGAAACTGTTGACTTTATCAGTCGATCGACGCCTGTAATAAGTCGACTGATGGGCACTTTTAAGCCTGTAACGGCTAGTTTCTTTCATATCCAGTTTTGGAGGGGTTTTTGCTGGTTTAAGAGGCTATAAAAAACCCTCAACTCTCATTTATTTGTTATGGATGTTTAAGGGAGTTTTAAAAGAGTTTGTTACAAAGTTTTAAGTGTGTTTAAAGTTCGTTTTTACAAGGTGTTTGTGTGAAGAAGTTCTCAAAAGAGGAGATCGATTCTTTCGTGTTTGAGCTTAAATTTCATCTCTCTCACTCTTGTTTTCAGATAAGTTTTACTAAACTCAATTTCTAGCTTTATATATATAAAGCTAGAAATTGAGTTTAGTAAATAATACAGTACTTATAATATAAATATTAAGATATCAGTAATAGTACTACTATTTACTAATCACAAAAGGAGATCGATTCTTTCGTTTTTGAGCGTAAATTCATCTCCTCCACCTCTTGGTTATTTCAAAGAATTTTACTAAACTTCCAATCTAGCTATATATACATACAAAACTGGAAATTGAGTTTATAAAATAATAGTATCTATATCAAATATATATTACCACTAGTATAAAATATATAACCGTATATATATAGCTACGTATAAGTATTAATAACATTCAATTTCTATATATATATAAGTGTATAGTACCATATATATACTACCATCATAGATTCGAGTAATATAGTACATTAACTTATTATTATATATCACTTATATATAGCGTACTCGAATTGAATTATATATATTACTAAGCTTCTATATACTAATATCAACTATGAATACGATACCATAAGTATAAGACAATATATATAACATATAATTGATTTTAAAATAAAATTATACCTATCCCAACTATAGTACATAACATATTATGTATATATTCACTAAACTCATTTTCTAGCTTTATAATTTATTATATACTATTATATATAATATCTATTATTAACTACTTCATTAAAATAGATTTCATATTGAGTTTAGTTTTTAATTATACTCATTGATTACACACACCCATTTGAGCTTAAGTATTTCATACATTATATATTGGGTTTGTAAGATTGTATCATTGAGTGTGAGTTTACAATTCGTTCTCATCCATTATAGAGAACAAAATTATTTTTACTTGAGTTTATTGCGAGATACACATTGTAATAGACAAGTACACCGAGAGGAGTATGTGGTGAGAGACGAGATCGATTCTAAGAGGAGTGGCATCGGTAGTAAAGCCTAGAGAGCTTATAAATTCGAGCACTTGAGAAAGACGACACGGGCTAGACCAACACTTAAAGGGTGTGTTGTGGGATTATATTGTGAGTGTTGTAAACGTTTATCAGTGAGCGTTGAAAACCGATTATGTAGTGTGAGTTGTGAATGTTTTCGGTGAACGTTAAAAACTGATTGAGATAGTAGAGATTCTCCTCGAGAGTGAGGAGCGGAGACGTAGGTCGAGGACGACTGAACTCCGTGATCATTTGTTTGCGTTTGAGTTTGTCATTAGCGCATAATTTCCTTTTATCTTGTGCTTGCATGTTTATATCGCCTATTGACTATTTTTATTTATCCTTGCATATATCACTTGTGTATATCATACTTGCTAGGATATTCTTTATAAGTTTCAATTTGACATTAAATCAGATTAGATTAGCAAATATACTATTCACCATCTCCTTCTAGGGTAATTTCATTTAGTATCAGAGCTTGGTACTCTTGATTTGTGGCTTAACCGTCTAGAATCAAAGATCCAAATTTTTATATCTTGCTAATCTAGTTTTGAGATTATTTGTATTTTTACTTACCTTTATATCAGGGATATGCATGGTGCACCTAGTTTAGGCTATGATATTAATATTGCTTCCTTGTTCAATAATTTTCCTTATGTTCAATGGATGTTTAGATTTAAAATATTTGCTAGATCTAAACATATTGATTTATGAGAAGTTATTGATAGTGCATATATTGTGCCCAAATTAGATAAATCTAAATGGAGCACAAATGATAAGAGAATGTTTGTTTTGAACAAGCTATTGTTAGAATTCTTGCTTAAAGTTTTTGATACATCCATTTTTAACAAACTTGCTTGTTTTGATAGTACCTATATATTATGGAAATATATTGAGGCACATCATGTTAACTTGGAAGAAATCTAACGTGTTCCGGCGGGTTCCCCTTCAAGTGCTACTATTGGAGTTTTATCATGCACACGACCACTAGGCGATGACCCTAGTGAGGTATGCGAGTCCGATTTCAAAAGTGATCTTTCTATTCATGAACTCGCTTGTACATATAAGAGATTAATGAATGCCTATAAAAAGTTGCTTCATAATTTTATAGATTTAAAAAGCAAGCATGTTGTATTAAAATCCGATCATGATATGCTAGCATCTAAGTTTAACATCATTGCAAAAGAAAATGTGACACTTAAAGAAAACAATGATAAATTAAACTTGAAAAATGAAAATATGACTTGAAAAATGAAATTTTGACTTCTAAAATAGCTAGTTTAACAAATGATAAAAATGATCATGTTAAAAGTAGAAACAATTAGAAATGATTTTAATTTTTTTCAAAAATAATCATGCTTGTTCTACTTCTATTGCCAATGATATTGTGCATAATGATGAGTTGAATAACATTAAAAATTGTATTTTCTCTTAGATTCAACTCTAATTACATGTTTAATTTCAAATAATTTTTTTTCATGCTTCTAAAAGAAAATTTTGTTTTGTACATGTATTGTTTCACATTTTGTGTTTTTGGATTATAGACTAAACAATACTATTTACATCATTTCCAAAGTCTACTAATCCATTAAAAATGATTCCAAAATTTGGTTAAAATTATTTTGTCAAAATCAAGTGGTTTAAACGAATACGTATTTTTGAGATTTTACAAAATGATAAGATTTCACAAACGGGAAATGATATTTGAAAATTTTGTTTTCTAACATGTTCATTTTCATCAGAATAATCATTTTCCCAAATTTTATAATTTTTGGAATTTAATTGTTATTTTTAAAAGGGTTAGAAATTCATTTTTACTGTTCATAACATACCATGTGCACGTTATCAGTCGACTGATGAGGATCATCAGTCGACTGAAGAAATCACCTAGAAACTACACTTTGGCTCTGCTCAGTCGACTGATGAATCATCAGTCGACCGAAGCAGGTCATCAGTCGACTGATGGGTTCATCAGTCGACAGATGAAGCTTGTGATGCCACCAACGATCAGCTCATCAGTTAACTGATATTGTTCATCATCATCAGTCGACTGAAGAAATCACCTAGAAACTGTACTTTGGCTCTGCTCAGTCGACTGATGAATCATCAGTCGACCGAAACAGGTCATCAGTCGACTGATGGGTTCATCAGTCGACCGATGAAGCTTGTGATGCCACCAATGATCAGCTCATCAGTTAACTGATACTGTTCATCAGTCGACCAACGGCACTATTTTCAGATTTTCTTGGATTTTGTTATTTTTTGTTAGATTTCTTTGTTTTTCTTTGGTTTAGGGCTGTTGTTTCTTAAAACCTTTATATATTCTCAGACCTCAACACTTCAATTATCTAAGAAAAGTTTAAAACAAGTTTGCAAGTTTGTTTTGATATTATTGTATTTTTTAAAATTCTTAATCATGATTCATGTTTGTTTATTTGATTTTTCATGGTTTGCTTTTATTTGAAAATATCTTTTCATGATTTCCTTTTATTTGATTTCATGACTAGACTTCTACTCATATTCCTAATTATATATATATATATATATATATATGTATATATATATATATATATAGTGAGAATTTTTTTTAATGATATATCTATATGTGTTCTCATAGTCTTGTTAAATGTGAGTTATCATGGTTTTTTTATTTTTGGTCTATACTCAGATTTAATTGCCTTATTTTCATTTGATATATATATTCATTTTTTAGTATAATATAAATGGTGTATTTTAAATTTGTTTTTAAATAAATGGTTTTTGGTATGAATGTGAGACCTTTGTAAACACTCATATGGGATATATTTATATATGTTCTCATTAATCATATTGAGTATAATTTGGTATGTATTTTGCTCACATTATGCCTCATATGTGTAAGATTGCCTTAAAGCATATATCATCTTGAGTACCTTATTTGCTTTATCACTTCCATCAATATATGTTATGTGGTATTTTGATAGGGGGAGTTTTTTTCCTATATTTATTTTTATATTCATCGTGCCTTTTTGATAGGGGGAGCTTTTGCTCTTTTATTATTTTTCTCATTTTGATGTTAACAAAGAGGGAGAAATAAGTGGATTGTGAGTATTTATGAGTATTTTATTTTATTGCATATTTAATATATACTCTTTATGTAGATTGTTTGTCATCATAAAAAAAAGGGAGATTGTTAGGTCTCATGTTTATGAACCTACTATCTAATCTAGTTTTGATGATTAACAAATAATCTCTAACATCGTTTGTCTAGTATTTGTGTTTGCTCATTAGGTATTCTAGACAAACATCAAAGTAAGAGGTTGGATGGACTTACGCCTACACGATCATATCCATTAGAGGATGGAAAGAATATCGGAATGAAGCTTTACATTTCAAGTCAAGTGCAAGTTCAAGCTTCATCCGTAAACAAGACGAGCATATCGAAGATCTCTTAGCTTAGGTATATTATTTCTAGTTTAAATCTTATACTTTGTGTGTTTATGCTTAAAGCTCAAATATTACACACATACACGTTTTTTGTTTATCGTTTTCAAGTTAAATCAAATAAATATGAAACAAATAGCTACATTTACAAACATACATACTAGTTTCATATTATCATCTTTATTTGGAAAATAATGTGTTTATGGATTAAAGACTTGTTTACACTATTTTATATCTTTTCTCAAGTTAATTAATCTATTAAAAAGTGTTTCAAAACTTGTTTGTATTGATTTCATCAAAATCAAGTTTTGACGATTTCGTATTGTTTAACAGTTTGCAAAATAAATGAGTTTTCACTGATTTCATCAAAATCAAGTTTTGACGATTTCGTATTGTTTAACAGTTTGCAAAATAAATGAGTTTTCACAAATGAGAAATACAAATTGAGAAAAAAAATTTCTAACATGTTCTATTACATGTTTATAAACATTTCCCAAACTTTTATCATTTTTGAAGTTGATTTACTATGTTAAATTGATTTTACAAACTCAAGTATTTCAGTAGTTTTCAGAATCTGAAATATCTGTATTAAAACAGTGATTTCTCACAAATAGAAAGTGATATTTTAGAAATTCTTTCTCCAACATGTTTATCTACGTGTAGAAACTTTCCCCAAAATTTCATGATTTTTAGAGTTGATTTATTTTAATCTATTTTAGAAAGCCAGATACGTAAAATTCCAGAAACTGCCAAAATCTGAAACTGTCGACTTTATCAGTCGATCGACGCCTGTAATAAGTCAACTGATGGGCACTTTTAAGCCTGTAATGGCTAGTTTCTTTCATATCCGATTTTGGGTGGGGTTTCTGCTGGTTTACGAGGCTATAAAAAACCCTCAACTCTCATTTATTTGTTATGGATGTTTAAGAGAGTTTTAAAAGAGTTTTTTTTAAAGTTTAAGTGTGTTTAAAGTTTGTTTTTACAAGTGTTTATGTGAAGAAGTTCTCACAAGAGAAGGAGATCGATTCTTTCGTGTTTGGGTTTAAATTTCATCTCTCTCACTCTTATTTTCAGAGAAGTTTTACTAAACTCAATTTCTATATATATATATATATTGTTTTTGAGAAACTATTTCATTAAGCTAGAATTCATATTGAGTTTAGTTTTTTATTATACTCATTGATTACAAACACCCACTTGAGTTTAACTATTTCATAGATAGTATATTGGGGTTGTGAGATTGTATCATTGAGTGTGAGCTTACAATTCGTTCTCATCCATTGTAGAGAACAAATCATTTTTACTTGAGTTTATTGTGAGATACACATTGTAATACACAAGTACACCGAGAGGAGTGTGTGGTGAGAGACAAGGTCGATTCTAAGAGGAGTGACGTCGATAGTAAAGCCTAGAGAGGATATAAATCCGAATACTTGAGGAAGACGTCACGAGCTAGGCCAACACTTAGAGGGTGTGTTGTGGGATTACATTGTGAGTGTTGTAAACGTTTATCGGTGAGCATTGAAAACCGATTGTGTAGTGTGAGTTGTGAATGTTTTCGGTGAACGTTAAAAACCGGTTGAGATTGTGGAGATTCTCCTCGAGAGTGATGAGCGGAGACGTAGGTCGAGGGTGACCGAACTTCGTGATCATTTGTTTGCGTTTGAGTTTGTCATTGACGCATAATTTCCTTTTATCTTGTGCTTGCATGTTTATATCGCCTATTAACTATTTATTTATACTTGCATATATCACTTGTGTATATCATACTTGCTAGGATATTCTTTATAAGTTTTAATTTGGCATTAAATCGGATTAGATTAGCAAATACCCTATTTCACTAGGTACCGTCTAGGTCTAGGTGTACACCTAGACGGACTAGATGGAGGCTTTTTAAAACAGTGATTGTAACTTTTATGTATGAGAGGTAGAATATTTAGGTTGGACCATAATTACTCTCTGTTTAAATGCTTTCTGCATATATTTTGTTGAATGTATTCTCGTATGCCAAGAATTTGTAACATCTCATTAGATGTTAATGCAACCTTATTAAAATAAGGATAGAGATTATTTTGTTTAATATATTTCTCATCTTTTTTCATAGGAAATAATAAACCTCTTAAACTTAGTAAAAAAATAAGCAATCTTACTGAGGAGTTAACTAAGAGATTAAAAGACATGTCTTTAAATAAATTTCCGGCCATTGATGTTTTGTCAAAATTTGAGAGCCTCAATTCAATAATACAATTGCCTACCCATCAGAACATAATAAAATTGTGCAAATACAAAACATTAAGAAACACCCTTATAGCTCAAAAAATTATTACAAGAGAAGGTTGCGCAACTCCAAGGAGGAGAGCTAGGCCTAATTAATTTTTTTTAATAAATTGTTTTTCATTAATATGTCTTTCAATTTTATCTAGTTTGATCTCATCTGAAATATCTTGAAGGAATCATAATATAGGGCTCGAACTGATGATCTAAAATGTTCTTCATAAGTTTTTAAAAAAAAAACATTCTTTCTTATGTTGGTTTTTGAGAGAGTTAAAATCTTCTCTTAGAAAATCTTAATCAGTCTCAAAAGGAGGTATGTCATCAGAGTCATCAATAACATTAATACTTAGTTTCAGAAAGCTAGGGAGGGTCATGGGCACCCCTAGCCCCCATTAGCTCAGCCAATGCTACGGCATAACTTTCCTCCCTGACAAACCTAATAGTTACTCCTTAGTATCACTTCCCATCGATAAAGTTGTTATACCAGGAGAAGAAAAAGAACTACCCATGGCATAAAAATCGATCTACATGACAATTGAATTCCTCCGTAGCGCCAGTTTTCTGATTTTGCGAATATGAAGGGCCTCAAACGTTTGTTTGCAAACATAACTTCAGCAATATATATTTTAAAAAAAAAACAAACAGAAAATTATAAAATTTTCAGCAATACCAACTTACCTTGTTCCTACCTCCTCTCGATTCAGCTCACTACCATACCCCGCACCTCCCCGCTCAAATCTGGACGAGCCAGCCCCAAACTCCCACCTCCACCCCTTCCCTCTCCGACCGCCGCCTCCGATACTCGACACAGACACATACCATGTGGCGCCCACACTGAACCGCGTACCACAATCCACAGCCTCAGCGGCATGGTCGGCTTCTCGTCCCTGCTCTCGGCGAGAACTCCAGCGGCGATGGCGACGAACGCCAAGTTCCACAAGACATCGAGAAACACGACGGGCCTCGAGTAGGCCCATCGTCTGCCGCTCCTCTAGCTGCTCCGCCGCCGTCTCTCTCACGACCATCGAGGGTTCCCTCAACAGGCGCTGGCTACTCGCTGGGTGGAGGAAGCGGGCGGCGCCGCGGAGGCTAGGGTGGCGGTCGCCGTAGCGCGGCGCTGCGGCCGCTGATGAGAGGTGAGGATCCATGGTTGAACTGCTGAGATGAATTGTTTGATTGATTAGTTGAGGGATTTCGGGAATGGATATGAGAAATTTGCCTGATTTACGGGTTGCTCGGGGATTGAAAACCCTAGAGCAAAGGATTGGGTTAAGGAGAAGGATTAATTCGATAATTGACGAAATTATTAGCCCTTAAAAAAGTTTTATTTTAATCTTTTATGATTAATTTTAGTGCTCGGAAATAACGAAAATTTTGATTTTTTTTATTATATAAATATAAATAGATGGTTCTTTAACTCCTATGAGTTAATTGTAGTTCATACTATATTAAATCATATCATATCATATACTTCATTTAAAAATACGAGTTATGGTCAATGTTATCCTTGATGTTTTGAATATTTCATTTATGTTGTAATATACTAAAGAAATAAAACGAAAGATGGACAAGAGACAAGAGAATAAGATAAATTGTAATTTTCATTTCCTCCTTTTTTTCCATACATCCACCAATTTATAGATACATTGTGGAAAATAAAAAGACATTAGACTAATGAAAAGTCACCAATAAATATACCACATTAATAAAGTAATGTCCACATTCATTTTGCCTTTTAGGTTTCCACAAAATGACTTTTGGATTTCAACACTCCCCCTTGGACATTACTTCGAGATGTCAATGCCTCATTAAAAACCTCGCTAGAAAAACCCAGTGGGATAAAAACTAGTCGAGGAAAAGAGTACACGACATTAGTAGATTCTTGTTGCATTAGTTGCCTCATTAAAAACCTTTAACTAAGAAAACCCTATGGGACAAAACTTAGTAAAGGGAAAAAGAGTACAACTATAGATCTTCGGGATCCAAAACTTGTGTTGTATTAGTTGCCTCATTAAAAACCTTTAGCTAAGAAAACCCTGTGGGACAAAACTTAGCAAAAGGAAAAAAGAGTACAACTATAGTCCTTCAAGGCGCAATCTTCGGGATTGCAATGAAAATTCGCTCCCCCTGATGATGACAATCTTCTGAGTCTGCGCATTGAAAATATGATGATAGACCTTCAGGGCCCAATCTTCAGGATTTTTCTTTAAGAATTTGCTCCCCCTGAAGACGATAGTCTTCTAAGTCTGCGCATACCAATATTGTGAACATATTTCTCAAAAGTTGATGTAGGCAGAGATTTGGTGAACAAATCTGCAAGATTGTCACTTGAGCGAACTTTTTCGATGGTGATTTCGCCATTCTTTTGGAGCTCATGTGGATAAAAGAATTTTGGCGTAATATGTTTTGTCATGGTTCCTTTTACATATCCACTGCTCATTTGTGCAACACAAGCTGTATTGTCCTCATAAAAGATAGTGGAGGTAATATCGTCTTTCTCTAGACCACACGAGCCCATGAATGTGCGTATCAACGATCTTAACCATACACATTCTCGTGAGGTCTCATATAAAGCGATAATCTCTGAGTGGTTAGAAGAAGTAGTCACCATGGTCTGCTTGACAGACCTCCAAGAAATGGCAGTACCACCACAGAGAAAAACATAACCAGTCTAGGATCTGGCATTATGGGGATCAGATATGTAGCCAGTGTCCTAATAGCCCACCAATGTCATATCTTGGTTTCTTTTATAGAATAGTCCAAGATCTTTTGTACCTTGAAGATAGCGAATCCGAATAGCCCACCAATGTCATATTTTGGTTTCTTTTATAGAATAGTCCAAGATCTTTTGTTCCTTGAAGATAACGAAGGATATGTTTAACACCATTCCAATGCCTCCTTGTAGGAGAAGCACTATACCTTGCTAGCAAGTTCACCGCAAATGCTATATCAGGCCTGGTGCAATTTGCGAGATAGAGAAGTGCTCCAATGGCGCTCAGATAGGGAACTTCTGGACCTAACATTTCTTCATTATCTTCTTTTGACCCGACTGTTTTAAGCCGTATAATGACCTTTGTAATTTAATACAATACATGTTGCAATTTTCATTTTCACTCAATTTAGGGATTTTAAGTCCATCTGGGACTTTCATATAAATATTAGCGTCCAGTGACCCATATAAATATGCGGTCACGACGTCCATCAACTGCATATCTAAATTCATTATTGCTGCCATTGATATTAAGTAGCGGAACGTAATACCATCCATAACCGGAGAATATGTTTCATCAAAATCAATGCCAGGTCTCTGCGTAAACCCCTGAGCTACTAACCTCGCTTTGTATCTCACCACCTCATTATTCTCATTTCTTTTTCGTATGAAGACCCATTTATATCCTACAGAGATAATGTCATCATGTGTACGGACTACAGGTCCGAATACTTTTCTTTTATTTAGCGAGTCGAGCTCTACCTCTATTGCTTCTTTCCATCTCACCCAGTCTGAGCGCTTCCGGCACTCTGCTATCGACTTAGGCTCTGGATCCAGATTATCATTGGAGATGTTAAGAGCAATCGTGAAGGCAAATATGTTGTCGACAACTGTTATATTTCTATTATATGTTTCTCCGGTATTCACAAAATTTGTAGCTACTTCTATGTTTATATCCACCAAATCATCATCATTTCCCATATCATTTAGATTTGGTTGTTCCGCAACCCCAGTATGATGATTATCAAGTGCACGTGCAATTTTACTGGAGCTTTCGCCTTCAGGACGATCCTCTTCAGGAGGTTTTGGGAGTGACTGACTTTCTTTATTATATTTAGTTTTCCGCGGATTCTTATCTTTCGCACCGATCGGTCTCCCACGCTTCTGGCGTAGTGGAGTATCATTTGATATACTCAGTCCCTGTGGGATTTCCACTCTTTGTGGTGCATTTACAGCATGAATATAGGACTTAGTCACTCCTTTGTGATCAGTAAATGCGTCTGGCAGCTTATTTGCTAAATGTTGCAAATTAATTATCTTCTGAACTTCAAGTTCAGCCTGACTAGTTCGTTGATCTAAATATTGAAGATCTTTTTCATACCACGATATTTCCCGACATTCATTTAATTTTTGGTGTTTATCTCCCCCTAATGTCGGGAAATGATCTTCATCGAATATGCAATCAGCGTACCGAGCAGTAAATTGATCCCCTGTCATGGGCTCTAGGTATTTTATAATTGACGGAGTTTCATAACCAATGTATATACCTAGTTTTCGCTGAGGGCCCATAGAGGTACGCTTGGGTGGTGATATTGGAACATAAACTGCACATCCGAAAACACGCAGATGGGAAATGTTTGGTTCTTTACCACGCACTAGTTGTAAGGGGGAATAATCATGATATGCAGTGGGTCGGATTTGGATTAACGCAGCAGCATGTAAAACGGCATGTCCCCAACAAGAAATAGGTAGTTTTGAATTTTGTAATAACGGTCTAGCTATTAATTTGATTCTCTTAATTAACGATTCTGCTAAACCATTTTGAGTGTGGACATAAGGAACCGGATGCTCTACTTTAATGCCCAATGCCATACAAAAATCATCAAATGATTTGGATGTGAACTCGGCAGCATTATCCATACGAATAGATTTAATTGGAAAATCAGGAAATTGAGCTCGTAATTCAATGATCTTTGCTATTAATTTAGCAAAGGCATTATTACGAGTGGATAACAAGCTGACATGGGTCCATCGAGTAGAGGCATCGATCAAGACCATAAAGTATCTGAATGGTCCTGATGCAGGATGAATGGGTCCACAGATATCTCCTTGAACCCTTTGAAGAAAAATGGGAGATTCAATATTCACTTTAGTACGAGAAGGGCGAACTATAAGTTTTCCTTTAGCACAAGACTCACAAATATAGTCTAAAGAAGAGGGGACATTGCTGCTTGGCATATTATGCCCAATTGAATTTAATATTATCCGACGCATCTTATTTGCCCAGGATGACCCAATCGCTCATGTCATAATTTAAATGAATTTGGATCTATAAATTTTAAACTCATCGCAACATGGTTAGTATTAGGTCGGATATATGTGTAGTACAATCCTGAGGAGAAAGATGGAAGCTTCTCTACAACTTGCTTCCGACATCCAATTGACTGAGTCATGAGAAGATGTTCAGCACCATTCTCATTTTCGGTTTCAATATGAAAACCATTAGACCGAATATCTTTAAAACTAAGAAGGGTACGTTTGGATTCTGGATATAATAATGCATCATTGATGATTAATTTCGTACCCATAGGAAGTATTAGTGAAGCTCTGCCGGAGCCTACATCAAACACATTGTCGTTAGCAATGGTGGTTACACTTCCTTGTTTTTCAGTCAAAGTTTGGAAGAATTTTCTATCTTTTAGGATAGTATGTGTGGTAGCACTATCTACCAAGCACAAAACTGTCTCCTTCTCCATGGGTTGTACGCGAGGAAAGTTGTGCACTATTCTAAAAATTGAAAAATTCATATAAGCACAAAAACAAGGTAAAGACATAATAATTTAAATAAACCCATTCGAAATTAAAATTTTCTTACGAAAAACATGTAAAATAAGCCTAGTGAGAATGCAAACAACTAGAACAAGTCTTGAAAAACTAAAATAGACTAATAAAACATGCATAACATGATCACTCCTGGTCACCAAAATCATCAAGCTCCATCTTCAATAAGTCATCATCGTCCATATTCATATCTCCCATCTTCAACAGATTGTCATCATAATTGTCATCTTTCAGGGTCATGTTTGCTTCAGGCAAACTGGCATGATGTGTTTCACCATGTTTTGACTTCCCCTTTGAGTCCTTCAGCATTTTCTTATATGCCTCAACCAAATATTTCGGTGTACGACATGTGCGAGACCAGTGGTCCTCACATCCACACCGATAACAAGCTTGTTTGTTATTTGTAACATGTTGATGAGAGCTAGGCTTGTGTGAATGAGGTTTATCCTTGTTCTGACCCTTGTTACGGTCTTGAAGACTATTAGCATTGCGACGACCACGACCCCTACCACCACGATAAGACCCGCGACCATGTCCACGACCTCTACCACGTCCACGCCTATGAGTATTACTCTGATTTGTGGCATGTGCTTCAGGCACAGCTAGCGAACCAACTGGTCTAGCATTATGGTTGCGCATCAGAAGTTGGTTGTGTTTCTCTGCAACTAGTAACGCAGAGATCAATTCAGAGTGTTTTGAATAGTTTTTGGTCATGTACTGCTGCTGGAGTACAAGATTACTTGCATGGAATGTAGAGAGGGTCTTTTCAATCAATTCAGCCTCTGTAATGTTCTGCTTACAGAGCTTCAGCTGTGAGACAATGCGGTGGAGGGTTGAATTGTATTCAGTTACGGATTTAAAATCCTGAAATCGCAAGTTTAACCAATCATACTGTGCTTGCGGAAGCATAATAGCTGTCTGTTGGTCAAAACGATCCTTCAGGGATTGCCATAGAACAGCAGGATCTTTTTCAGTAAGGTACTCATTTTTCAGGTCTTTGTTGAGATGATGACGAAGAAAAATCAATGCCTTTGCCTTCTGGGCAGAGGTGCTCTGAGAAGCTGGATCAATAGTGCTGCTTAAATCACAAGAATTCAGGTAGATTTCAACATCTAAAGCCCAAGTCAAGTAATTGCTGCCATCAACGGTAAGCTCAGCAAATTCCATTTTGATGATGTCAGACATTGTTCAGAAATGCTATAATTATCAAAAGAAGATATATCAATCTACCAAATTTATAAAATATTACACTATACAAGATGTGCATACAAACATAAGTGAATAAATAAAGGAGCCACAATGCATGCCTCTGTTCTAATTAGCTAGGACAAGTAATCAACAGAATGTGACCGTATAATAGAGAAAAGGAAGATATTTGCAATCAATCAAAATATCAATTGTCCGCTTTATAGGTTTCAGAGCAACCACAGGTGGTACCTAAAAATGCCAATAAACTTGCCACAGTTTTGACTATCTATCCAATAGTTAATACTTGATTTTGTATGACAAATGTATTTTATAAAATAAAACTCTACTTTTTTAATTAAATGTTGTAGGAACAACTTCAATCGTACGTAATGCCAAATTATCATAATCAACAAGCAATTGGGGACAGTCAGTGGGTATATTGGAGTTCAAAGCTTCTAAAAGAAGTATTTATGTAAAAGAAAGTATTTATAAAACATGTAATATAATCATGAAAACTTTTGGATATAGTCATGAAATAAACGGATTTGAGAGTTTATAGATTAATTGGGTGTAAGATAGCACAACCACTCATAAATGAATGGAAGAATTTGTAGCCAAAGAATCATAGATGAACTAATAATATTCCCATTGATGAACTAATATTAGAACAAAGAAAATTCTGTGGATGAATAACAAACAAGGTTACAAATATTAGAACCACTGGTCAATCGTCATATTTTCAATGTAATTAATATTAGAACAAATGATGTAGCCAAAGATCATTAAAATGACATATTTTCAATGTGGACGTTATCTGTAGATGAACTATAATGTAGCCAAAGATCATTGATGAACTAATATTAGAACAAATGATGAATAAATAAAACCCAAGAGAGAAGTGAACACTGGCCAATTATGAAAGACGAGGCGATCATGAGAAAATAAAAAAAAATTGAAGGATAAGAAATGCTTACAGAAGATGTATACCGAAAAATCTATTACCACGAACCGATGATCGACCAGCTAGAGCCAATTCGTGCTGATAACGTGTTGTAATATACTAAAGAAATAAAACGAAAGATGGACAAGAGACAAGAGAATAAGATAAATTGTAATTTTCACTTCCTCCTTTTTTTCCATACATCCACCAATTTATAGATACATTGTGAAAATTAAAAAAACATTGGACTAATGAAAAGTCACCAATAAATATACCACATTAATAAAGTAATGTCCACATTCATTTTGCCTTTTAGGTTTCCACAAAATGACTTTTGGATTTCAACAATTTAAATTTTAATCCATCTTAATTATAATTAGATCATATTTTAATCCCATAAAAGCTACTTAGCTCAATATTTTAAAAAAAATAAGATTAATAAAATATATGAAACAGTTCTATGGTAGTAGTTTGTTAATGAAGTAACATGTCACAATATATGAAGTATTATAAAAAAAATGCAAAAGTTTTAAAAATTGCACAAAATAACCTCAAAAAGACGTTTCAAAACTTACAACAACAAACATAAAATCTGAAAATTAACAGTATCCGAAGAATTAAAAATTTACAATTAATGACTTTAACATTTTAAAAATTACAGAAACATCTTCAAAAGTTCAAATAATAAAAAAATACCTTGAAATTCTAAAATTTTAAAACTTAGGAACAACAAACATGAATTCAAGGGATTATCATTAAGCACCGAAAAACTCAAAATTTATAAAAACTAACCTTAAAGTTATAAAAAGTACAAAAAAAACTCCTTCAAATTTTAAGAATCGCAAAAAATCTTGAAATTTCAAAACTTATAATCATTACATATCAAAAAGTGAAATTATCAGCAGACCATGGAAAATTTAAATTTTCAAAATAACAATGCAAAGTTTCAATAATTAGAAAAAAAACATTCTTAAAATTTTAGAGTTGCAAGAGATATCTTGACATTCAAAATCTTACCACTAACACATGAAACATCAAAATTACAAGAACTCAACTTAAAATTTAAAAATTTTAAAAAATACTCTCAGAGTTTTAAAATTTGCAAACCGCACCCTTAAAAAATTCAAAGAAAAAAAAAGACTAAATTTTCTAAATTTAGTAAAGAAAAGAGTATATAAATTTAACTTCCAATTTTAGGTTTAGGATCCCTTTTCAGCATCTAAAGGTAGTATAATTTTATCAAAAAAGATAAAGGTGGAGAAAGATTAATGCCAACTCAATAAAAAATAAAACATAAGGAATGAAAGGCACTGTTTTCTGAATAATTTAGAGTAGTTTTTTTGAGTAAATTAGGAATCTTTAGAAGGGATTTTCATGGATATTTTAGTACTTTTAAATGCTTATGTGCATGTTTATATCATATAAAAGTGTACTAAAGTTAGCATTAACCTTTATTATTTTTTTAAAAGTCTATCAAGGATTAGGATCAAACTCATCTTTTGTGTCGTTTTAGCCTACTTTTAACCAATCGTCTTATTCTTATTAGCTTTAATTATTCATCTTCCTTTTATAATACTATTTTCAAGTATTTTTTACTTTTGCAACACTATATTTTCTCAGATTAAACTTGGTTTCATGTCGATTCAAATAACATGATAATTCAAATTGGCTACGAATTACATTTGTTTCCTATCAATTCCATTATCAAAATGAAAATTTAAATTTGGTGCAGTTCATTTAAACGAAAAATAAAAAAATCACAGTTCTAAAGTTAGAGACATGAGTGAGCAAAAATCATCAAAGTAGAACCGAGTAATAAATTTTAGCAAGGAATTAAACCAAAAATGTTTAATCATGGTATTAAACCGAGTAATAAATTTTAGCAATGAATTAAACCGACTAACACTACAAAAATTTAATCTAGTTTTTTCTAGTTCAAGTTGACTAACATCATAAAATTTCATCACATAAATTATCCCACTTCTAGTTTTGAGTTCTACTTGAGTAACTCCGCATAAGAAGACTTTAAGTGATCTATCATGTGTCGCTTAGGTGGTAAACTTTTGTTGAGTTTGCATTGATAGTTATGCTCATTCATACCATTATAGGAGTGATTTTCAAATTAGGGCAAAAAAAGAGGTTTTGTTATAAAGACTTTGTTGTTGTTGTTGTTATTGTACGGCTGGACCTCTCATTACAATTTTATTTCATATGGGATTGAGTCGAGATTCTACTAACTGGAGTCATGGGATAACTACACTTCTAAGTCAATTAGGAAGTCAAAGAGTTTCTTTTAATCATATTCTTGGAGGGATTGGTGATCCAACACATCAAATGCTTTCTATCATGCAATGTTCGATGGTTCTCAATGAATGATGACACCCCAGTATAAGAAGCAAATTCATATTGAAGATGAAGAGGAAGGTAATGCTTCCCTTGATGAACCCATCTCTAAGAAATACAAGAAAAGTAAAAAATGTCAAAAAAGGGAGAAGGATGTGGGAGAGGCTCGGGAACTCCCAACACATGCTAGAATAAAGAGGAAAGTTGCTTCCTCTTGGAATTTCTCACTGGACAAATTGCTAATGGGAACAAAAGCCAAAAAACATTCAAAAACCTATTTTAATTGTTGTTGTTGCTGTTGTTAATCAAAAATTCAAACAAAGTTTTACATAGGAGAATCCGAAAAATCATCTTCGAGGCCCCAAAGCTGAGTGAAAAGACATTTATTACTGTAAAGATAAAATAGGTGGAGCTGGCTGGGACGAGGTGAGAAAAATGATAACCCTGGACGAGGATGCCTATAAAACTTATGTTTGGGTACGTTAGCTAACCTCACTTATTAATTTAATTTTGTTTCTTTTATGGATTCTTCGATATTTATTTAGTATAATTTCTACTTAAACATGAGGATTGTGCAACTGGATCAGTAGAGTTGTTAGATACCTTATGTGAGATTGATGCTTATTAGATTTGTTGGATGCTTTGTTCATGAAAAGACAATTTTGCCTTTGTGAATAGTCCCACATTGGAAAATGAGATGAATAGTAAATGGTATATAATGGTTCTCTCCTTATTGGGCTTTGAATAGTGTTTTGGGTTTTGTGGGCTTTGCATATCTACCACACACGCGCGCACGCGCACGCCACGTCTCGCACGCGCGCGCCTCGCCGCACCGCACACGCACACATTTTTGCTTCTCAAGCTTTTATTTTTGCACGTTTTACATGTTCTGTAACGGCTGCATGCGGGTAACGGAAGCAAGATTTGTGCGTAACGGTCCCTTGGATTCAGCGGGGGTTACACTTCTCCTCACCTATATAAACAGGCTTGAAGCTCATTCAGAAGTACACCAACGAAGAGAAGAACATCTTCTAAGCTCTCTTCTTTCTCTACTCTTATTCCTCCAAGAAATTTCGGCTACATATTTATATTCATTTTTTGGGCAACCATTTTTCGTCTGAGCATAAGCTCTGTGACTCACGCCCGAGTGTAGAGGCCAGCCGATTCCGGGGGTTTTTACCGCTAGGGGAGAGAGGACAAATTACGCCAGGGCGATAGGCGGATCCTTAATCTTCTAGGGCAATGACATCACGACTGCTCCCGATCAGGCCTGAATTTTCTAACTCTTTAAATTGGATTTTATATTATTATATTCCTTTTTACAGCAATCTAGAAGATTAATTAAAATTTCTTGTTGTTAAGTTAATTAGTTTAAAAAAATTAAAAAAAATACTGTTTATCGGGATTACTGTTCACCCGAATCTTCATTGTAATTACTTATTGTATTAGTTAATTGTTTTAATTTGTTACATCTAAATTAGTTAAAAAAAGGAAAAAAAATTATATATTTATATTCTTTGCTGCTTCTGTGCTCAATTTCAGTATCTGTCAAAAATAAAAAAATCTTTAAGTGAACCGGTTTAAGTTTTCTTGGATTAGTTGGTGTCTAAGACAAGGTTTAAGGGTTGCGTCAAGCGCTCTGCAAGAAACGAGGTACTTAATAGATCTTTGATCAACCTCTAGTACTATCCTTACCTGGCCAAACTACCCGAGTAAAACTTTTATCTTTTCACTTTCAGAGTTTTTGATTTAAAGCAGGTTTAATTAAGTTTCTGGTCTAGTAATATTGACAAAATCCTTTATTATATCAGATTACATCTACCTAGACTAGTAAACTTGAATTGGACTTATGGTAATTCCTGATCATTCAAAAAGTGTCAAACCTGAGAAGTTCACCGGTGTTAACTATAAACGGTGGGCTAATCAGATGAAATACCAGCTCACTACCTTAGGTCTTTTATCTGCTATTGACACTTCTGAGTCATCTACTAGTGGTTCTCAACCTTTGACTCCTGATCCTGCTCAACCTGCTCCTTCCACTTCTGGTTCTGGTGCTAGCTCCTTTTCTAGCTCTATGAAACCAGAAGAAATCAACTATCATTGTTGTCATAGAATTCTTAGTGCACTTGCGGGCAACCTTTATGATATATATTATGAGTTCAAAAGTGCAAAAGACCTATGGAATGCTCTTGAAGCAGAATATGGCTATGATGATGCCGGAATTCTGCGATTCACCTCCTCCTGCTTCAATAAGTTCATGATGGTTGATGACAAGCCCATTAATGAACAAATTCATGAATTCCTAGATTTCCTCTGTCATCTTCAATCAAAAGGAAACACTTTTACTGACGATTATAAAGTTTCCTGTTTGATTGATAAACTTCCTCCCCCCTGGTCTAGATTTGCTGGAGATCTCCGACACAAGCAAGGAGATCTAACCTTAACTAAAGCCCTCAAGGCTATTCGTATTGAAGACCAGCATAGGCAAAATTCCAACACCAAGAATGAAACAAAAGCTAAAGTAAATTTGGTAGAGGATAAGCCTAAATCTAAGAATTTCAAACCCAAAGGGAAGAAATTCAAGAAAAATCAACAATCTTTCAACAAATCTTCCTTCAAACCAAACCCCAATTCTCCCAGCCATAAGTCTGATGAGAAGTTCTGCTTTGTCTGTGGTAGAACCAACCACATGGCTCACAACTGTTTCTTTCGGAAGAAGGAACCGGCCAAACCTGCCCCTAAAGGAAATGGATCCAACAAAGTTAATATGATTGAAATGAATCCAACCTCCTTCAGGTTAGCCTCTTCATCTCATCTTGTAAATTCTCTAACTTCTTCCACTGATTGGTATTTGGATTCCGGAGCAAATATCCACGTCTGTAATGACCGCTCTTGGTTTTCAAATTATCAGGAATCACGTGGAGGAAGCATAAGCTTAGCAGATGACTCCACTAAATCAATAATAGGAAGTGGACGTATAGAGCTCACCATGACTTCTGGGAAAGTTCTTCATATGCAAGGCGTTTATCATGTTCCTTCTCTCCGTCGCAATCTGATTAGTGAATCTCTTCTTCTTAGAGCTGGTTATAGGATTGTAAAAGAATCCAACAAATTTGTGATTACAAAGAGTAATGTTTTCATAGGAAAAGGTTTTATCTGTAATGGCCTTTTCAAACTCAATGTAATCAATTCCAGTTCTAATGAAATTTCTGAGTCTTCTGTTATTCAAATTGTTGAGTCTTGTGATGTTTCGTATGGACGACTTGGACATGTAAATTTCCAAACCTTGCAGAGAATGAGTAAATTAAACCTCATTCCTAAATCTTCTCATGATCCCTCATCTAAATGTGAAATCTGTGTTCAAGGGAAACACACTAAAAAACCCTTCAAGTCTATAACTAGAAACTCCGAACCCCTCGAATTAATTCATAGTGATGTGTGTGACTCTAACTGAGTTCTCACCCGAGGGGGTAGGACGTATTTTGTGACTTTTATAGACGATCACTCCAGATATTGTTATACCTATCTTCTCAAAACTAAAGATGAAGTCATAGATAGGTTTAAGGTGTTCAAAGCTGAATCTGAGAACCAACTTGACAGGAAGATCAAGATTCTAAGATCTAATCGTGAGGGGGAGTATACCTTAAATCATATGACTGAATATTGCCAAGAACACGGTATTAATCATGAGGTTACTGCTCCCTATATACCACAGTCTAACGGGGTAGCTGAACGAAAGAATAGAACCCTAATGGACATGGTGAACTGTATGTTACTCAGTTCAAGAGCACCTAAAAATCTCGGGGGTGAAGCTCTTCTTTCTGCTTGCTTCATTCTCAATAGGATTCCCCAGAAAAATTCCGATACAACTCCTTATGAATATTGCAAGGGGAGATCTCCTAATCTGAATTTCTTTCGGGTTTGGGGTTGCTTGGCTAAAGTAGCTATTCCCGAACCTAAGAAGAGAAAAATTGGTTCTAAGACTGTAGATGCTGCTTTTATTGGATATGCACTAGATAGCAATGTTAACAGATTTCTAGTCATCAAATCTAAAATCAGTGACATATCCAACAATACCATCATTGAAGCAAGAGATGCAGTCTACTTTGAAAACATCTTTTCTTTCAAATCTAAAATCTCAGAAAATCCCAGATCATTTCTTCCTTCTGATCTACCATCTTCCAGTTCTTCTCAACCTTTTGATATTGAATCTCGAATAAGCAAAAGAGGTAGAATCGAAAAGGATTTTGGAGAAGACTTCCTAACCTTTCTTGTTGAAGGTGATCCAAGCTCATTCCAAGAAGCAATGGATTCACCTGAATCTCCTTTCTGGAAAGAAGCCATTGATAATGAAATTAAATCTATCATGGAAAACCATACTTGGATACTCACTGACTTACCTCCAGGTTGTAAACCTATTGATTGTAAGTGGATATTCAAGAAGAAACTCAGAGCTGATGGTTCCATAGATAAATTTAAAGCTAGATTAGTAGCTAAAGGCTATACTCAACAAATGGGCATTGATTATTTTGATACATATTCTCCTGTAGCCCGAATCTCAACTATCCGAGTATTATTAGCCTTTGCTGCTATCCATAAGCTAATCATACATCAAATGGATGTCAAGACTGCTTTTCTGAATGATGATTTAGATGAAGAGATATATATATGCACCAACTTGAAGGCCTCATTGCCAAGGGTCAGGAAAACAAAGTCTGTAAGCTTGTTAAATCTTTGTATGGTCTTAAACAAGCTCCTAAACAATGGCACCAGAAATTTAACAACGTCATTGCACAATATGGCTTCACTGTGAATGAACACGATAAATGTGTCTATTCTAAAGTGATAAACAATGACTATGTCATTCTCTGTCTCTATGTTGATGATATCCTTATCTTTGGAACAACACTTGAATTAATTTCAAAGGTAAAGGATTATCTTTCCAAAAACTTTGATATGAAAGACTTAGGTCTTGCAGACATGATACTTGGAATGAAAATCTCTAGAGACACTAGAGGAATATCTTTGAGTCTTTCCCATAGCATTGATAAAATGCTAATCAAATTCAACTTTCATAACTCTAAACCTGTTTCCACACCTTATGATTCTTCTATACCTTTGAAGAAGAATGAAGGTGAACCTGTCTCCCAACTAAAATATTCTCAGATGATTGGATCTCTTCTTTACATATCCAACCGAACCAGACCCGATATAGCTTATGCTGTAGGGAGACTGAGTCGGTATACTAGCAACCCTAGCAAAGATCATTGGACTGCCTTAGAAAGAGTATTCAAATATCTGAATGGCACAGTTGACTATTGCTTGACTTACACTGGTTACCCTGATGCTATAGAAGGGTATAGTGACGCCAACTGGGTCACGGATTCCAACAGTGTAAAGTCTACATCTGGATATGTATTTCTTTTTTGTGGTGCTGCTGTATCCTGGAAATCATGTAAGCAAACAGTAATTGCCAAGAGCACCATGGAATCTGAGTTGATTGCTCTTGATACTACTTGCACAGAAGCCGAATGGTTAAAAGATCTTCTCTCTGAACTTCCTTTGGTCCCTAAACCCTCTCCTCCTATTTCCATTCACTCTGATTCTAGATCTACCATAGAGCTTCTAAAGCAAGTACATGTAAATAAAAAACATAACAGATATATTCAAATAAGATATAAGTCTGTATAACGCCTGTTAGGCAAAGTTGTGATCTTGGACTTTGTAAAGTCTGAGAAAAATCTTACTGACCCTTTGACTAAGGGATTATCCAGGAGTGTGGTTCTGGATTCATCGATGGAGATGGGGTTAAGCCCATAAATGAGGTCACTGACAGCGGCAACCCAACCCTTATTTGGAGACGTAGTCCCAATGTCGGTTCAATGTGGTAGAAACAAGCTGGACAAGTGACTCTCGTGTGGAGCATCGACCTAGATATATTTATATATCATTATGTAGCATTTGCTACTACCCCTTCTCTATGATGATGATGCTCTTATGATACAGCTGGCTAGGCTGAGTTTTACTCTTAATAAGTCTAACACGTGTATTGTGGGGGGTATTAAATAAACAGTTGTAGTACCCTTGGAGGACTTACCTACTTGAGAGGAACCGTGATGGCCACGGTTGGGGGGGCAGGGCTGACCCCTAGAAACTCTCATGAGTCGGTTTTTTGTGAGCATGGCCTTTAACGCTCAACCCGCTTAGCTTAATAGATAAAAACGTATTGTGTGTGTTTTTATCAATACCTGATCCAAGGGGCCTAATTCAAGGCCTAGTCCATTATGTCCCTCAGGTGGCGATAAACTCACTAAGGAAAGGTTCAAAGCCGAAAGCTACCTCTCCCGAATTCACGATACGAAAGGTTGCCCAACCTATAAACCTATATTTATTTTGTGATTTATTTATTATTTTGAATTTTCAGTCAATATTACCTTTTGGGGGGACTGTTGGATGCTTTGTTCATGAAAAGGCAATTTTGCCTTTGTGAATAGTCCCACATTGGAAAATAAGATGAATAGTAAAGGGTATATAATGGTTCTCTCCTTATTGGGCTTTGAATAGTGTTTTGGGTTTTGTGGGCTTTGCATATCTACCACACGCGCGCGCGCGCACGCACGCCGCGCCCGCACGCCGCACACGCACACCTTTTGCTTCTCAAGCCTTCATTTTTGCACGTTTTACACATTTTGTAACGGCTGCATACGGGTAACGGAAGCAATAACCGTTCATAATGGTCCCTTGGATTCAGCGGGGGTTACACCTTTCATCACCTATAAAAGGAGGCTTGGAGCTCATTCAGAATCACACCAACGAAGAGGAAAATCTCTACACTCTCTTCTCTTCTCTACTCTTATACCTCCAAGAAAAGATTTCGGCTACATATTTACATATTCTATTTTCTGGGCAACTGTTTTCGTCTGAGCATAAGCTCTGTGTCTCACGCCCGAGTGCAGAGGCCGGCCGATTCCAGGGGTTTTTACCGCTACTCCTCCTCAAGTGCTCGATTACAACCTCTCCCTAGGTTCGTCAATCGATGCCACTCCTATTGGATTTGACCCCGTGTCTCGCCTCACACTTCTCTCGGTGTACAAGTATATTACAAGTGATTCTCACAAATAAAAGTTAAATACAATGATTTGTTCTCAAATAACAAGTGAGAACTCAATGAAGCTCACACTCACTAAATCACACCCCACAACCCACTCTATATGGTATGAAAATATTAAGCTCAATAAGTGTGTGTGATAACAGTGAATGAAACTCAATAAATATAGCTAATTGAAATGAAAATGAAATAACAAGCTATATAAGAGTTTAGAAGACTTCTCAAACAAGAAGAACAGTAGATGATGATCCCAATAGGATTTGAAAGTCACTTCTTGTTGTAGGAAAACTTCTCTTGAAATAGATTGATGAAATAAGCTTTAAACAGCTCTTTGAAACACACTAAATATTTTGTTAAACACAAAACTTGGATTTCTTAGATGCATAGAAGAAGAGAAGCAATGAGGTATATATAGCAACCCAATACATCAGTAAAAACACAAGTAAAAGACCAAAAAACCCATTTGAAAATAGCTGTAAAAACTAGCCGTTGGAAATGATCTAACAGTTCGGCGGTCGACCGGTGCGGTCGACCGCAAAGCTCAAAAAATACAGTTTTGAAAATATAAAGCTGGCGGTCGATCGCGAAAGTCTCTGGATGTTTTCACGGTCGACCGTCACGGTCGACCACGAGCACAAAAAAGGCAAGCTCAGAAAAATTACAACTGGCGGTCGACCGCGGCGGTCGACCGCGGCGGTCGACCGTAATCTGACACATTGCATATTGACATGTTTTGGGCTGTTTTGAAAATTCATTAAAAATATCAAATCAATTCCAAAAATAGTGAAACTTTGGGGAAAGTTTCTAAATGATGAAATAAACATGTTTGAAAAGGAGTTTTTGGAAAATCAATTTTCGTTTGTGAAAACTCCCTGTTTTTGAAAAGTGTTCAGAAAACCTGTTTTTCGTGAACATGAAAATTAACATTAAGGCTTGTAAATATGTATATATATATTATGCATGTATTATATGTATATAATGAATTATGAAAGAGCTGTAAACATGAGATATAAGATATTGTAACAACGTTTGATGAAAAATCATTTATATGATAGAAAACGTCAATATATGTAAGTAAACTAAACTTATACCTAGGTAAATCCACACATATGAACTTGAATCTTTAACGCTTGATTGACGTGTGTTGAAATACCTGTAAAGAGAAACATAAACACAAAACTAGAGAATATATTAGCTATAAATTGTTTGACAAATCATCATCAAAACTATAGGGTCAACAATCTCCCCCTTTTTGATGATGGCAAACAATTTATACATGAATATAAATTATAAACTGATAAACCACATATAAGCCAAACATGAAAAAATCATACATGAATAATCACATAAACCATATATGAATATGAATAAATATATAAACCATATGTGGATTTTTCTCCCCCTTTGACAACATCAAAAAGGGAAAAATAAAAATAGGAGCAACGGTCCCCCTGCATATAAGCACAGATAAAAAACCAAGTGTATGCCAAAAGCTCCCCCTATCAAATTGAATAAATGATATCTAAAGAACATATATAGGAGCTAAACAATAATTATTCATTCAAAAAGCAACCATAAACAATATATAAACCAAAGAACTCATCATTAGCAACATATTTTCCACAAACAAAGCATGAAAATTGTTTCCACCATGCATAGTTCATAGAAAAGATAAACTAACACAATAAATCACAAAATATCACTTAAGCATCAGAAACTACATAGTTTTTCCACAGACATATTTTGTTCCACAAGACTGCAAACCATACATAAAAAGTCACATAGTTCCACACAAATATAGAGTTATTACACTCAAACATAAATATCAAGTTCTACAACTCAGAATGGAACATCACTATAAGCATAGAAATCAATAAAAACTCCAATAAGCAGCAAAATCAATCATCACCGTCATCATCATCATCATCATCACCATCACCATCACCATCAGAAGAGCCAGAGCCATCAGCAGGGCCCTCCTCAGAATCAGACTCAGAACTGGAATAGGGATCCGGAATCCCGAGAGACTGACGCTGATAGGATAGAATGGTCCTAACATCCCTCTGGATAGTTGAGACTTACTTCTGAACACTTAAGAACTGAGTCTCAAGACGATCCAGACGGTCACAAATATCAGAAGTGGATGAGGAAGAAGCTCTAGACCGGGAACGAGAAGATGATGATTGAATAGGATCAGATAAGGAACTAGAAATCTGCATCCGGGGAAGTGAGACCTTATCAAAGAAGTCCTTTTTAGATTCAATTTTGGGTTCATGGGTGAGATCAACACCGAAATGTTGAAGGATAAGGGTGATGAAGGAGCCAAAGGGTAGAAATTTGAAATGCTTTGATGCCATGTTTTTAAGAAAAACGTTTACCCAATCTACTTTTATTTTGGCAAATATGGCATATACAACATTGATCTTGTCAGAAGCAAAATGATCGAAACTACCGGTTTTAGGAATCAAATTTTGAGCAATAATTCTAGCAATGAGTTTGGCATTTGGATTAAGAGAATTATTGTTCATTGGATAAGTGCAACCGGGCTTAAACATGAGGTGGTTCACAGCTGGATCATCAAGTTCAATAGACATAAGGTCAACATCATCTGTCGGGATTTTGAGAATCCTCGCAAGTTCGTTGGCAGAAAAAGAAATTGCAACATGTTTAACAGATGTATTAATGGTCTGAAGACCATCAGCAGAGGATATCACAGATAAGTTGGCATAAAACAGATAAACCAGAAAAGGATAATAAGGAACTTTACGTTCCTCATCTAACAGTCTGGCCAACCCAACATCATGTAGAATGGTATGAGTGTCATACATGGCTAATTGATCAAATTTGATATATCTGGTTGGAAGAATTTTCAGTTTGCACAACTCCCTATATTTCTTAACTAGGGATTTATATAACAGAAAATCCTCATAATGAGAGGCTACAGAAGAAGATGAACCAACATCAGATTTAGATCTCTTCCTAGGAGGCATGTTTGATTAGGGTTTTGAAAAGATATGAAATATAACAGAGAAAAAAACCTGGAAGTAAAAAAAATAGAGCACAATAAGTAAACTACCCTAAAACAAAAACCCTAGTTTGAGAATGTAATCACTAGAGTAGGAAATGAAATCAAGAGATGAGAAAGGAGATTGTTACCCAGCAACACCCAACTGAAATCGATGGAGAAGGAGCCGAAAGAGATCGCGGTCGATTGAAGCATGCGACCGAAGAGAAATCGATAGATTTGGAAAAAAAAATTCGAAATGGGGGAAAGATGAGGAGTCGGGTCTTAGAAGAGATGAAAGAAGGGCTAGGATCAGCTTAGGGTCCAGATCAATGGTGGTGAAGAATTAGGGTTCAAAACAGTTATCCATTAAAAAACCGAAACCCGATAAAAACAGAAATCGAAGCTGAAAAATCTCTTGCGGTCGACCGACGCGGTCGATCGAAACAACTTACAGAGACTTCGTCGGTCGACCGGGTCGGTCGATCGCGAGAAGATAAAGAGCACAGGCAATGTAAAAATTGGATTTTGAGAAATTTTTCAATTTAGACCTTTAAGAAATTTGTTTTATAATATACCAAATGTTTTATAAAATATATATAAATGTTTTTAGCTATAAAATCATACAAATAATTTATTTTAGCTAAACAAAAAGAAAGATTTATATTCAAAAACCAAAAGCAAAAACAAAAAACGAACAAAACAACAAAAAAATGATATAAAAATCATTTTGATACCACTAAACTTTGGGACATGACCTCTATCATTTAAATCCAAGGCCCTAGGGTTATGAGCCCGCTTGGGCGTGTTTTGTGCACCGATACGATCAAAGCAAAAATTGTAAACATGACCCATACGATTGCAATTTGTGCAATGTAGAGGTTTGAATGGTTTACGTTGACCAAAATGAAATGCACGTGGTTCATTTGCAAAAATAGATTTTTCTTTGTAATTATTTTGCAAACGAGAATTTCTTTTCAAATCGAAACAAAACATGGCCAAATGACCAAAACGACCACAATAATCATATTTATACACATGAGCATCTTTATGATTTACACTATGTGTGTGTACATGTGTATGTGATGAAGAAGCTTGATGGGATGCACAATCATGAATAGGCTTGTTAATTTTTGGTGCATTATGACAAAATTGAGCTAAATGGCCTTTAAGACCGCAAATGGAATATTTGTGAATTTTGTCATACATATGTGCATAGTGAATAGGTTTCTTAGAAGAATTAACATTGAGCATTGCACATAAGTCCATAAGCTTTTTATTATTAGCAATACAAGTGTTTAGTGTTGAATCTAAAGTAGATATTCGTTTTCTCATTTGATTCAACTCATCATTGTGCATACAAGCATTGCTATTAGAAGTAGGATAAACAAGATTACTCATCATAGATTTTAACTTATCTACTTCTAACATAGCATCACGTTTTTCATGAAGCAAACTAGCATTTTTAATTTTCAAATTTTCATTGCATTCTTTAAGAATTATATTTTTATTTGCAATAAAATTAAATTTAGTGGCTAGTGTTTCATGAGTGAATTTCATATTAACATACTTACTCTTTACATCAATATAGCAATTGTGTAATTTTTCAAACTCAAGAGCAAGTTCATCAAAAGTAATAATATCATCGTTATCGCATACCTCACTAGGGTTATCACCTAGTGGTATTGTACATGGAGATGAGACTTCCTTAAAACTCAAAGCGGGATTTTCCAACGCTTGTTGAATAGCCTCCAATTTCCCTTCATGTGCTTCAATAAATTTCCATAAGGAGTAAGCACTATCAAAATTAGCAAATTTGTTAGAAAACGATGAGTGAAAAGCGTTAATCAAATATTCTAACAAAAGCTTATTCATGTTAAACAATCTTTTATTATTTTCACACCATTTGGATTTTTCCAAAATGGGAACAACATAGGCATCATCAATAATTTCCTATAAATCAAATTGTTTAGATTGAACGAAAAGTTTGAATCTAATACGCCATTGAGCATAGGGAAAAATATCCAAACGAGGAGCAATATTAATAGCATATCCTAAACAAGATGAATCATACATATCCATAAAGATGAAATGCAAGAAGCACAATGTAATAAAAAATAGATTAGCACAAATATAATAACTTGGATCTTTAACTCAAGGCGGTTAGTCCTTAAATCAAGGAGCACCAAGATCTGATACCAATTGTTAGACCCTAGAGGGGGAGTGATTAGGGTCTTATGCTAATCTAATCCTGATTAATTACCAATTAAAATTATATTGATCAATATGTTCTTGCAAGAGATAGATATGAATAAGAACAATAAGAATATGCACAAATAAAATATGAGTCAAACAAAACACAAACACACGATATGTTTACGAGGTTCGGTCACCACGACCTACGTCCCCGCTCCTCACCTCGAGGAGATATCCACTATCACAATCCGGTTTGGAAGCCGGAACTTCTACACACTCGGTTTACAAGTTCACCGAAAACTCTCACACAACAAACACTATGCAATCACATTTTACACACTAAGTGTAGGAATCTACCCCGTGTCCTCCTCCTCAAGTGCTCGGTTACAACTGATAATCACATTTTTATTATAATTTTATACCCTCATTATCTATTTTATATGAATAAATATACCATTAATAATTGTTGTTAGATTAGTTTGCACATAAATGAATGGAAATATAAATAAATATTATTAAATGTAAAAAACCCCCTCAAATCTCTCTTCTCTATTTTTGTAGCATTTTAGAAGCACATTGAAGCAAAAAGCCAATAGAACCGGACTGCTGAACTTGGTTGTAGAGGCTTGGAATTTCAAATCAAACGTGGACTTGGATGTAAATAGTTAGAATGAAGTGGGCTTTTATGCAAAGATTACAAAACCGGACTTGGATGCAAAATATCCGGACTTGATGGCTCGTATGACTGCTGTAGAGTTGATGCAAAATAGGCTAAGACTAGTTTGTAAATGCTCATATTTTCAAGTGAGCTTTTGAAGGTTGAAGGCCCAAAGCCCATTAAAAAAAATATTACACCAATTGGGCCAAATACCATTGTATTGCTGCAGCTTCATTTATGGAGAGTTGAGATTGGATTTATGTGGACCGGACCAGACATGCTGCAGCTTTGAATTAAAAACAAAAAAATCATTTGGGCCGGATTTCATTTTTTCATTTGCTGCTGAGATTGGGACCGGACTTGATTGCTGGACTTTGGGCTTCTCAAATAAATGAATGGAGAATGTTCTTTGCTGCAGAAACTCTAAGGACCGGTCTTGATTTAATTCCAAAAATCACAAGAAAACCATTTGCCATTGGGCCGGACTTCTTTTGAAACTCCATGGGCTAGAGAAGAACAAAAACCAAATTCAAAGGTGGAGATTGTTGCTTGGGGCTCAAGACAAATCCAATGGCTCATATTCATTAAAGATTACTATAAATAGGGGTAGAGGGTGAGGGGTTAAATTATTTGAAGGTTTGCATTTCTTTTCTTTTTCTCTTTTATTGCTTATTAGTTTAGATTTATTTCTATGCTTGTAGTTAGATTTTATTTTCTTGTTAAATAGCCAAGAGGCTAGAACCCTCTTGCCTTAGATTTATTTCATGCTTATAGAGTAGATTTATTTTCTTGCATTTAATTCTTGCAATTTTATTTTGTAGTTTAGATTTTTCAATTTATTTTGTAGTTAGATTTTAATTTCTTGCACTATTCACCTTGAGGCTAGAACCTTCTTGGGTTTAGTTTTTCTTTTTGTTTATTTTTATTTTGTTTGATTCGCCTTTAGGCTAGAACCCTCTAGGGAATCACCCTTTTCTAAGAAGTGGGTTCAATTGTAGATTACCCATATCTATAATTGAATTCACCATCTTTAATTTCTTGCATTTTCTTTTATTCTTGAATTCTTGATTTTTCATTTGTTTCTTGATTTTATTCATTTTTTCCTTATTGATCACACTCATTCTTTATCACTTTCACTCTCATTATCTCTCCACAATCACATTTACTCATCACTCCTATTTGTCACGCACACAACATAAGAACCGATTTCATATTTTCTCCTACAAAACACTTTCCTCGTGGGATCGATATCTTACATACTATAACTTGACACGGTTGTGCACTTGCAACCATTTTGGTACATGTTTATGCCGCATCAACAACCTCTCCCTAGGTTCGTCAACCGACGCCACTCCTATTGGATTCGACCCCGTCTCTCGCCTCATACTTCTCTCGGTGTACAAGTGTATTACAAGTGATTCTCACAAATAAAAGGTAAATACAATGATTTGTTCTCAAATAACAAGTGAGAACACACTGAAGCTCACACTCACTAAATCACACCCCACAACCCACACTATATGGTATGAAAATATTAAGCTCAAAAAGTGTGTGTGATAACAGTGAATGAAACTCAATAAATATAGCTAAATGAAATAAAAATAAAATAACAAGCTATATAAGAGTTTCGAAGACTTCTCAAATAAGAAGAATAGTAGATGATGATCCCAATAGGATTTGAAGGCCACTTCTTGTTGTAGAAAAACTTCTCTTGAAAACAGATTGATGAAATCAACTTTAAACAGCTCTTAAACACACTTAA
>NC_033794.1:58877239-58917497 GCF_001876935.1 Asparagus officinalis
GGTCGACCGCGCTGGTCGACCGGAATCTGATATATTTCATATGACAGGTTTTTGGGCTATTTTGAAAATTCATTAAAAATATCAAATCAATTCCAAGAATAGTGAAACTTTAGGAAAAGTTTCTAAATGATGAAATAAACATGTTTGAAAAGGAGTTTTTGGAAAATCAATTTTCGTTTGTGAAAACTCCCTATTTTTGAAAAGTGTTCAGAAAACCTGTTTTTCGTGAACATGAAAATTAACATAAGGCTTGTAAATATGTATATATATATTATGCATGTATTATATGTATATAATGAATTATGAAAGAGCTGTAAACATGAGATATAAGATATTGTAACAACGTTTGATGAAAAATCATTTATATGATAGAAAACGTCAAAAAATCGTGTTAAGTGTACATATATTGAGCTTAGATCTAATCATACAATATATGTAAGTAAACTAAACTTATACCTAGGTAAATCCACACATATGAACTTGAATCTTTAACGCTTGATTGACGTGTGTTGAAATACCTGTAAAGAGAAACATAAACACAAAACTAGAGAATATATTAGCTATAAATTGTTTGACAAATCATCATCAAAACTATAGGGTCAACAAAGTACACCAACGAAGAGAAGAACATCTTCTAAGCTCTCTTCTTTCTCTACTCTTATTCCTCCAAGAAATTTCGGCTACATATTTATATTCATTTTTTGGGCAACCGTTTTTCGTCTGAGCATAAGCTCTGTGACTCACGCCCGAGTGCAGAGGCCGGCCGATTCCGGGGGTTTTTACCGTTAGGGGAGAGGGGACAAATTGCGCCAGGACGATAGGCGGGTCCTTAATCTTCTAGGGCAGTGACATCACGACTGCTCCCGATCAGGCATGAATTTTCTAACTTTTTAAATTGGATTTTATATTATTATATTCCTTTTTACAGCAAGATTATTAAATTACAATATAGGAATAGTTGAGATTTTTTTTTTTCACATTTTATAAAATGAATGTTGTACGAATATCCCAATTCTGGAACAACTGTTGACATAGGAGAAGTTAATTGTCTTTGCTTGTGTGCTTGTATATCCAATATGCATTCTATGTCCATCTAGCTTAAGGGTTGTTAATTATTTATAGTTTTCAATTTGTCCCTATTAAGAATTTTCTCATGTTTTTAGTTTGTATATTTTTCCAGTTATATATTGCTTTGAGGCACATGAATCTAGAAGAGGTTACCTTAATTGTCCCATTCCTTTTTATGACAAAATGAAGATCATAAGTGGGAGGAATTTGCTAATGGAACATTCAGAAGGAATATATATGATTCATTTGGAGACCTTGGTGAATTCGGTAACAAGGATGTGGATAACGGATCTTCGATGATAATGGTTGAGGAAGTTGATGTTGCTGAGGGTGCTACTGAGGAGCAAACTGCTAATAACGGTACAGGTCAAAGTCAATCGAAAATACTGCACCCGAAAGATTTGGAGGCTTAAACTTAATACGGCAATCATGGCGATCGAGGGACACGGCCGAGGATGACTTGGATATCGTTTTTTATCACTATGCACAGTGTGAGAATAAAGCATTAACATTTATTGCGAAGCCTCTGACAAGACAAAAGAAGATTGTGGACGACTTTATTTAAGAACTTGAGCGGCTCTGGCGAAATCTGAATTAGCATGTTTACTAGTTTGGTACTAGCTAGAACATTTAGAAGTTTATTATCCCATAGCTTATTATGGAATTTCTTTAGAGGTTGGTAGACAGTGACTTTGGTAAAAGACTCTTTCCATGTTATCGTATATGTTTGATGATGCTTTGGAACACGTGTCAAGTGTGGTATTTTAATTTATTTATTATGAATGGGGCAATTTTTCGCTGATCTTTGCATGGGATTTTGGGAAATTTGTTAATATGCGGATTAAAGTTTGAAGTTTTGTACCTAATACTCAGGTTTTGGTCATTTTTGTCGCAACGATATTCCGAAATATACCAGTGGTACTTTTTTTCTTTGTGGGGCAACATACTTGTGTACTATTAGTTGGATAGTTGAAGATGTGTTCATCTCGAGTCTATGCTTCCCATGTTCTTATCAAAAATAGTTTTGTCTTTATTTTCCTCTTGTTCTTTCAGGCTTGTTTTCTTACGGCTTGATGTATCTTGGACTTTCATTGGGTTTTTGTAGAGTTTTTGGGTTTGAAGGGGTTTTTTAAATGAAATCTGGCTTTTGATTTGTGGGTCTGATCGGACTCCTGGATATGTACGTGCGCGCTTTTCTCGTTTTTCTCTTTGTCGCTGTGGATTTAATAACCTTATTTTAAATAAATAAATAAATAAATGAAATGATTATGCCACGTCATCTTTACTTTTCTATTTTCATCCATAATTTATTTTAGCAAACAAACATCATTTTTTACTTGCAGGATGACGTGGACATGAAACTTGTACCCAAAAAAAAAAAAAATTGACTCTCACAATTTCAATTCACTTTCAAGTGGCCAAACACCCGGCCTATTTGTTTGCACGGAAGTAACTGTGAAAAAGCAGAAGTAGAGGAAGTAGAGGCTACTTCTGTTACTTCTAAGGGCCTGTTCGTTTATTTCCTAAAAACCAAGAAATGGAAATGGAAAAGGTGAAAATCTTAAAATAATCCATTTCTTCCATTTCCATCCCTAAAACTCACCCACAACATCCAATAAAATATTATTTTCATCCAACAACTCATCCACATCATCTAATAAAATATTATTTTCATCTAACCACTCATCCACCACATCTAATAAAATATTATTTTCATCTAACAACTCATCCACCACATCTAATAAAATATTATTTTCATCTAACAACTCATCCATCACATCTCATAAAATATTATTTTCATCCAAACATCACTCAACTCATCTCTTTTCATCATTTCAAATCACTCACATCATCGAATAAAATATTATAACAATTCACCTCATCTCATTAACATTTCATTTCTTTGTTTTCATCCCAAAAAGTTGTGAAAACACTTTTCTTAATCTTTCTTCACATCACCCAATAATACAACGACAACTCATGTCATCTCATTTCATTTCTTATTTTTAAAAATGAACCAAACAAAAGAAAACAACAAAACTACAGGAAATAGGTTTCTTATAATTCATTTCCTTATTTTTTTCGCCAACCGAACAACATCAAAACTAGTTTTCTTAAAAAATCACTCACATCATCCAATAATAATGTGACAACTCATCTCATCTTATCTCCATTTCTTTGATTTCCTTTTTTTTAGCCAACCAAACAATTCAAAAACTCATTTTTCTTAGAAATAGTTTTCTATTTCTTTGATTTCCCATTTTTTTAAGGCAAACGAACAGGCCCTAAGCAAAAATAGATGTTTGTTTCTCTTGAAAATCAACTTCCGCTACTTCCTTAAATAATGACGTGGCATCTACGTGGCATCTTCATTTCCTTAATATTTTTACGTCTTCAAAGACACCGAAATACAACGGAAGTGAATATTGGGTGGGGTCCACTAGAAAAAAACGATTCTCAAAACAATAATTAGGAAGTGATCATATTTTTCCTTCTTATCTATGTCCTCACAACCAACCGACTCTTCTCCTTCTTCGCGGTTCCGACTCTTCTCCTTCTTCGCGGTTCCGACTCTTCTCCATCTTCGCGGTTCCCTCAAACTCGCGGTTCTAGTCCCCGCCGTCTTCGCGGCAAAAAAGAATCCTTCTACATCGCTGTACCTCTTGGCTTCAACAAAAAGGTATGTAAAGATTAAAGATTTGAACTAAAAAACCCCTCCATGCTCAGCCTTTTTTTTCCCTCTCCGATTTCCATCCCAAAACTGAGAGAAATGGATATGAAAGCCAATTAATCCAAATAAAGAAGTACGAAATCCATCTATTTTTGTGTTGAAGGTTTTCTTTGGGGAAAACTCATCGTTTAGGGTTACCATTTCCCACTTTCCTCCGACTTTATCATGCAATCGACACCCTCACACGATAGAATCACTTGAGTTTTTTTTCAAAGCTTGAATTGACTTGTTCTATCTTGTGATGATGATGGAAATTAAAGGATTTTTCTCTCATTTTTGGCTTGTTCCTTGGGTTTAGTTGGGGATTTTTGTGATAGGTTATTGCTGTTGCAAAAAGCCTCTACCTTTCTCTTGGAAACTCTTTTTTCGTGGTGATCTGTGCCGAAATTAGGCGTTTTTGGGTGATAGAGGGGTTGCTCAGTTTGATAATATTGAGTGCATTCTCTTGGTACTCTTGATTATTTAAAAAAAATTGTTGGTGATATTTATGTCTGGTTATTTTGCAAAATTTTTGCTCGTCATATGTAGCTATAGTTGGAATGATAGGTATTTAACATTGGATGATTACGCATGATCAAATGCTTGGTTTTTTTATGTTGGTTACCAGTTATGTATCTTTCCACTAAATTTTACTCAAGTATACTCCTTATCTACACCGAAATCATGAATTGTCAAATTTTGTAAGCTCTCAATCATAAATTATGAATACATTCCCCGTTTTTGGCTAATTGTTCTATTTCTAATTGTTTCATCTAAAACCTTTTCTCTTTTTTAAGTTTATTTTGTATGCAAATTCTCTCATGGTTACCTATAATCATTAATGTCATCTGGTACAAATATATGAGCTGCCTCCGAGACATATTCTTATTCTATGACATGCAATTGTTAATCCGGTTGATATTTAAAAAAAAAGTTAACTCTTTTTCCTTCTTTTCGTCTACAAATTAATAATATATGCTCCGTATATAGAGTTATCGCTTGGCCTCTTTCAACACTTTTAATTGCAAATTCATCAGGTTCACAAGATCATCAATTACAATCTAGTCTCCCTGTTCATTACATTTTTTTCAAATTATTTTAGGTCTCAAGTGATTCTTCGTCATTTTGTGAAATATTTGGTATTAGATGAGCCTGCAAAGTTATTAGGCTGAGAAAATAAAGAATGTCATATGGTATTAATTCCTTTCACATGACGTTTTCATCAGTTGCGCAAGGGAACCAATTTTTTTGCCTTTAAGGCTGTTTGTCATATGGACAGACCATAGAAAGAGGTACAAGACTCCTATATTTCAGTTGGAATTAAACTCTTTTATGCCTGGAAATTGACAAACCAATATGACATATTGGTTCAAAGTTAAAAGAGTTTATTTCCATATGACATATTGGTTATAGAAAGAGGTACAAGACTCCTATTACTTTCAAATTAGAAGACTATGTTTCTGCTGTTTGTCATATTGGTTCCAAGGCTCCTATTAGTAATGGTCTCTAGCCTTTGAGGCTGTTTCGTCAATTTCTATGGTTTGTCATATGAAAATAAATGTCATATGGTATTAATTCCAACTGAAAAATATTTCCAGGCTCCTATAACTCAATGCACCTGATGATGCCTGAAATTTGAGGACTACTTTTCATTTGTGACATCATTTGAAGTGAGAAATAAATTGGCGAATTTTTATAATAACCATATGCGCTGACTTTTTGATTTTATAACATTGTTTTATTTGTTTTATGTAGAATATGGAACCTTCAAAAGCTAGAGATGCTACACTAAGTTGCTTTGCTGCATATGTGGCGTGTATAGTGTGTGCTTACTTTATGTTGTTTGAGAATAAAAGAGAAGTAACTCCTAGGGAACCAACCGAGTTGAGAGATTCATTGAGAAATGCTTATATCTACCGGTTGTTCTATGGCGGCAGAACATTTACATATGACTACTTAAGAATGGATAGAGGTCCATTTTTTAACCTTGTTCGCATGTTACGAAAGTCTAGACTTCTTAAAGATACCATATATGTTTCCATCGAGGAGCAAGTTGCTATGTTTTTACACATAGTAGGGCATAATGCAAAAAATAGGGTTGTTGGTATAAACTTCGTACGTTCAGGCGAAACTATTAGTAGGTACTTCAATTTAGTCCTCGTGGTAATATTAAAACTGAGACCATTACTAATGAAGCAAGCAAGTGGTGAGTTATCTGATGAGATTCGTTGTAGATCAACTTGGTACCCTTGGTTTGAGGTAAAGTGGATTATTTTTCAATCATTTATATCTATACTTCTTAAGGTAATATGTAATATAAAATGGTGGATTTATATGTTTCATTTGTTTAAATGGTCAGAACTGTATTGGTATGATTGATGGAACACACATTGCTGCGTCTGTCCCTGATAATATAGTTGCTCGATTTCATGGTCGTAAAGATGGTCCCACACAAAATGTGCTTGGAGTTGTTACACCTAATAAGCTATTTTGTTATGTCATGGCTGGATGGGAAGGGTCCGCTAATGACTTTTGTAAACTAAATTATAAAACATTTTATTAGTTTAAAAAGAAGTAGTTAATAATTTGGTTTCATGTTAATATTGTAGATAAATATTATCTCTGCGATGCTGGATATACGACAATGCCCGGTTTCATTGCACCTTATCGTGGCGTGCGCTACCATCTTAAAGAGCAAGATGGTAGAGAACCATTGAACCATCGAGAGCTTTTTAATCTTCGTCACTCATCACTTCGATCAAAGATAGAGAGCGTATTTGGAATTTTAAAAAAATCGTTTTAAAGTTCTAACATGTAGGCCTGATTTTCCATTTCAAACACAGGTCAAGATTGTTATTGCATGTTGCATTCTACATAATTATATAATGATAGTTGATCCAGATGATCGTTACATTACAGAAGATGTAGTTTTTGATGAAAGAACATAACAGAAGATGTAGTTTTTGATGAAAGAGAGAGTGAAATTGCTAATGAAGAATCTGACGTTAGCATGCTAAATTTAAGCAAAAGGGAACAGAAAGAAGCACAAGCTATTTGGTTAAAGAAAAGAGATGAAATAGCAAAGTCTATGTGGACAGAATATTGCGCTCGATATAAGGAAGGGAATGAGGTGGAAATTGGATTAGGTGATTAGTATTTGTGTTTTGTATTGTTTTAATTGATACCACCAATATATGCTAGATCATTAAGAAAACAAGTTTGTTTTTTGTTTTTCCTATTATCAAGCTTACTAGAAACCAAATTTTTTGTATCTTTGACATTTCTTTATTGATATATTCTTTTTTATGATGAGCTTCAATATATGTATGTTTAATTTTATAGTTTTGCTTTCTAATTGTCATAATGTAAAGTTTATTCTTGTTGTCTCTATGAATATTTACAATATCACAGGACAATGGAGAATATAGAAAAGTGTGCATACGGGGGTAACAGGACTGGATACTTTCAAGTCACTTCAACACTAGATCAACAATCGCCACACTTCTCTCGTTCTCAAGGAGTACACGCTCTTGGAAACGCTTATGTTTTTGGTTGTCTTGGAGATTCGACTAATCAACAATTCATGAATGCTAATGTTGGTGGAACTCCCATTGGGTTCCCACCCATAAATTTGAGCCAACAAATCATACGATCAGAAAGCTCCCAGAATAATGCTACACAAAATTCAATTTCAAGTATGGAGGTTAATTCTCCTTCAAAAGATGAAAAACATACGAATGAAGGGAAGAAACGAAAGTCATCCGGGAACAAAGAAACTCTGACAGGAGGGAAAAAGGGAACTAGTAACAAAAAATGGAAACCTCCACATATTGAGGCATTAATTTCTTGCTTGGTAGAACTTGCTAATAATGGTTATAAAGTGTATAAGACATTTAAAGCCCCTGCTTTCAAAAAGGCTGCTGAGCATGTGAATTTTATCTTTGGAGAAAATTATACTACATACAATGTCGAGAACCACTTACGAACCCTCAAAGACAAGTGGAAACTTATTTGTGAAGCAAAAAAGCTTAGTGGAGCCGGATGGGATGAAGAGAGTAAGATGATTACACTTGACACTACGACATATGCTGAGCTTATCGAGGTATTTTAATATCTTAATTTTGTCCACCAAGTTAATTTAAATTTTTCTTTTTGATATACCACATTAACAATCTCTATTTTTCTTACAAACAGAGACATCCAAAATACAAGCCTTATTTGAATTGTCCAATTCCAAGATATGAAGAACTTCGCATTATTTGTGGGGAGGATCATGCTACTGGAGAATTCAGAGAGACAAGTTATGACCCTGACATTGATAAAGAGATTCCAACTATCAATATCGACGAAGATGATCTTGTAGATAATCTTGGTATGGATGGAGTTCGTGTATCACAATTAAATGGAGTGGAGCCTTCGAGCATTTTTATCAAGCCAGGAACTGTAAGCGGTAAATCGTCTCGTCCAGTAAAGAAGAAGAAAAGGGAGGACTCCCAAATAATTATTGGTGAGAAACTTGTGGAGGAAATGGGAAAGGTAGCCACTGCCATTGTTGGTTTGAAGGAGCGAACTTGGGTTGAGGTTCTTGCTGATAAGGTTTTTGGTTTTCAAGATATTTCCATAGATGATCTTGAACTGGTTTTCGATGAATACTACAAGAATGAAGTTGAAGCGAAGGCTTTTTTGGTATTGCCCGAACCAATACAGAGAAAGAGGATTCTTAACGTGTTGGAGAGGATAGGTAGGCGACCAACTTTGGACAACGCTCAGAGAGGAACTACTAGTTTCAGAAACATGGATAACACCCCGTAATAAATGGTTATCGATTTAAACTATTTTTCTAGTATGGATAGTCTTCTTAGAGATTGCACTTTATTATTTTATTTTAAACTTAATGATACTAGTTTATTGTCAATTATGCGTGTTGGACTTTGATATGAATTGAGCTTATAATAAGACTATGATTCTTATTTATTTCAGCTAATTCTTAATAGCACTTTCTTTTTCTTAGCTCAATATATTTTGCGTGAATGTTGTTGCTTTTAGTATTTACTTAAGTGCTATCTGTCAGAATTACGGGACAAGCTGTGTACATTATGCATATATCAATCTGGTAAATTTAAGTTCATTCTAGTTTTTGCAGCTAATGTATATTTGCAATTTGAAATAGTTTCCTATTTGTCTCGATTCCTAAGATAAATGCACCTTTGCCTTTACTTCTCTTAACATCATCTACATTTATACCTTTTAGATGCCTGAATAAGTTCAGTAGACTATAAAGTCCTCTTTAATGTTTTATGCCATCTTTTAAGTGGTTATTAGTAGAAAAGAAAATATGAGTTGTTGAAATTTTGATGCATTATAAATTAATGCTTACCAAGTTCTCTTGGGAAACTATTGCTCGAGTGATCCAGATGTTATATTTTGCAACAACTGTATAGTCTTGTTGACTTGGAACTTTTGTCAATGGACATATTTCCTTGCATTTGCAGTATATCCATGATGCAATTTATAAATGAAATGATTGCCTGCCATGTTGAAAAATTTCTATTGAATGATTACATGCCGTAAGAATAATTGATTGACCTTGACACACCTTGATGATAGGCATGTACCACAACCCTTGACTACTTGACCACAAGGGAACAACCACAAGCTAATTTTTTGTTGATGTGAGAAATAAATTGGCGAATTTTTATAATAACCATATGCGCTGACTTTTTGATTTTATAACATTGTTTTATTTGTTTTATGTAGAATATGGAACCTTCAAAAGCTAGAGATGCTACACTAAGTTGCTTTGCTGCATATGTGGTGTGTATATTGTGTGCTTACTTTATGTTGTTTGAGAATAAAAGAGAAGTAACTCCTAGGGAACCAACCGAGTTGAGAGATTCATTGAGAAATGCTTATATCTACCGGTTGTTCTATGGCGGCAGAACATTTACATATGACTACTTAAGAATGGATAGAGGTCCATTTTTTAACCTTGTTCGCATGTTACGAAAGTCTAGACTTCTTAAAGATACCATATATGTTTCCATCGAGGAGCAAGTTGCTATGTTTTTACACATAGTAGGGCATAATGCAAAAAATAGGGTTGTTGGTATAAACTTCGTACGTTCAGGCGAAACTATTAGTAGGTACTTCAATTTAGTCCTCGTGGCAATATTAAAACTGAGACCATTACTAATGAAGCAAGCAAGTGGTGAGTTATCTGATGAGATTCGTTGTAGATCAACTTGGTACCCTTGGTTTGAGGTAAAGTGGATTATTTTTCAATCATTTATATCTATCCTTCTTAAGGTAATATGTAATATAAAATGGCGAATTTATATGTTATTTATGTTTAAATGGTCAGAACTGTATTGGTATGATTAATGGAACACACATTGCTGCGTCTGTCCCTGATAATATAGTTGCTCGATTTCATGGTCGTAAAGATGGTCCCACACAAAATGTGCTTGGAGTTGTAACACCTAATAAGCTATTTTGTTATGTCATGGCTGGATGGGAAGGCTCCGCTAATGACTTTACAGTTTTGAGGGATGCATTGTCTATGCCTCCTCCAAAGGGATTGCGTTTGATAAAAGGTACTAAAATATAAACTAAATTCAAAATTAATTTAATTAGTTTAAAAAGAAGTACTTAATAATTTGGTTTCATGTTAATATTGTAGATAAATATTATCTCTGCGATGCTGGATATACGACAATGCCCGGTTTTATTGCACCTTATCGTGGCGTGCGCTACCATCTTAAAGAGCAAGACGGTAGAGAACCATTGAACCATCGAGAGCTTTTTAATCTTCGTCACTCATCACTTCGATCAAAGATAGAGAGCGCATTTGGAATTTTGAAAAATCGTTTTAAAATTCTAACATGTAGGCCTGATTTTCCATTTCAAACACAGGTCAAGATTGTTATTGCATGTTGCATTCTACATAATTATATAATGATAGTTGATCCAGATGATCGTTACATTACAGAATTTGAAAAATCGTTTCAAAATTCTAACATGTAGGCCTGATTTTCCATTTCAAACACATGTCAAGATTGTTATTGCATGTTGCATTCTACATAATTATATAATGATAGTTGATCCAGATGATCGTTACATTACAGAAGATGTAGTTTTTGATGAAAGAGAGTGTGAATTTGCTAATGAAGAATCTGACGTTAGCATGCTAAATTTAAGCAAAAGGGAACAAAAAGAAGCACAAGCTATTTGGTTAAAGAAAAGAGATGAAATAGCAAAGTCTATGTGGATAGAATATTGTGCTCGATATAAGGAAGGTAATGAGGTGGAAATTGGATTAGGTAATTAGTATTTGTGTAGGTGGAAATTGGATTAGGTGATTAGTATTTGTGTTTTGTATTGTTTTAATTGATACCACCAATATATGCTAGATCATTAAGAAAACAAGTTTGTTTTTTGTTTTTCCTATTATCAAGCTTACTAGAAACCAAATTTTTTGTATCTTTGACATTTCTTTATTGATATATTCTTTTTTATGATGAGCTTCAATATATGTATGTTTAATTTTATAGTTTTGCTTTCTAATTGTCATAATGTAAAGTTTATTCTTGTTGTCTCTATGAATATTTACAATATCACAGGACAATGGAGAATATAGAAAAGTGTGCATACGGGGGTAACAGGACTGGATACTTTCAAGTCACTTCAACACTAGATCAACAATCGCCACACTTCTCTCGTTCTCAAGGAGTACACGCTCTTGGAAACGCTTATGTTTTTGGTTGTCTTGGAGATTCGACTAATCAACAATTCATGAATGCTAATGTTAGTGGAACTCCCATTGGATTCCCACCCATAAATTTGAGCCAACAAATCACACGATCACAAAGCTCCCAGAATAATGCTACACAAAATTCAATTTCAAGTATTGAGGTTAATTCTCCTTCAAAAGATGGAAAACATACGAATGAAGGGAAGAAACGAAAGTCATCCGGGAACAAAGAAAGTCTGACAGGAGGGAAAAAGGGAACTAGTAACAAAAAATGGAAACCTCCACATATCGAGGCATTAATTTCTTGCTTGGTAGAACTTGCAAATAATGGTTATAAAGTGTATAAGACATTTAAAGCCCCTGCTTTAAAAAAGGCTGCTGAGCATGTGAATTTTATCTTTGGAGAAAATTATACTACATACAATGTCGAGAACCACTTACGAACCGAACCCTCAAAGTCAAGTGGAAACTTATTTGTGAAGCAAAAAAGCTTAGTGGAGCCGGATGGGATGAAGAGAGTAAGATGATTACACTTGACACTACGACATATGCTGAGCTTATCGAGGTATTTTAATATCTTAATTTTGTCCACCAAGTTAATTGAGACATCCAAAATACAAGCCTTATTTGAATTGTCCAATTCCAAGATATGAAGAACTTCGCATTATTTGTGGGGAGGATCATGCTACTGGAGAATTCAGAGAGACAAGTTATGACCCTGACATTGATAAAGAGATTCCAACTATCAATATCGACGAAGATGATCTTGTAGATAATCTTGGTATGGATGGAGTTCGTGTATCACAATTAAATGGAGTGGAGCCTTCGAGCATTTTTATCAAGCCAGGAACTGTAAGCAGTAAATCGTCTCGTCCAGTAAAGAAGAAGAAAAGGAAGGACTCCCAAATAATTATTGGTGAGAAACTTGTGGAGGAAATGGGAAAGGTAGCCACTGCCATTGTTGGTTTGAAGGAGAGAACTTGGGTTGAGGTTCTTGCTGATAAGGTTTTTGGTTTTCAAGATATTTCCATAGATGATCTTGAACTGGTTTTCGATGAATACTACAAGAATGAAGTTGAAGCGAAGGCTTTTATGGTATTGCCCGAACCAATACAGAGAAAGAGGATTCTTAACGTGTTGGAGAGGATAGGTAGGCGATCAACTTTGGACAACGATCAGAGAGGAACTGCTAGTTTCAGAAACATGGACACCCCTTAATAAATGGTTCTCGATTTAATCTATTTTTCTAGTATGGATAGTCTTCTTTGAGATTGCATTTTATTATTTTATTTTAAACTTAATGATACTAATTTATTGTCAATTATGCGTGTTGGACTTTGATATGAATTGAGCTTACAATAAGACTATGATTCTTATTTATTTTCAGCTATTTCTTAATAACACTTTCTTTTTCTCATCTCAATATATATTTGTAGGTAGAATGTTTGTTGCTTTTTCTCTTTTTCTTTTCCTTCTTTTTTTCATTTTTGGTGCCTAATTGTTGGTATATTCATATCATTTCTGTAACATGGATTCATCGATGAAGCATAGAGGCAATGAGGCTATGTAGGTAGTGTAGCCATGCACGATGAACAGACTTCTGTATCCTTGTACGACGAAGAGAATATTGACCATCTTGATTTTACTTTTGTATCCTTGCAATTAATTGGGGACTCTAATGGAGGTGAGAATGTTGTTGCTGATGGAAGAGCCCATGTTGAGAGGAGATAATTAGAGGAGGGTTAATTGGAGCCAATTAAAGTTCTTTCTTGTACCCACATTCGTCATAGTAATTTGTTCGCAGATTGAATATTAAGAGGGAATAGGACAATATAGTCCGTCCAATACTTGATATAATGATTCCATGTAGCAATCTGTATGAATTCGTATAATACAATTTTATGTAACATTTTTTTTCATTAGTAGGTTTAATTTTTGAAGCGTGGATTACGATAATCTTCTTGTACCGCTGGTAAATGTAATAGGTTTAATTAAATCCAACTGATGATAAATAGTCTGTGCGAGTAAAAGATATTATGTTGAAAAATGGGATTATTGGTCTTTCTGTGTGATTATGCTTAATTTGAAGGAATATGGATATTCTTGTTTCAACGGAGACTCCATTGAATATGAGTTACCTGAAAAAGATGCTAATCAGAAGGTCATTATCATGCATATATATGAATTCAATGATAGACCGATATAAGAAGCTTCGCAAAAAGCAACTTGCATTTGATTGAGACCTTCAGGGAGCTTTATAATTTAAGCCTAAAGACTTTATCCAGAAGAAAGTAATGATGTTGACCTTTATTAATAATACAAGGTTTTTAACATAGAATTCACCAATTCGGGCACATACATCTTGCACAGGGTCCTCGTTGAGCATTTACCCTCAATTTGATCCCAATAACAATTCTCTTTCTATTTCAATGACAATCCAAACAAGAATAAAATGGAAGCAACATGTATTAATTACTTCTTAGTAATATTTTAAATATTATCCAAACAAAAAAAGTAAATGAAGAGGAAGAAGTTCTACTTCCATTACTTCTAAAAATATATAAAACAAACAAAAAAAATGTTATTTCCGCTACTTCCTATTTCATAGTTTTGAAAGTTACTTCCGTAACCTACTTCTTACTTCCAATACTTCCATTATCCAAACGGGCCCTAAGTTTCAGGTGCAACTAACAAAGTGTAGTAACTGCAGTTGAATAAAGATCTCTGTTTGTAATGACCGACTTGTGTAAGTTTATGCTCAAAGTTTTAGTTGCAGCCTTTTTTTTAGCTGCCAATGGATTCAAAGTGTTTAATTTTCAAGTGCAACCAACTTCTAACGGATGTTCAGAAATTTGATACGCCAAAACAAATACATTTACCCTTGAAAAAAATACATCCGACTCCTTGTGATGAATGAACAAAATAGGCATAAAATCAACAAAACTAAAGAAAAAAAAAGTGTGACTAATGGGCCGTGGAAAACTACAAACTAGAACATCCTTCTTGCAAACAACACTAACCATTTCGGGGATATACCCTTCTAATTTACATTCTCCAACAAAATCGTATTAGTTATATGCAAAAGGTGTTTGTCTGTAAATTACGACTTCTTCCAAAACTCCTTGGTTGCCACTAGAATTTTCTCTTCATCTGATTTTGGCTTCGTCTCGTGTACTTCCACCTTCCACCTTATTGCAGTAGCAACGCGTTCGGCCTTGTCAATAATTTCTGGAGAGTCTCGTATCACTGCCGTTCCTTCTGGGCGTAGAACACGATCCATCTCGACCATCACATCGACAAGGTGACATCTGCAAGGACAGGGAAAAGAGTCATAATTAAAGCAAATAAACAGGAATTATCAAGGCAGACTCTAAGTTCAAGCATATAACATGGACACATTAATGCTAGATGAAATGTATTACCAAAATAAGTTATAAGCATACGCATCAAACTGCGAAGGTATTATATAAGTTTGAACAATTTTTCACTTCAGCCTCATTCCAATTTTTTATTATTGAAATCGACCCCTTTTTTTTTTATTTACCAAAACCGACCCGATTTCGTGATTAGCAGCTTAATCACCTTCCTAATTAGTCGGGTTGCCAACCCCGACTAATTAGGAAGGTGATTAAACTGCTAATCAAGAAATCGGGTCGGTTTTGGTAAATAAAAAAAAGGGTCGATTTCAATAACAAAAAATTAAATGGGTCTGAAGTGAAAAATTATTCTATAAGTTTTTATTTGGATAAATATCACAAAAATCCCTTGAACTTTAGGGTTTTTTGGACAAAACTCCAGTGAACTCTATAAATCATAGAAAACCCTCTTAAACTTGTCTTGCTTAACTATCTTGACTAACATAAGTTATTTTTAAGTTACTAACGTGATCGACACGTGACAGCTTTTAGACAATTTTCCCCTATCTACTAAATATAAGTCTATATAACTCAGGACACGTAAGAAGTAAGAAAAGAAACCATCAAAATGTAATAAAAAAAGGACAGCTTAGATTCTTTTTTTTAATAACCAGCCCGGGGTCAAATTTAAGACCGTTGGAGCCATATTGGAACCTCCTAATCGTCCGGGTGATCTGCAGTGGGTATAGTTTAGATTCTTTTAATTAACCTATCAACACTGTTTATGAGAATTGTCCAGTAGTTTAGGAGGTTGAATATGATCTGAAAGTTTAGGGGGTTTCTATGGTTTATAAAGGTCATATGAAAAAATTTCTAAAGTTCTTTGCATGTCTGTGTGTCTTTTGGTGGTGGTTAGGGGTGTCTTTTTTCTTTTCTTTTTTTTTGGAGCGGGGTGGGGTGGGGCTGGTGGTGATTATTGGTGGGTATTTTACCCTTTTATTGCTAAACATATTAGAAGCATACAACATGGAGCACTTTATCCTGGTGTTCACACTTCACACTACACCAAGGTTACCCAGAACACTTTGTATCAACATAAATACATACATTTATTCAGATTTGTACTCAATTATATAACACATTTAGTTTTAAAAACTTGTGACATTTCCTGAACGTATATTGTACATTTCACCTCAAATTTATGCAAGTCGATGGACTCGGGACATATTCGTTCTAGCGCATACCTAGTTCATAAGTATGATTTTAAAGGGTCATTTATGTTTCTAGTTCAAAAATGAGCGATTTTTTAATTTATAATCTGCTCAATAAAGGAAACATAAAAATGGTATAATGATTTTAGTTCTCATAACATGTGAATGAAAACAATATCGATCTCATATGGATTATTAATTTTAATACATATGTATAAGTCGTGTCCCATATCCTCACCTTTATGATTTTGTCGTGTCCCGTATCCGCACCCATGCGTGTGCGCACCAGCACCCGTGTTCTTTCAACATAGCACCACATAAATGATTTCTCCAAGTTTGAATATTTTGATGCTCACCTTATTTTAAATCGATGTTTAAAATGGTAGAAGCGCAAGGCGAAACGTTAATCTTTTTATGAAGCAGGCATTAGTTTACATGCTTGTTAGGGATTTTCTGACTCCCTGGGGTTGTTTACCTAGTCCCAAGGGTCGTTCTTACTTAAAAGGACTGAGAAAATTCAGTCTCTTTATCATCAGCTTTAGGTATTTATTTATTCAAAACATTTTTTTCAGCCGCATGTGACCTAGTCAGATGTTTGATACTTTGATATGTTTTTTTTAATTCTATTTGGATATATGTAGCTTTCTCCTGGGGACGGTTTTTATTTTTTGCATGTTTCCGTCACATTCCCTTTTATAGTTCAGATATATACATCCTCCGCTCTGTAGAATAGTACATGTAACTGTTACAGGATGAATTGAAAGTGTGAATGTTACCAAAGGATTGCAAATTGTCGTTCGAGTCATATTCTGGAATATGTGTATTTTGGGTATTTTGAGACGCGATGTGACAAGGTTTTATTGGAAAAACGTTATTAGTAAAAGTTGATACTTTTTTACCCTTTCCTCCATCCTCTCTCTCCCTTTCCTCTTCCTCTTACTCCTCTAGGATAAGATGATCATTTACAACTACCAGCCAAAATTATTTCAATAGATGGTCGCCATACATCAGGTCCATCAACAGCATATTCCCTCACTCCATACGCTGCAAGGGCACACCACCACACTTAACTCAAGGCTCAGAAAACCGCGACAAAAACCATTCCATCAGAAGATAGTTTCAGACATCCGATCCAATATGAACTAAACTGTCTTTTTTTTTATTGCAAACGTTTATGCCTCCTCATTCTCTTGTCTATGTACTATCTCATCCAGTTTACATCACCGTAATCATCCAAGACTTCTTCCTATCAAGACAAGGTTGATTATGCACTGTAATCAAGAAGGCTTCCTATAAGTATGATCAATTTACAACTGCTTAGAGGCTATCAATCTCTGTAACTATCCATGTAAGTGCTGAATACATCGTCAAAATAGGCACAGTATGGCTTGCATCTCCAGCATCAAGTCTTCACCATGTCGAGATGGGCTTGACATAAGGCTGCATGTTAAATCTGATAAAAACTCTATGACTGGTTACCCACTGCATTGATGCTAAATACATTTTCAAGGTACGTATGGCATCAACTGAGTTGGATAAAACCTTAAGGCAGACTGGTAGGTAGAAAAACCAAAGAAATACGGTTGCTGTCCTTGTTTTAATTTTGGGTGAATGGCTTGTGGGGTTTTGCATTTGGTGGAAGAGGTCTCTTTGTTCATTTGTAAACTACATGTAGCACTTGGCATGAAATCCATCAGCCCTCACTACAACTGATTTTTGATACTGTGTCAAAAACTCCAACATGGTTGAGCCACCTAGGTTCAAATCCAACATGGTGCAGATTTAAATTGAAAAAAAAGGATAAACAACTGCATACAAGCCAGGTCTTGGTCCATGAAAAGGATATTCAACTTGCTGGCTTAAGGTTGAATATCCCTCAATGCTCAGCACTACTGCAAAGCTGCAGTTGGTGATTCGTGACAGAGGCATTAAGATGCTACAGAACCAATCCAAGTTCAAATCCAGTAACAGGATTTTAACAGCCTAATAAGAGAAAATACCGTTGTGCAAAGTCTTCGTCTTGGCTCTCAAAAGAAGGGGCCCTCAACAAACAGGAAAGTGGCATATCAAAGTTTTTCTCTCAAAAAATTCTGGTTCAACGGCACAATCACTAAAATATCATTTTTATACTTTGTTTCCATGGTCTCTACAAAACAACAAAAACTATTTTAACAAATTCTTCTGACATCCGTTGTATAGTAGTATAGGAGAAGACACAAGGAAGTTGATAATGATAGGGATATGCACATGCTGATCTGAAACTTTTGCAATCCAAAGGCAGGCTCATAAATATATCTAATGGAAGCTAAAGTTGCATTGACCAAAATGACGAATAGAAAGAGGAAGCTTTGCAAGGGATGATGTATTTTTATATTGACATACTTCTATATCCCAATAGTAGTAATAGCAAGAAGAGTAGTATTAGTGGTTGTAAATGAACAAGGAAGCCAGCACAAACACACACCTGCTTTCACCAGCGAGTGAATCGCTGACCAAAGAGCCAATCCCTACTACATGGATGAAATCGTATGTTCTGGGATATGTTGAGAACGGCTCACACCTAGAATCACCAGAATTTACACAGTTAATCAAAAAGTGCACGCATAATTACTTTGGTCACTAATTACAGAAAGGAGGAGAACATATAAGGGTTACCAAGGAAAGGACAGTATATGAACTCAAAACATATTAACAAAGGAAGCTTAGATGATTTGGAACTCAATCTCATTAATATATGTCACAAGACATATATCTCAGTGAACATATTGTCAACTGGGTAGAAAGAACTTGAGCTATCTATTAAGCTCAGAAAACATACCATAGCAAAAGGAAGCACATCAACTAATTTTCTCTGATTACAGATATTGTTTAAAATATCTCTGATATAGTTGATATATTGGCCGATATATCTTTTTATAAGGCTTATCATATAACAATATGGTCTCAATATCTTTACCGCTTTTTGACAATTTTTGTGTGAGATGGCCAATATATCAGTCGGTATGTTGACCGATAATTTCCTTTAATATGGTTTATAGCAAAACAATTTAGTTCTGCAAAATTTCTTCGATGGTTTTTAGCAAAAGTTTCAGTTATATGAAGTCTTTTGGTAAACTTTTAGTAGGCTTTTTTCCTTAAGTAAGTTTCTACAAGTGGTTAGTCATTACTGATCCTAAACATATACTATTTACACTTTGTATGCTTAGATTTCATTACATATGTTTGGATTATATTTTAGGATATTATATTGTATATGCACATCATCTGATATAGCACTCTAATAATTATTGTATATCTCTGATATTTAGCCGTCCAATATTTCCCAGATAGCTGATTTAAGCAATCAGATATGAAATTTAGCCGTCCAATATTTCCCAGATAACTGATATTTAAAACCTTGACTAGGTGCAAAATTTATAAATGTACAGTCAGGTGTCTTCATCTCGACTTAGTTTAGCGCTATGAATCCGTGAGAAACAAGGAATGCAATATTGATAATAAAAACTGAATAAACAATGCAACTATAGGTACTAACTAAATTAATACATGCATCACTTCCTCCCCTCTTTGAGCCTATATTCATCAGATTTTCACTTGTTAAGTCTGCTTCTGATCACATTTTTCAAATTAATAGAGAAGGGAGTAAACAGGATTTCAATTATTCCCTTCTTAGATATTATCTTACACCACTTAGCTTTTTATAGAAAATGCACCTTTTCCACATCAGTTTTACCATTAACAGTTTTACTTACACATTACCCCTACATTAACTTGTCCATGCCAAATAGCTACCCTTTGTGTTTACCACATCTGTGTATAGTGGAGGAAACAGGACTACAAGGAAGTAGGTTTGGCTAATTTCCATAGCACGAAAGATGACAAAGTGTAAATATGAAAATACACTGCTACATATCTTCATGTTGATTTATTACAAGAAGTTCAAGAGATGACTAATCATTAATCAATGACATTCTTTGCTGCTAGTTAAGTGAGTCTTATCATAGTCAAGTTTTTTGTCTGGAGTTGCTCACCCAACAAAAACGTGAAGTATTAACTCCTAACTTATCACTAGAAAGTGGTGCCTTTACATATGTATTTTTGTTCAAAAATGACAAATCTACCCTTCAAATAAAATCAGGGTATATTTCTGTTCTCATGCGTTTGGAAAAGCTAACTGGGAGTGATTAGCACACCTAATAATCAAGATCATGGTTCAGTAACAGAACAGTTTGGTGAATAAAATTCAACTTCTCCTACAACTCATCTATCACAAGATTGCCAAAATTTTACTTTAAACTTTCAAAACTAGTTATTTATTTAATTTTTAGTTTTAATTAACTCTTTTTTATGTTGCCATCACCTATCCGTCAATGCAGTTATCTAAATCAGAAAATGGTCGCCAGTCCATGCAATCCTACTAATGTCCGACTTGAGAAGATCAAACAGCATGGAAGAAACGATATTGAGAGAAAGACTGAGCGAGCCAGAAAAAAACAATGAAACATACCAATCATGATACATTCCAATAAGGCCTCTGTCATAAATCACATCCAATGTTCTTGGTCTGTTTGCAGGAACAATATTCATGACCCAAACTGGGTCAGACTGCAATGCTGCAGCAAATCCTCCAAAACGAGCATTCATGTCCATGATGTTGCGTATTTTTGGTGTGCCAAGCTTAACGCCAAGAGATTTCTTGTAGTAGGAAACTTGTTCAGCCCAATGCTTTGTATCAGCATCAAATACAGTAGTCCCGTCTTCCATGTGTGACACCCTTGCAGGGGGTTCTGATAGCCTCTGTGGCCATTTGGCATTGAATTCAACAGCCACTTCTTGCATGAGAGGGATTTTACTTACACAGGTTTTCAACTTGAAATACCTGGGAAAATAAAAATAAAAGTTATAGTACGTAATTCTATGTCAGAAAAGGAGGAATAAAAAACACTGGCCATCGTACTCCAAAACACGACCATTAGCACAATGATTCTCCCCCTCTCCTCACGTTAGCCAAGATCCCCCCCCCCACCCCCCAAATTTTCACATATATTGTCAACACTGAAAATATGAAATATCTACTTACAAAGCTTACCATGCTTCACTTGGGTCATCAGAGTTTGTGCACAGATCAATCCCAAACTCATTTTCATTCGGAAGGCATGTTGCCTCTGAAGGTTTCTTCCAGATAACAGTGTTACCTTCCACAATAATGACTTCATAACACAATGCTCGTGCTGCAGCCTGGAGTGCAGCCCATTCCTTTTCCTGTTTATGCCATTGTACAGGTGGACCAGATATTGCCAAATATCCTCCTGGTCGAAGTAATCGATCCACCTCAATTATATAAGATGCATCTGCAACAACCAAGTTCATGAAAAACTGAATAGGATATTGGACCTGTACATGCTGAAATGAACATGAAAATGCTTACTGTATGCAGTAAAAGGGATCAAACAGCGAGAACAGTGAACCATATCAAAAGAGAATGCAGGAAATGGAAGCCTCCGAGTGCCCAACATGGCAACAAAAGCAGGTATTCCTCTTTCTAAAGCGAACTGTATCTGGGATTTGTGAGAATCTCTTGGAGCAAAGGAAAGAGTCATAATATTTTTCTTCAGAAGGAAACCCCCAAAGCTAGCAACCTAGACAACAAAATAAACTGGACATATAAGATACAGTAATGCAAAATCAGATAGACTAAAATTGAGAGTGATAAATTACCCCGCATCCCATATCAAGAGCAGTCCTCACGATACCCTTATCCATCGGGATATGTTGTCCAAGCTTCTCAATATATTGCTCAGCTCCATCAGGAAACATAGTACCACCACCAGGAAAGATAAAATATGGGCCTTCTTTCTTCATCCAGCCTTGATGGCCCTTTCTGTCGGCGATCTTATCATAAGGCATGTTCCCATGCCATATCTGCATGAGATAGGTTAACAATTTGAATGAATAAAAACAACTAACTAAACAGAAAGTATAGAAACTGTAAGTATGTTCTTGCAAATCCTGCAGAGTAGAATTACTGCATGAGTTATTTAAATAGTTGAAGTTTCTTATAACGGGTCAACTGGCCATCTACAAATATAATGATGAAACAAATGAAGTTGAGCATTGGAAAGAAAAAGAACCTACCTGTGAACATCAATGGCACTACAATCATGATATTGTACAACGACACATTTTGCAAAGTTACAGGAAGAAGTAAACAAAGCTTTTCGCCCCTCTTTTTCTGAATTGAACCTCTATGTTTTTTTGAAGAGATGAACACCAGAAATAAACTTCATTAGGGGAAGAACGAGATGGTGTGCCTGATCATGTATATGTTCATGAGGTATAAAGAAGTAGTGTTTTGTATAGCAGTGGAAGAGGGCAAGAGGTATAACTGAGACAAGTGGGTGCTACTTCAGTGCATCAGCTAGTGTCATGCGAGAGATGGAGGTTGAAATCTATCCACACCAAACAGAAGGCATAAAGATCTAGGAGAGAGTTGCAGAATGTCAAATAGATCAACTTAAATTTCTTTACCATGTTCATAACTCTGGCCAATTGGGGAATTCTTGATGCGATGGGCCTATATTACATGGGCAACAGGATAGATCTAGATGAGATTGCACAAAAGAAGTTTCTGTTCATAGAAATTTAACCAGCAATAATCAACTAATTAGGAATCCTTGAACTTGTTCCCCGTAAGGTCATCAAGGCCCAGCTTTACTCAAATCACATACATCCTGTTCTTCTTCTAGATTGTTCATTTTGTATCCTTCATGTGATCTTACTTCGTAGTATATAATAAGATGGAAGGAATTTCCATCCACAAGAGATCTGAACTATTAGACCTTCTAGTGACTCTAATCCAAAAGCTTGACATTATGTACAAAATCTTTGTATAGATCTTCTTAAGAAAATTCATCCCGTAAACACATAAATATCAGGAAATTCTAAACCATCATACATCCCAAGTCGCCAGATGCCACTGAAATATGATTCATCCCACAACTTGAACAATTAACTGCTTCAAAGCTCACGACTTCTATTAGCAACATAACCATACCAAACAGATTCTCACAATTAAACTATAAAAAAATTCACTTTGCTCGATGGAACTTATGCATCAAATCTTAGATCTTAAATCCTTTTAAACATACAAACATGTTTAGTGGAATCATGTAAATCTTGTTCTTCTCCTAGATTTTTCATTTTGTACGATGATTATTGATCTTAATATATGCTAATACGAGTGACTTCCATCCATAAGAGATGTAAACTGTTAACTGTAATACATAAGTCTAATCCAGAAATAAACGTCATGCATAAATTCTGAGCCTAGACCTTTTAAGCAATTTATCCAGCAGATACATCATAAATCCCAAATCTCCAGATGCCCCTTATCAAGTAAGATTTATCAAAAACCTTGAGCAAATAACTCCTTTTTCAGAGCTCAAAATTTCTAGTAGCACAATAACTATATGAAACACATCCTCATCACTAAGCCACAACAAGCTCACTTAACATAAAATCCAAATCACTCTTGATGTAGAAAGCGTTGCGGATGAGGTCCTCGTGAGGTTGAGCATGAACCACCATAAACCCTAAAGCAGGGGTTCGGAAATGGGTTTTGACTTGCTCAAAAAGAACGCGTCATATCTCTCAACTGTAGGTTAGAATCAGACATATAATATATGAAACCTCTCTGGTAGTGGCACTAGGCAAACCACTTCTCCCATCGCCGAACAATGTTGCTCCCTTACGAATTTATCTCCCCACTCAGCAGGCTATTTCCATCTCTGATCTTTTTGCACGACATCTCATCGACCTCGTCGCCGGAGCACCGTTCAATCTTCAGGATCCGATTGCCGTTACTGCTGATACATCAAGGAGGGAGATGAATTTGTCTCGATTCATTTTTTGAGTTCATGGTTGTTTAATCACCCCAAAGTTTAGGGGGTTTGTGAAATTTACCCTTACGATTGATCACAATCACAAACCTTGAAACTTCTTTTAGAACAATAAATATACCAAAGACATTCCCATCACTAACCATGAAAATACTCACTTCTCTTCAATAATCTAATGACTCCAACCCACAAACTAAATCTATACATTGAATCTTGGTCTCTGTGCCTCGGTTGAACAATGCCTCTTCCTGTAGAAGTTTGTCTCCCTATTCGGCTGACTATGCTTCTCGGATCCTCACAGGGCATGTCATCACCCTTGTCACCGGGATACCAGCTTATGTCCTGGCTCCGATTGCCACTGCCGCAGGTCCGTCAACAAGGAAGAGCTTGTCTCGGTTAACTTTTAAAGTTTATGGTCGTTTTTTGTTCAATCACCACAAAGTTTAGGGGGATTTTGTGAAATTTTCCCAACGATTAATCGCTCACTTTGATCAAGCAAGTCCTATTTCAGAACTAAAACTTTCATTAGCAGAATAAATACCCAAATCCTAGATCTTTTCAGTCAAATGAACACGGTCCAACTACAACGCATTACTTACTTTGTGAAGGCTCTCCGGCCAGGAGATCGGGATCCGATACCCCTCCGGCGGCGGCACAAGGCACAGCTCCGCCTCTCCTATCGTCGCAATGCCGCTCCCTGTAGAAGTTCATCTCCCTGCTCAGCTGACTGTTCCTCCTCGGATCCTCGCACGGCATGCTCGTCGACCTTGTCGCTGGAGCACGCCTCGCATCTCCGGGATCTGATCGTCGCCGTCGCCCGTCGACGAGGGATATGAACTTAGAACGATCGATGGAGGGGCGTCGGTGGCGGGAGAGAGAGAGGGTGCTGCGGCCGGAGGCAGCGAGGGGGTCGCCGAGTCGGGTGAAGAGGAGGAGGAGGAAGAGGAGGAGGAAGAAGCAGAAGGAGGAGGAGATGATGTCGAGTGGGGACCACCTCCATCGGGGGAGGGTAAGGCGAGGTCGAGGAGCCATGGCCGAGCGATTCCTTTTTTAATTTATTTTATTATTATTATTATAGAGAGATGGTGGATCAGATCGGGGATCCGTTTGGAGTTGAACTACGTCGCGGACAGTGAGAGTGGTCCTTGATGGGAGCGGCAATGAGAAGCGGGCGGTCATGACGATTTCTGCCGCGGGGGCTTTTAGGGGCTGTTTGTTTGCCTAAAAAAAGAGCGAAATCAAAGAAAATGAAACCTATTTCTAAGAAAAATAGGTTTTGGGATTGTTTGATTGGCTAAAAAAAGAAGAAAATCAAAGAAATGAAGATGAGATGAGATGAGTTGTCACCTTATTATAGGATGATGTGAGTGATTTTTTAAGAAAACTTGTTTTGATATTGTTTGGTTGGCGGAAAAAAATAAGAAAATGAATTATAAGAAACATATTTCTTGTATTAGGTTGTTTTCTTTTGTTTGGTTATTTCTTAAAAATAAAAAAATAGATGAGATGAGATGAATTGTCATTATATTATTGGATGATGTGACCCACACTTAAGGAAATTGTTTTCTTAGCTTTTTGGAAGAAAAACAAAAAAATAAAATGTTAATGAGATGAGATGAGTTGTCACAATATTATTGGATGATGTGAGTGATTTTTAAATATGAGATGAGATGAGTTGAGTGATGTTGTGGATAAAAATAATATTTTATTAGATGTGGTGGATGCTGGATGAGTTGTTGGATGAAAATAATATTTTATTAGATGTGGTGAATGAGTTGTTGGATAAAAATAATATTTTATTAGATGTTGTGAGTGAGTTTTAGGGATGGAAATATGTGAAATTGTACCTTTTGAGATTTCTTGGTTTTCATTTCTATTTTTTGTTTTTTAGGAAATAACCAAACAAGCCCTTAGGGCATCTCCAACAGCTTCTCCAAAATTTTCTCCAAAATAGGGAAACAAAAGTCATATTCTCCAACTAAATTTTACACCAACTCCAACAGCTTCCTCATTTTGAAGAATCACTTTTTTCCTCTAAAAATTTGAGGAATGCTGCAGATTTGGGGAAGCTTCCCCATTTTTTCTCTTCCATCCCTATTTTGGGGAATGAGATAGGGAATCTATTGGACCAAAAACCTAACTAAATTCTTCAAAAATAGGAAATGGGGAAGCTGTTGGAGATGCTCTTAGAGCAAAACTATTAAAAGGGTGAAATGATAACACAATAATTTTTTTTAAAGTAGAAAACTCCAATGTGGGTATTTTCATTCGTTTATTCAAATATAACATTGGCAAAAATGTTTGAAGGTACATCATCCGATAAGGGGGTGTTTGTTTCAAATCCTATAATTTTAGGATATTGATTTCACCATGGGATTTGAAATCCATAGATGTTTAGTTATGGGTTGAGATTTCTAAAATGTTGTTTGTTTCATTAATATTTTGAGATTTGGAATACTACATTTTGTAATATTTTGTTTGTTTCAAGCTCAAATTGTAGCATTACCAAATGCTAAAATTTTATAATATGATGAATATACTATCTTGATGAGGTTACCTCCCACAAAAAGACAAAATTGGGATTTGTCAAATCCTCTCCAATTGAGAGGATTTTGCAAATTCTAAAAATTAGGCTCTTTTTGCACTTTTGGGATTCAATATTCTAAAAAAAATTTTAAAACAAACACCATATATGGAATCCCAAAATACAATAAAACTCACTTTTTGATCCCAAAACTTGTAATCCATACCAAACGTCAAAAATTTTGGTGAAACAAACACCCCTCAACAAGATAGAGATGGCATCGCTAGCCAGCCGGTCAATGAGCGACATCATTATAATTTCTGGAAACATGTAAAAGTGAAATTGTTGAAAAGAAACTAAGCAACACCAAACAATCCTCAATAAGAAGTCCAAACTCCAATCGGGCTGAAGAATGTTGTTGAAGGCTCCCTACCACTTTTATGCAGTCTGGTTTCGCTTCCCGGGTTTCTAACGCCTTGTTGCTTTGCCCACGTCAGTCCGCTCAATGCAGCTCTTGCTTCAGCTACATCCGTTGCGGTCGTATTTTCCCACCAAATGGCTGCTCCCACCATCCGACCGTTGTCGTCCCTGATTAAGCTTCAAGCATCTCGGTGGCGGCCTAGTCCATCGTTTTCGCTGTTCTCCTTGTGCATTAGCCTTGGCATCGTCAGCATTTTCTCTTCACCTGAGCCTCCTTGAGCTCGTACAGGTGTTGAGTAGCCTCTTCGATGACAACATGTGGATCTACTCGTTCATTACCCCAAACACTCCGATTCCTAGTAAGCCATAACCACGTCCTTCTCCTCCTCTCCCAAGACATAAAAAAAATACATCCTAACCGTCCCCCAAAAAGTGTTGCCCGGGACAGCCTCCATTCTGATGCTCAAAGGAGAATCTCAATCGCGAGACGACAATCACGGAAAAGGTGGATGGCAGTCTCCTCCCCCAATGCACAAAAAGCACATATGCTATTGTTGGGAGCTGGCAATGCTTCTTTGCTAGAGTAGCTCTCACCGGTAAGAAATATGTTAAGTACTTAGAAAGTATCTGGTGCTTCTATTTTCAAAATACTTAAAAAGATTTAGGGATTAATTTCAAAGTATGAATATTTGGGCGAGTAAGTTCAAAACACTTGAAATTTGGGGGACAATTTGAGAAATATGAAGGTTTGTGGGGCTAATTCCAAAGTATGAAAGATGCGGGGGAGTAAATACGAAAACGGCCACATCGTTCATGCATACTACAAATCTAGAAGAACGAAATTGTTTAAGAAAATTATGGATCAATTCCGCACTTTAAATTATTTAATGCAAATGCTTATTTTTACTTTGATATCTTAAAGTTTAACTATTTTGTTTTATAGCTTTGATACTGTTGCAGCGGGGGGTTTCACAGACACAGAAGATGTCTATACAAGAGTGGAGAATAACAACACTGATTAAATATAGTGAACACAAAGAGAACAACACACAAGGATTTAACGTGGTTCGGTCAGTATAACCTACGTCCATGGGCGAGAACAGCAGAGAACTTCACTAATCATAAAAGAGAAGATTACAAAAAAGAGATCACTCTCTAATCAGAGAATCACACAAAGAAAGATTTCTCTTTCTATCTCACTCTCTTCTCTCTATCTCTCACTTCTTGTTTTTCTCTCTAATTCTTCTCTGAGTCTGCTTGCTCTAAACTCTCATCCTTGCCCCCATTTTATAGCTTCTTAATATTAATAAAAAAAATTAAAAGGGGTAGGCGAAGAGTTACAAAGCTTGACAAATTGTCACAAAAATTAGGCAGCCATATTCAACATCATTCAAGTCACTTTCATAAATCTCCACCTTGACTTGAATATGAAGATTTTCTCTTCATTCTTGCTGTCTTGCCAGAAGCCCCTTACTAGCTTAACTTTCGCTTTGTTGAACTCCAAGCAATTCGAGACAATGCTCGAACTTGTGCGAAGGTATGGGCTTCGTCATCATATCTGTTGGATTGTCTGCAGTACCAATTTTTTCAATCTTGATGACTTTTAACTTCTCTGATAAAATGATACCTAACATCTATATGTTTGGTTCTTTCATGATACATCTGATGCTTCGTCAAATATATAGCACTATGGCCGTCACAAAATACCCAAGTAACACCTTGGTGTAAGCCGAGATCTTCAACCAAACCTCTCAACCAAATTGCTTCTTTCACTGCTTTTGTCACTGCCATATACTCTGTCTTTGTGGTAGACAGAGCAATTGTCGACTATAGAGTCACCTTCCAACTAATGGCCCTACCTAAAAGAGTAAATATATAACCTGTCAGGGATAGTCTCTTATCTAAATCACCCGCATAATCTGAATCAGAATAGCAAAATATTCTGCAATCTGAGTTTGTGTTCCTACCAAAATATAAACCAATATTAGCAGATCCTATCAAATGTCTAAGTATCCATTTCACAGCCTGCCAATGGACCTTTCTAGGCTTATCCATATACCAATTCACAACATTGACTGCGTGTAAAATATCTGGATGGGGGCAGACCATAGCATACATAATGCTTCCAACTTCACTAGCATAAGGAACACAAGACATGTACTGCTCCTCCTCTTCAGTCTGAGGTGATAAATTTGCTAAAAGACGAAAATGAGTAGTAAGCGGAGTCTTTACATGCTTGGCATCAAGCATGCTAAATCTTTCTAATATCTTCTTGATGTATTTCTTCTGAGATAGGAATAAACTTCGTTCTTGCCTATTCCTGTGGATCTCCATCCCTAAAATCCTCCTTGTTGCTCCCAAGTCCTTCATCTCAAACTCATATTTGAGTTGAGATTTTAACTCGTTGATTTTTGACATATCATTAGCTGCAATCAACATGTCATCAACATACAAAAGCAAATACACAAAAGAACTATCATTGAGCTTTTTATGATAAACACAACTATCATATTTACTCCTAGAGTAACCATGCTCAAACATAAAAGTATCAAATCTCAAATACCACTGTCTCGGAGACTGTTTCAACCCATAAAGAGATTTTTTCAACTTGCAAACATGATCTTTTTTTCCTTCAACAATGAACCCTTCTGGCCGATGTGATACGGCATAATTATGTACCAAAATTACAAGTGCACAACTGATCAAGTTATAGTATAAAGAGTTATCGATCCTACGAGGAAGGTGTTTTGTAGGAGAAAATATAAAATCGGTTCTTATGTTGTGTGCGTGACAAATAGGAGTGATGAGTGAATGTGATTGTGGAGAGAATGATTGTGATTGTGTAAATGAATATATTTGAGAGTGGAAGTGATAATATAAATGTGATCAACAACAAGGCAAGAAGGAAGAATGAATAAAATCGAGAAACAAATAAAAAAAAATCAAGAATGTAAAGATAGCGGATTCAATTAAAGATATGGGTAATCTAGAATTGAATCATCTTCTTAGAAAAAGGTGATTCTTAAGAGGGTTCTAGCCTAAAGGCGAATCAAAGAAAGTAAAAATAAACAAAAAGAAAAACTAAACCCAAGAGGGTTCTAGCCTCAAGGTGAATAGTATAAAAAATTAAAATCTAACTACAAAATAAATTACAAAATCTAAACTACAAAATAAATTGTAAAAATACAAGAAAATAAATCTACTCTATAAGCATGAAAAAAATCTAATCTATGAGCATGAAATAAATCTAAAGCAAGATGGTTCTAGCCTCTTGGCTATTTAAACAAGAAAATAAAATCTAATTACAAGCATGCAAATAAATCTAACTAATAAGCAATAAAAGAGAAATAAAAAAGAAAAATAAAAGAAATGCAAACCTCTAAATAATTCTTCATCTCCATCTTCATCATCCAACAAAGAGAAGAAATATTTAAAATGGTAAAAAAATTATTATTATTAATTATAACAAAAAGTTACAAATTTGGAAGACCTTCTCAATTAAGAGTAGTCCTCCTCTCCAAAAGGAGTTATAAAAATTTTCACCCCTCTAACCCCTCACTCTCTACCCCTATTTATAGTAAACATCAGTGAATGTGAGCCATTGGATCAAAATTTTATCCAAAATAATTGATTTTCAGCCTTTGATGCATAACAGAGGCAATTGGTTTTCCAATGGGCTTCTTTGCTTTATTTCTTCATTAAATCAAGGGTTTTTTGTTGAGAGATTGGAGTTTGAGATTTATTCTTCATTAACCTGCAATTAAAGATAAAAATAATTATTAGTGGTATATTTATTTATATTAAATAGATAATGAGGGTATAAAATTGTAATATAATGTGATTATCAAATACCCCCACACCTAAACTTTTGCTAGTCCTCTAGCAAAGAAAATAAAATAAAAGAAAACCTAACTCACTTTCGCAAGTATCGCGATTGTATTTAGTGCATACAACAAGCCTTTAAACCCCTAGGTTACCCTAGTGGACGGGTTGTAGTCTCGTGAGGGTTTGCAGTGAATATACCCACAAAATTCGGTCAACTTGCCAAATTAAAGAAGTTAGTAAATAACTAAATTTACTTGATAATTGAAGCTAGTTATTACTCAAGAAAACATTTTTATATATAATTCTAAGGTATATTTCCTAGAAAATCTTCTCATTATAGCAATACAAAACTAAGTCAAACTTAGAAATTTAATTTAAAAGTTTTGAAAAGAACATGCTAACTCTTTGTTTAAAATAGTATTCAAGTTGCTTGATCTAAAATATTTTCCAAAACCATATATACAAATATAACTATGTATAAAACATTTATTAGTATTTTTATTTTTATTTTTATTTTTTATATTATTATTATTTTTAACTCTTTCTCCATTGGTGATTTTTTTTCTACTTTAACGGGCTTTCTAAGTGACCATTTAACGAGTTTTGGGCTAATGGAATTTTTTTTCTACTTTAACGGGCTTTCTAAGTGACCATTTAACGAGTTTTGGGCTAATGGATCCCAACCTAATTGGGCTTAGGTCATTAAGTATAAAAATACTCATTGGGCTTAATTACTCGGTCAACTTAGGCTTTATAAGATAGAATCACCTTGAATTTAAGAGTTTTTTTTGTGTCCATTTTTCGCACTCTTCTTTTGTAATATTTTTTTGTATATATATTCTGAAAAATATGTAAGTCAAGCCACTTTGAAAAAGTATTTTTAACTCTAAGCTAAGCATGCATTTCATTATTTTAAATAAAGATCTAGGTTAAGGCTTAAGTAAAGTATACTACTTTGAAAATCATTTCTTAAGAACTTTATTTAGAGTTATCATAAAAGGTGAACTTGAGTAAATAACAGATTAGAAAATTTAAAATTCATCAAATAAATTAATTATTATATAACTCTATCAATTTGGCAAGTGACGATATTTTTATAATTTTTTTAAGGAAAAGGAAAAAAAATGACAAAAATGCAACTAAAAATATAAAATAAAGAGAATAAATAACTAATTCCCACCCCCACACCTAAATTTTGCATTGTCCTCAATGCAAACTCTATGATGCACAAAGTAAAACAGATAAGAAGCGAAATACTTACATTTGATCGGCTGATAAAAATCTGTAATTACCTTTGGTCTGAGGATGATGGAATCAAAAATTTATTATTCTTTCTTTTTTTTCTCTTTTTTTCTTTTCTTTTCTCTTTTTTTTCTTTTTTTTCTTTTTTTTTCAACTGAATAAGAAACTCTCGAATGAGAGAAGAATAAATTCTTTTTATTATTCTGAAATAAACAAAACGAATAATGTAAAATGAAGTGTTCAACACGAGAGCTCGTATTCTACATTGAATCCTACCTTATTGTTGAAAATTCTTCCCCGGATTTTAAATAAATTCAGAATGATATAATCAATAATGTGAAATTCTAAGCATTTCGGGGTGTTCAATAATTCTTGTAACAAAGTAAGGTAGGTATTATTGGTGTAATGCATTTTGTATTTCTTAATGAACTCAGACTCTTGTACTGTGAAGTTTTGTTTTCTAATAACCCATTCTTCTGTAGAGTTCGAAAATTTTGGTTGTTGATTATTCTCCAAGAATCTAAGTTCATCAAGAAAGAGTTATTCAAAATTTAATTCAAAGCAGCAAATGTTTAACACAGTTTCATTATTCTCAAGGACCTGATCTGCTTCTTCTAAAAACTCTAACTCTTCATCAAAAATTTTCTCAAAACTCAAATCAGACTCTTCTTCTTCTTCTTCTTCTTCTTCTTCTGATCTTTCCTGAATGTAATTTATTTCTAGAGGCTGATTATTTGGCTGGTCCCCTGGATTAAAAATGTTAAGATCACCAGTCAAATTCCCAAAGGACAGCTTCATTTGACCAGTTCTACAGTTGATGAGAACATTAGAAGTGGCTAAAATTCCCAAAGGACAGCTTCATTTGACCAGTTCTACAGTTGATGAGAACATTAGAAGTGGCTAAGAAAAGTCGTCCTAAGATGACAGGTGTCTGTCCTTTGGGATTGAAAACATGCTGTGTTTCTAAGACTACAAAATCTACTGGAAAATTAAAATCTCCAACCTTAATTAGAACATCCTCTAACTCACCCATAGGGACCTTAACAGATCTATCAGCCAACTATAAGGTGTATTTGGTTAGGTTCAGTACACCTAGACTCAATTGCTGGTAGACTGAATATGGAAGCAAATTGACACTGGCCCCTAAGTCTAAAAGCACCTTATCAATGCGAGTATTACCAATGATACATGAAATGATGGAGGAACCTGAATCTTTACGTTTCAAAGGTATGGGATTTGATAGCATTTCACTGATATTGGCGGCTAAAAAGACTTTCTTTGGAACATTTATTCTCCTCTTCTTAGTGCATAATTCTTTTAAAAATTTAGCACAAGATAAAATTTGTTCAATTACATCTAAGAGAGGAATATTGACCTTAACCTACTTGAATGTTTCTAGGATCTTCTCCTCTTGAGGGGAGTGTTTCCGAAGCCTGAGTCTATCTGGAAAAGGAGCAACTGGTCTAAACCTATCAAAAGCAGGCTCAGGTTCCGGTTCAGGTTCTTGATCATCTGAGGAGGGTGATTGTTGAATAAATTCATCAGAAGGAGAAGGAGAAGGAATTTGTACAGGATCAAGAGTTTGACTTGGAGGAGTTCTCACTTGATTATCGACCTGTCTACCTGACCGAAGTGTTCCATTGTTTTCAAACCTGTTACACCGTTTATCGATTACAAGTTCAAAACTGAAAAGAGAGTTGATCTTTTTATAAGATCTTCTTACAACGAAAAATAAAGATTACAACTTTATCAAACAAAACGCAGCAGTAGTTTATCTCCCGCTGCTTTGCGTGGGATCTTTGCCTGTGCCGGGGACGCGTTAGTCCGTGGACCACCGCAGACCAAAGCCGATCGACAATATAATTACGCCCTTGTTTCATAAGGGAAACAATTGCGGAAGCGACAATCACGACCAAGCGAGATTGTGGCTCTTCTCGAGATTAAAACCAAGTTTAATCCGGAGGAAAGAAGGGAAAAGAATCACAAACCTTTCGAAGGTAACTGTAAGAAGGTTTGACCAAGTGGGTGTTTTGAGACAATCCTAACTGTAGGAAGGTTTGATCGCTCAATTTGTGGACCTCTCGTTCATTGGGGGAATCGAGAGGGGATTTTGACTGTGGTCCTAACTGTAAGAAGGTTTGACCAAGTGGGTGTTTTGAGACAATCCTAACTGTAGGAAGGTTTGATCGCTCAATTTGTGGACCTCTCGTTCATTGGGGGAATCGAGAGGGGATTTTGACTGTGGTCCTAACTGTAAGAAGGTTTGACCAAGTGGGTGTTTTGAGACAATCCTAACTGTAGGAAGGTTTGATCGCTCAATTTGTGGACCTCTCGTTCATTGGGGGAATCGAGAGGGGATTTTGACTGTGGTCCTAACTGTAAGAAGGTTTGACCAAGTGGGTGTTTTGAGACAATCCTAACTGTAGGAAGGTTTGATCGCTCAATTTGTGGACCTCTCGTTCATTGGGGGAATCGAGAGGGGATTTTGACTGTGGTCCTAACTGTAAGAAGGTTTGACCAAGTGGGTGTTTTGAGACAATCCTAACTGTAGGAAGGTTTGATCGCTCAATTTGTGGACCTCTCGTTCATTGGGGGAATCGAGAGGGGATTTTGACTGTGGTCCTAACTGTAAGAAGGTTTGACCAAGTGGGTGTTTTGAGACAATCCTAACTGTAGGAAGGTTTGATCGCTCAATTTGTGGACCTCTCGTTCATTGGGGGAATCGAGAGGGGATTTTGACTGTGGTCCTAACTGTAAGAAGGTTTGACCAAGTGGGTGTTTTGAGACAATCCTAACTGTAGGAAGGTTTGATCGCTCAATTTGTGGACCTCTCGTTCATTGGGGGAATCGAGAGGGGATTTTGACTGTGGTCCTAACTGTAAGAAGGTTTGACCAAGTGGGTGTTTTGAGACAATCCTAACTGTAGGAAGGTTTGATCGCTCAATTTGTGGACCTCTCGTTCATTGGGGGAATCGAGAGGGGATTTTGACTGTGGTCCTAACTGTAAGAAGGTTTGACCAAGTGGGTGTTTTGAGACAATCCTAACTGTAGGAAGGTTTGATCGCTCAATTTGTGGACCTCTCGTTCATTGGGGGAATCGAGAGGGGATTTTGACTGTGGTCCTAACTGTAAGAAGGTTTGACCAAGTGGGTGTTTTGAGACAATCCTAACTGTAGGAAGGTTTGATCGCTCAATTTGTGGACCTCTCGTTCATTGGGGGAATCGAGAGGGGATTTTGACTGTGGTCCTAACTGTAAGAAGGTTTGACCAAGTGGGTGTTTTGAGACAATCCTAACTGTAGGAAGGTTTGATCGCTCAATTTGTGGACCTCTCGTTCATTGGGGGAATCGAGAGGGGATTTTGACTGTGGTCCTAACTGTAAGAAGGTTTGACCAAGTGGGTGTTTTGAGACAATCCTAACTGTAGGAAGGTTTGATCGCTCAATTTGTGGACCTCTCGTTCATTGGGGGAATCGAGAGGGGATTTTGACTGTGGTCCTAACTGTAAGAAGGTTTGACCAAGTGGGTGTTTTGAGACAATCCTAACTGTAGGAAGGTTTGATCGCTCAATTTGTGGACCTCTCGTTCATTGGGGGAATCGAGAGGGGATTTTGACTGTGGTCCTAACTGTAAGAAGGTTTGACCAAGTGGGTGTTTTGAGACAATCCTAACTGTAGGAAGGTTTGATCGCTCAATTTGTGGACCTCTCGTTCATTGGGGGAATCGAGAGGGGATTTTGACTGTGGTCCTAACTGTAAGAAGGTTTGACCAAGTGGGTGTTTTGAGACAATCCTAACTGTAGGAAGGTTTGATCGCTCAATTTGTGGACCTCTCGTTCATTGGGGGAATCGAGAGGGGATTTTGACTGTGGTCCTAACTGTAAGAAGGTTTGACCAAGTGGGTGTTTTGAGACAATCCTAACTGTAGGAAGGTTTGATCGCTCAATTTGTGGACCTCTCGTTCATTGGGGGAATCGAGAGGGGATTTTGACTGTGGTCCTAACTGTAAGAAGGTTTGACCAAGTGGGTGTTTTGAGACAATCCTAACTGTAGGAAGGTTTGATCGCTCAATTTGTGGACCTCTCGTTCATTGGGGGAATCGAGAGGGGATTTTGACTGTGGTCCTAACTGTAAGAAGGTTTGACCAAGTGGGTGTTTTGAGACAATCCTAACTGTAGGAAGGTTTGATCGCTCAATTTGTGGACCTCTCGTTCATTGGGGGAATCGAGAGGGGATTTTGACTGTGGTCCTAACTGTAAGAAGGTTTGACCAAGTGGGTGTTTTGAGACAATCCTAACTGTAGGAAGGTTTGATCGCTCAATTTGTGGACCTCTCGTTCATTGGGGGAATCGAGAGGGGATTTTGACTGTGGTCCTAACTGTAAGAAGGTTTGACCAAGTGGGTGTTTTGAGACAATCCTAACTGTAGGAAGGTTTGATCGCTCAATTTGTGGACCTCTCGTTCATTGGGGGAATCGAGAGGGGATTTTGACTGTGGTCCTAACTGTAAGAAGGTTTGACCAAGTGGGTGTTTTGAGACAATCCTAACTGTAGGAAGGTTTGATCGCTCAATTTGTGGACCTCTCGTTCATTGGGGGAATCGAGAGGGGATTTTGACTGTGGTCCTAACTGTAAGAAGGTTTGACCAAGTGGGTGTTTTGAGACAATCCTAACTGTAGGAAGGTTTGATCGCTCAATTTGTGGACCTCTCGTTCATTGGGGGAATCGAGAGGGGATTTTGACTGTGGTCCTAACTGTAAGAAGGTTTGACCAAGTGGGTGTTTTGAGACAATCCTAACTGTAGGAAGGTTTGATCGCTCAATTTGTGGACCTCTCGTTCATTGGGGGAATCGAGAGGGGATTTTGACTGTGGTCCTAACTGTAAGAAGGTTTGACCAAGTGGGTGTTTTGAGACAATCCTAACTGTAGGAAGGTTTGATCGCTCAATTTGTGGACCTCTCGTTCATTGGGGGAATCGAGAGGGGATTTTGACTGTGGTCCTAACTGTAAGAAGGTTTGACCAAGTGGGTGTTTTGAGACAATCCTAACTGTAGGAAGGTTTGATCGCTCAATTTGTGGACCTCTCGTTCATTGGGGGAATCGAGAGGGGATTTTGACTGTGGTCCTAACTGTAAGAAGGTTTGACCAATTGGGTGACAGATCAAGATTTATTATATCCGGACTCTAACTATGAAAGTGTTGAGTGCACGAACATAGCGTAAGTTTGATTGGATTAAACTTGATCGAATTTAGTGGTCCCACCGTCAATTAGTCTGATTGGTGAGAGATTTAGTGTTCATCACTTTGTTCATGTCGATCGGGTTATCCCTAAGAATATTAAAATTCTTTTGGGAACTTCCCGTTACACGAATTATCCACTCCCAGCTTTCTTACAAAACTGGGTATAACGAGGAGTACGTTATCCTCAATCGCATGTTCAGGTTATCCTTAAGAATATATGATTCTCTAGGAACTTCCTGTTACATAAATCGTCCATTCCCGTTACATAAATCGTCCACCCCCAGTTTCCTCTGCGGAACTGGTTCGGACATTATTATCAGTTACCTAACCGGGTTATCCTTGAGAATATTAGCTTAATATTCTCCAGGAACTTCCCGTCAAAAGTGGGGAAACAGTTTAGACTCATATACCTATTGGAGTATGCAGGAAGCAGTTTAACCTCTTATACCGGTCGGAGGATTGAGAAACAGTTTATACTCGTATACTCTTTGGAGTTTTGAGAAACAGTTTATACTCGTATACTCTTTGGAGTTTTTTTTTGTTCTTATTTGGCTTATCTAAGCGATATGACGCCGGCTTCAATCAAGGTCTGAATGCTATTCTTGAGAGCAAAGCAATCCTTGGTGGGATGAACGACCCTCCTGTGGTATGCACAGTACTTTGGGTCCGTAGTGTTGTCAGCTTCCTCCTGATTTGTGATAGGTGGTAGCTTGATCTTGTTGCTTCCAAGGAGGGATTCGAAGATGGCTGGAACGTCTTCGTCCTTGAAAGAGTACTCTTTTTGGAGTCTCGGACCCGAAGTCTTTTGCTGTTTTCGGAGTTGCTTTTGCGACGTCTGGTTAGCGTCAACAGCTGTTGCAGGTGATTTGCCTTTGCCACGAGAGGCAAAGTTAGAATTCAGAGGCTTAGTTGTTGATTGACCGCTCTCAGCTTTCTTCCTTCGGAGGAATCGCTCAGCTTGCTCCCCTCGGACCTTCAGATCCTTCCATGTCTTGGATGGTGCGGTACCCATAGCTTCTAATACATCTATGGAAAGATTATTATGGCACGTCTGGAGTATGAACTCCTCCGTGACCGGATCTCGGCAGTTCATTGCCTTGTTCCGGAAGCGTTTAACAAAGTTTTCAATGAATTCTCCATCTTTCTGCTTTTCTTCAAAGAGCGTCCCGATTGACACCTCCGTGTCATCGTCGAAGAAATTAGCGAGAAACATGCTTTCCATATCGTCCCATGTAGTGATACTTCCCGGTTTAAGCCGGCAGTACCAATCAAACGTAGCAGCGCGAAGGGTTCCTACGAATGATCGTACCATCAGAGGTTCATTGCCTGAAATGATCCCCAGGTGAGACTTGAAATAAATCAAGTGTTGGGTAGGGGAGCCTCTTCCATCGAATGGTGTGAAGTTAATCAAATTGAACTTCGGTGGGTACGGTATGGAGTCCCACTCCCTCGGGTAGGGACACGGAATGCCAGTCTTTTTTACTTCTTGGGCAGACATCAAAGCATTGATTTTGCTTTCCAAGTCTTTCATCTTAAGATCTTCGCCTAGCTCTTTCTTCTGGCGATTTTGAGGATGGATATTGATACCACCCCCAGCGTTAAGAACGTCTTCCGTATTCCTGTTCTCGCGGGGAGTCTCGATGTTAAGATTTTCTTCTACCTCTGAGTCGCTATCTATCTGATTAGCGGTCGGACGACGACTAGATTCACCGCGCTGGTTTGTCAGCTGTTGGAGTTGTTGTGCGTGTAAATCTTTAACACGTTGTACAGCCATCTCCATTTCAATTTTGAAATCCTCTTTTTGCTTGGCCAAAGCTTCTTGAAGAAGTTGAGCCATCTGTTCTGTGGTGATCATGAACGACTCTCGAGACTGTCCTGTACTAGATACAGTAGCATCTGAAGCGATCGCTGAGTTAGCATCCGACGCTCCTTCGTCTGAGGACTGTCCTCTCTGGATTCTGTTGTAATTGTAATCTCTAGGCCTTATAGCCCCGGTTTGCAGCCGAGTTAACCGTTTGGACATTTGTGAAAAGGGCTCAGGGTTGTAGCGCCGCGTGGACTTTCCTTTTTCTGCCATATTAATCGTGAATTCCGAAAGTTCACGTTCCTGAACGGGTGGCTTTCTTTTACGGAAACGTCTTGATTTGTTTCTCTCCGTTTCTGTAGAAAGTCTTTCAAACACTGAAATCCTTTGCGAGGCAGTCTTGGAACAGTTACATTCTGCTAATACTGCCTTGATGAGTTTAGTACAAGGACAACGAGAATCCCTTTCTCGGGAGTTTCTCTTCCGAGATTTACTCATACCCCCAGTCTGATAGTACAGCTCATCGATATTATTATCGGAGCCACCTATCTTGTGTTGGCATAACCCTCTTATTCTATCATCGTCTTCTTCTGACGAATAAAGCTCTCTTTGAGGGCATATCGCTCTGTCATTATTTTCAAGAGTCGCTCGTTTGAAAACTCGCCTTCGCACGCGTGAGGGTTCAACAGAATCTCGAACTTCTACCCGTAGCCCAAGGCGAGCGGTTACTGGTACTTTCTCTGTATGAGGAGTTTTTGAGTTACTGGAGACTCGCTCCCGTCCCCCATTTTGACCAATCAAGCGGGGTTTGTTTTTATGCAAAGGGCCGAGACGATCCATAATGCTCATTTTAACTCGGGATGAGTCCACGCCGCCGTGGGGTTTTACAGGAGGTGAGGAAGTCATTGGAACAAAAGCAGGAGCTGTCGGAGACTTAAAGCTGGTCGCAGGAGGCGAAATTTCTGCAGACAGAGATGAACCAGCTCGCGGGTCAGCAATTGGTGACTCGGCCTTGGCCGAGCCAGCGTTTGGTGACTCGGCCTTGGCCGAGCCAGCGTTTGGTGACTCGGCCTTGGCCGAGCCAGCGTTTAGTGACTCGGCCTTGGCCGAGCCAGCGTTTGGTGACTCGGCCTTGGCCGAGCCAGCGTTTGGTGACTCGGCCTTGGCCGAGCCAGCGTTTGGTGACTCGGCCTTGGCCGAGCCAGCGTTTGG
>NC_033794.1:58924400-58928042 GCF_001876935.1 Asparagus officinalis
CTTCGGTATTTTGGCTATAACTTTCTCATACGACCTCGGAATAAGGTGATCTAAGATTTGTTGGAAAGTTCTTGAAGATACCTACAACTTTGGTATTATACACTTTTCCAGATTCTAACTGAATCAGCATGTAAAACATAGAAACTCTCAACTGGTCAAAATTCCCAGATTCTCACTCTTGGCCTTTGTGCATGATTTGTGTATTTGTACTCACATATATACATATATACATTGAATTGATCTCAAATCAGTTCCTAGCATACTCAAACATCATAATATATTATTTATAAATATATAACATATTTATTATTATTTATCATAAAGTATTCAAATTTTCGGGGTTTTACATTCTTCCCCCCTTAAAAGAATTTCGTCCTCGAAATTCAGAAATCATACTTAAGCAAATAATAATACTAGAAAAACACATAGTGGGTCTAATTCAACCCGCAACCAGAAACATTTAGAATTTTACTCTTGATGAGCATATATGGATATTTATATTTAACAGTCCAGGATGAATATATTCCCACTCAACCCTTAATCGAATGGAACTAGTACGTCGGGCGAAAAATCCAAACAAGGAACCCCCCATATATATACCATGTGTTCCGAAAGATTAAGAATTAAGTGAAAATATCCTCATTCTAGCGTTAAATCAAAATATAACCACACAAATAATCGTACACATAAATCAATGCACTTCCTCAATAGGTTCAGGAAGTCGCGCAGCATAACATCTTCGCGACCCTGAAGATCATCTCAACTCCTTTCTGGTTCCACTGAGTTTTCTCCAAGGGAAAAAAATATCTTGTTTCTAAATTTCTCGTCTTCTCTAACAAGTATACAAACTGGGATTTCAATCGTAGTCAAACCATCCTGAAGCTAAATTTCTAATGCGTTCAACACTCACTACTGTTCTTCATCACGTAATTGTTTCTTAAGCATAGAAACATGAAATACATTGTGTATACTAGACATCGATTCTAGAAGATCTAGTCTGTATGACACAGTTCCAATGCTCTCCAAAATCTGATACGGTCCAATGTATCTCGTCGTAACCTTTTTTCGTCTTCCGAATTGCTACCTTGAAAGTCAATGACACAAGCCCGGCATCTATTTTCCAACATCTAATTTACTCTCTCCGTCTGACCATCCATCTATGGTCCAATGTATCTCGTCGTAACCTTTTTCCGTCTTCCGAATTGCTACCTTGAAAGTCAATGACACAAGCCCGGCATCTGTTTTCCAACATCTAATTTACTCTCTCCGTCTGACCATCCATCTATGGATGAAATGCACTACAGTATGATAAATCTGTTGCCCAAAAGAATCCTGGAAACCCTTCCAAAAATGTGGAATGAACACTGAAATCTCAATCTGATGCTATCGCATCTGGAATTCCATGAAGTCGAATAGTCTCTTGAATAGGTATCCTCGCATACATCTCAGCTGTATAGTTAGTCCTTGCTGGAATAAAAATGTATTGACTTCATCAGTCCATCCATTACCACCCAAATCGAATCATTCTCTTTCTTTGATTTCGACAACTCTACAATAAGGTCCATAGAAATATCTGCCCACTTCCACTCTGGAATGGATAAAGGCTGCAGTGTCCCTGCCGGTCTCTGATGCTCTGCCTTCACCTGCTGACAGTTGACAGGTAAGATACTTAGCTACATACTTTGAAATCTTCCTACGCATAACACTCCATCCAAAGGTGTCTCTTTAGGTCCTTGTACATCTTAGGGGTCCCTGGACGTACTATGAACTGAGTACGATGTGCTTCATTTAGCAACTCCCTCTTAAGCTCTGCACTGGTTGGCATAACCAGTCTATCCTTCATTCGTAGACTTCCATCTGCTCCAACGGCCCAATCAGTCTTAGGCGCTTTGGAAATTTCCTCCTAAAAATGCATTGGTTCCTCCAATCTCGGGTCTAAAATCAAACTGGCTAAGAGTGATAAGATCCTGATGCAATGAACATCTCAAAGCTGAACGCTTCCTGCTTAATGCATCTGCTACGACGTTCGCTCAAAGCTGAAATCTGATGTCTACGCTTCCTGCTTAATGCATCTGCTACGACGTTCGCCTTCCCCGGATGATACTGGATCACGAACTCGTAGTCCTTAATAAACTCAATCCATCTCCTCTGTCTCTGGTTGAGTTCCTTCTGGGAAAAGAGATACTCCAGACTCTGGTGGTCTGTGAATAACTCAAACTGCACCCCATATAGGTAGTGCCTCCAAGACTTCAGTGCAAATACCACTGCTGCCAACTCCAAATCATGACTGGGATAGTTCTGCTCATGCACCCTCAACTGCCGTGAGATATAAGCTACTACCCTCTGAGTCTGCATCGATACGCCTCCTAAGCCTGCCAACATGACTTCAGTGCGAACACCACTGCTGCTAACTCCAAGTCATGAGTAGGATAGTTCTGCTCATGCACCCTCAACTGCCGTGAGATGTAGGCTACTACCCTCTGAGTCTGCATCAGAACGCCTCCTAAGCCTGCCAACGACGCATCTGTATACACAACGAATGTCCTGTCGCTGCTCGGAATGGTCAGAACTGGCGCTGAAGTCAGCTTAGCCTTCAAAATATCAAAGGCCTCCTGGCACTCCATGCTCCATATGAACGCAATCTTCGAGAAGTCCTGAATGAACTTCCTGTAATATCCAGCTAATTCCAAAAAGCTGCGAATCTCTGTCACCGTCTTCGGTGGCTCCCAATCAAGAACTGCCGTGACCTTTGCCGGGTCCACTGCTATGCCCTCTCTACTGATGACGTGGCCAAGGAATCTGATTTTTGAAAGCCAAAACTCGCATTTGCTGAACTTGGCATACAACTGATGCTCCTGAAGAGTCCTCAATGCTATCCGCAGATGCTCCTCGTGATCTGCCTCCGACCTCGAGTAAATGAGTATATCTTCGATGAAGACGATCACAAACTGATCCAAGAAGGGACGGAAAACCCAGTTCATACCGCGGGTGCATTGGTCAATCCGAATGGCATGACCAAGAACTCGAGAGAACTATATCGAGTAAGAAAGGCGGTCTTGGGAATATCAATCTCCCTAACCCGCAACTAATGATAGCCCGAACGTTGGGAATATCAATCTCTCTAACCCGCAACTAATGATAGCCCGAACGAAGATCAATCTTCGAGAAATACTGCGCACCCTACAACTGGTCAAACAAGTCATCAATCCTAGGTAGTGGGTACCTATTCCGGATAGTGACCTTGTTCAACGCTCTATAATCTATGCATAATCTCATACTATCGTCCTTCTTCTTCACGAAGAGGACCGGCGCGCCCCACGGAATGACTCCGACGAATAAAACCCTGAGCTAATAACTCGTCCAACTAGGTCTGAAGCTCCCTCATCTCAGTGGCTGCAACTCAATACAAAACTCTACCTCTCTCACTGGAGGTAATCCAGGTATGTCCTGAAAGACATCCTGATACTCTGAGACAACTCTAGTCTCCAATAACTCAGCACCCTGATCCCGTCGCATCACTTCCTCGATGTACGCTAGAAATGACTCCGCAAATCAGTTGCCCTGAGAGGCGGTTACAATCATCTCGGACCCGTCGGACGCTCGCAACTTGACTGTCTTCGCAAAGCAGTCTATACTAACATG